>NC_064632.1:588502750-588815389 GCF_023864275.1 Schistocerca cancellata | reverse complement strand
TGACTGCAAAGGGGATAATGTGACATGGCGCATGAGAATGTATTTCCCAGTATCAGAATAGAAAGATAGCATATGCCACTGTAGTGTGCACAACAAGTACTTTTCCTGAATGAATGTGAAATAACAGTCACTTAACTATTCACAGAGGATGTAGCAAAACAACAATCAGGAGGAATATGATCTTGAAATATTTTAAATATAAGTCCCCCACTAGGGCCCATTTTAATTAAAGAAATAGGAAATGATTCACTGTGGCTACCATCATCAAGCATTCTATGTTATATTTGCTAACTTAAGAGGCATGTCCTGAAAGTAAGTACCATTTTGGTCAAAAAACTCGTAAAACTTTTTTTAAATCAAAATTTATTTTTGCATAAAAGAGCAGTTCTTCAACTATATTTCTGTGTAGTTGCCATGAACACAGTGCACATGACTTTTTGTGCTGACAACATTGTTTTGATTTTCTGTGCATTACAAATCCATATTACAGAATGCACTTCACAGTCACTGGGATCAGAGATAAACTTTTGAACAGTCATAAATAAATACTGAACTGCAACACTAGTGGTGCAGTGGCAGTAGAACGAAATGGTACTTACTTCCCAGACATGGCTCATACATGAAACCTAACGTTTCATTCTTAGTGATATACTTAGAATGAAATGAAATGATCAATGGCGTTGTTGGCCGGGAGGCCATATTCAGCGGAGTTCAGCTGCTGTATTGCAAGTCTTTTTTAGGTGACGCCACATCAGCAACTTGAGTCAATGATGATGAAAATGATGCTGAAAGATACACAACACCCAGTCCCCTGCCAGGAATCAAACCTGGGCCACCTGTGTGGTTAGGTGGTAACGCTACCGCTATGCGGAGGAGGCAGACATACGCAGCATGATGAAAAAGTATACAACAACTCATAGCCTACTAGTTGGGGCTAAGCCCAGAGGAGGGGGCTGTCATCATTTTATCCTTGATGCTCAAGAAGTACATTGTGCTAGATTACCAGAAACCATACTTGTTCATGGTAACATAGATAAATTGTTTACCAAATTCTCCAGTTCAGTTGTGCATAAAAGTATAAATGTGCAATAGACTTGAAGGAGTAATAGCTGTTGCTATCTGCGATGTCATGGTGAAGCATACGAATGTATCCTTTCGATATTCAGTGTTCATCCATCTGGTATCTGTAATAGAGTGTTTGAATTTATGTTGAATGCCTATTGGAAATTTTCTGATAGAAGTCTGGAATATTAAACTTGAGAAGGATAAATACGTGACTCATCTAACTCTAGCACTGCAGATCTCCCTTCAAAATCCATAAGTTGCAAGAGGATTATGAAATGATACTTGTTTATTGTTGGACAGTACTACAGGTTTTGCAGGCAGTGACAAAATTAAAACATGGGCTAAGCAAAATATTACTTCTCCATGAAACCAATAGATTAGTTAAGGTCAATTGCAGGTATTGTATTGGGTTTCAAACAGAACCTAAACATAAACATACTTCAAATATAACTTCAAATATCTATCCACGGAATTTCATGTGGCATGAGCACTTCCAAGCAAGGTCGAAGGATTAGCCTTTCTTCATGCCTAACAGATAGACACGCAAAACTATATATTGTAGTGGCAAGCTTTGTTAACATATGGACATCTGATAACTTATGCTGTGATTGATGGATAAAGCATTTCCAATGTGGGGGATTGTTGACATCTTAGGGATTTATACAGTTGTCATCTTTGCTATGAGAGTGAAGCAACCAAATTAAATTTACTTCAGGCCACACCTCTTGCACAGGATTAAGGAAAAGAGTGAGTAATACAGAATGCAGTATGATCATCTATCAGTGGAATAAAATCTCTTTTTGTAGAATACCTGTTATTTAAGTTTTATGTCCTCTTGCAAAGATTTGTAGTGAGGCTGAAAAGGTCATGGACAAAGACACAAATAAAATACCGTATAACTCTAGGATTCCCATTAACAGATTAACAAACTCATCCCATAGCAAATTAAATAGGAGTAACAGTCACTTAAGTAGTCCATTGGGGAAAGATGTAGAAGGCTGTGTCACTGTCAGCATTAAATAAATTAAAATGGCAGGTTGGTATTAGCAACAACTATCACGCAGACAGTGGCAGAGCCCAGTATTTACTTTGTAAATATTTTTCCTTACAATATGATCTTTACTTTAGCAGTCTTCACCAACAAACATAAAGTAATAATCAAAAAGGTAGGTTGCCTCAGCAATGGGTTGGTATTCAAAGAAGTCAGTGCGTATTAAGCCTATTACATGAAAATTCTGTTTCAGCCAGGCAAGCACTTTCCTTCATGTTGTTGTTGTTCTCGCCAGAGGCCAGGTTCACACTTCCATTCACATTAAACCCACCAACAAACAACAGTACTTTCATTTTGACAGTTGCCATACTTTCCATGTCAAACATTCCTTCCCATATAGCCTCGGCATCAGAGGCACACATATTTGTTCGGATGCAGACTCTTTACAGCAATACATCACCATTCTCACTTCAGCCTTCAGTGCACATAATGACCCCACCAGCCTAGTTAAAATGCAGACCTTCTGGGCCATCACATCCAGTCCTGGTACTGCTGATCCCTCCACAAAACATCTCAGTATTATACTGGTCTGGATTGTGTTAATCAGCTACTCCCACAGGGCCATGACTTCCTAAAATCATGCCCTGAAATGAGATCCATTCTGTCTGAAAGTTTGCCCACCACACCTAGAGTAGCTTTCTGTCACCCTCCCAGTCTCCACAGTATTCTTGTCAGACCCTATGCTGCTCCTGCACCCATTTCCCTACTCTATGGCTCCTACCCCTGTGACCATCCCTGCTGAAACACTTGTCCTATGCACCCTCCTACATCATCTATAGTAGCCCTGTAACTGGTAAAACATATACAATCAAAGGAAGATACAACTGGGAAACGACACATCGTATATCAGCTATATGTGAACACTGTTCAGCCTTCTACATCGGCATGACTACCACCAAATTATCAACTAGGATAAATGGACATAGGTAGAGGGTGTATACTGGCAACTCGCAGTATCCTGTTGCAGAGCATGCTCTGCAAGACATTTGTGACCACAGCCCTAGTTTTACCACAAACGCTATCTGGATTCTTCCCCCAGTTTCTTAGTACTTCACAGGTGGGGCCTAGCACTACAAAATGTTCTTGGTTCTCGCCACCTGCCTGGACTTAATTTATGTAAATTTCTTCCATCCCAGCATTCCTTCACTATGACTGCTTTTTGCTTCAAAAATGGTTCAAATGGCTCTGAGCACTATGGGATTTAACTTCTGAGGTCATTAGTCCCCTAGAACTTAGAACTACTTAAACCTAACTAACCTAAGGACATCACACATATCCATGCCCGTAGCAGTCACACGGTTCCAGACTTTAGCACCTAGAGCCCCTCAACCACCCTGGCCGGCACTCTTTGCTTCAATCCTTTTTAGTTTTCTACATCTTTCATTGTCTTTCCATTAACTTTTCACCGCCCCCCTCCCTCCTCTGCTACTTACAATGCACTTAGCTTTTCACTGATATTAACTCATGCATATTACCCTGGCTTCCACATTTAAGCTCTCAGGTTTTCAAATCCCGTCTGATGCAGTCCCCAACAATCAGTCTTTCCTTCTCATCCCATACGGTAAGTCTCCCGTGACCCACAGCTCTGGGTAACTTTCCCAAAATCTACCCCTTTTCCTATACCTCTCCAGTCCTTTTCCATCATCCTTCTTCCTTCTCCTTCAACTCTTCTGCCTGAAAAAGAAGCTACTGGCTCTGAAAACTTGCCAATTACAACAATCTTTTATGCATATGTGTTCTGCCACCATTTGGTGAGGTTATTTTTTATCTGTTCAATTAAATAATTTTACTTTCTCACCATCCTGCTTTCCTGATGTTTCTGTTCTTCTTGCTTCCTCTTTAGATGAAGGGGTTGATTTCATTACTCCCTTCTTTATTGGACGTGTGTTCTGAAACAGGACATACCCATCTATTGACAACCACTGTTCGTCACTTGATAATACGTATCTGCAGATTCTCCTGATGTAGGTATGAGGCTCCAAATTTGTAGCTAACATCATTGAACCTAAGACGGTTCTTTTCAAAACTCATAATTTCAGTTTTTGGCCAATTGTGCAAATTCCTTTGCTTATTAGTCTTTTTAATTGATGTACTTCTCAGAGTTTATAGAAATCAGGAAACGCGCATGACATGTTATAGATTGAAGTATTTCCTCTTTCCTGTGCATTTTGTAAAATATATACTCGTATTGGTCAGTTTTGTGTGCTGTTTGGATTTATGTACTAAATCTGGTGGTTTCGAGTACCTGTCTAGTGGCTAGTCAGAACTATGGTAGATTTTAAACATACTACGGTTGTTTTATGATAAAATTACTTTTAAAAATCACTTGATCCATTCAACATACAGAAACAGCACTATTTAATTTAGCAACATTTACTAGCTCCAGAATTTATACTACCTAAACATTTATAATATCCGATATTTTGTCTTTGTTCCAGTATTGTTATACATTCTAGTATTAATAAATCTGCAGCTGGATCCATTGTGCATACCTACAGTTTTTAACGGGATATTGTTTTGCACTAAACATGGCTACAGTAAAGGCACAGTGTGCCCAGAAATGTCATGCAGAATGTAAAACATTACTATGCGTTAATAAACTCATCATAGCTGGCAATCTGTCACAGCAGAAAGCCTGGATAACAGCTACTGTAAAGTTATTTTTAAATAATTAATCCCATATAATGTTTCCACTGAACATTTACTACAGTCTCAAAGTAAATAAAAGCATCTTGACAAATCTGAATTAAGTTGTAACATATTTACAATAATGAAATAAATCATGGTCAACAAGCTACACGCTTTCTGTCCAAATACACTCAAAGCACTGACTCCTTTTGCCATCATTTACAGAGCTTTTCCACATTAGTATAATAAAGATTCTATAATTATTTTCTTCATAACATTTCCACAAGTAAATATTTCCATACACGTTTGTGTCAGAAATTACTGTTTATGGTTAAAATTAATGTGTTTAAATGGGTTTCAATTAGACTGTTACATTTCAAATGGCAACGTGATAGTAAATTTGCAAACTGGTAAGGAAGAATTTTTGGCCATGACACAAGAACATTTTGCAAATTTTGTTGTAGCACTTAGTTAGCCATAGTGACATATAAGAACACAAGACAGTTGCAGCACCCTAAACAGAAATGCTTTTCAAAAGCATGAAAGAATCTTTAGAAGTGAATCAAGCTGAGGTTTCCCTTGCAACTTTTGCCATTGTGTGATCATATCATGTAGTCACTTAAGTGAGTTGCACATAATTAGTGTGGAATGTTTGGCTTTATCCAATAGAACATTTCTTTCCATGCAAAGCAAAATATCTGCTTTCCTCCAGTGGATTGTTGGAGCTTTAGCCAACACAACAGAGTGGTATCTGCATTGTCTAGCACCATTGTCGAATTTGGAAGAATATATTGCAGCAGAACACTACACTCACAGACGGTGAATGTGTTCTTGGAGAGCAACTTTTAATGCGAATCTCATGTTCAGACATGATGCATTGTTTTTATTAGTGCAATGCTAATGAAAAACACTCATTCACAATACCTGATGGCCCTAGAGCACACCAGTTGCAGGAAATATCATTTTGCAACAAGATCTGTTGAGAGCATATATCCATCCAATGCAGGACAGCACGTTGTACCGTCCATCCATGGCATGGCAACGGGAGTGCTTTCCCAAGCGAATCACTGGCTGCATGCTAGGGAAAGCTGACTTGCCATCAATGTACCTGAACAACGCTGTCATGTCTTCTCTGGTGACCCAAATGTCATAAGATGCAACCAATTTTAAATGCAGTATAGTACCACAGTTGAACTACGATACAGATAACGGATATGGAATTGATGCTTTGGTTAGTTTCAGTGTTTTTATTTGTATTTTATAGCAATTATATAGCTTTTTGACATCACAGGAAAAGACTCACATGTTGTCTTGTAAATATACTGAAAATGAGCCATGACTTTCGTTAATTCATACCTCCTGATTTGTTTAAACCGTGTCTCTAGATTCTTGGATTTTAAAGGTTGGTAGATATGTAGTATCACAAGGATCATGTCATCACCTTATTTGGATATTTTATTGTTTTTAGGGTGATGGTACTTCTGGATCCCACTCCCTGTTGTCTGGCAAGATAACGGGGCAAGGTGAAGATGTTACCTTGACACTTGATAAGATCATAGTGACTGTTGAATAGGGAAGCTCACAGTTGACTATCTGTGTGTCAACTTACCAACTTTTGCAGCCTGACATCTCCTCAACCACAGCCACTAATGCTGCAACGACTAACAGTCATATTTCAAAGTACCTGATTCAGGATGATGTTACAAGGGCACAAATATAATGGACTTCACTGGCTGTCGAAAATCATGTGTCCTGTTCCACTACAAGGAAAGTAGACTGCTTTATTTTTGATCACATTTCCTAATGATAATGTAGCTAGCTAGTAAGATGCAGCTTGGGTGGACCAAGACATCATGCAGTACTGTTCGTGTGTTAGCCGTACAATTTAGGAAAAATATTCTCAAGGATCTTGAAGGGGACGTTCCTTTTGTAATCTTATTTGATGAGAGCCTTAACAAGGTGGCTGAGCTGCAGTAAATGCATATTGCTCTCAGATATTAGCACAAAGTTTACAAATATGTTGAAATGCAATATTTTTCATTTGCATTTTTAGGCCATACCACTGCTGCCAATAGGTTGGATAATTTGAAGCTAGAAACTTCTGATCTGAATCGTACCAACATTCTTC
Source organism: Schistocerca cancellata (assembly GCF_023864275.1). NCBI lineage: Eukaryota > Metazoa > Arthropoda > Insecta > Orthoptera > Acrididae > Schistocerca > Schistocerca cancellata. The sequence continues at coordinate 588,808,517 of NC_064632.1, read as the reverse complement.
AGGTATGAATGGATGGGCTTAATGTCTACTGGGCATTTTTGAAGGATTTGTGTCTTGATCTGAAGAGTATTCATGAAGACAGTGCATCAACTTTTATTGATATGGGATCTTGGGATCTTCATACAATTCATCAGGGTTTTGAGAATGCAGCTTTAAAGACTAACTCAGACATTGAACCTTTTCTGAGATTGATTTATAATGTGTTGTAGAATGTATCTCCAAGAAGAGCAGATTATAAAAAATTTAATAAACCTGAGAGTCCACATTTCTCTAAAAAATTGCTTCATGCACTGGCTAGAACATGAGGGTGTGGCTGACTGTGGCTTAAAAATCATCCCCTTTCTAAAAACTTACACAGAAAAGTAAAGGAGCACAAGATTAAAATAGATACTTACAACTGGAAAACGATAATAAAGTACCTTGAAGATCCTCTGCTGCTGCCTAAAATATCTTTTTAGCTTTGTCTCAGGGCAGGTCATGCCCTTTTTGAGGTTATTCCAATGTGTAGCCCGCATGGCACCTTTCCTGTACAATGCTTTGTCATCTCTACTTGCTGATATGATGTCCTTAGTTGTTAAGGTTGAATTATTATCTGCCACAAAATCGGTGTGTGATATAAAACTTGATAACAAATCTGGTCTCAATAGTGCAATATACATGACTTAGGTGATGCTGTACTGTCTGAGCTCAGAAAAGTAAAAGTGCCTCCAAAAATATTTTAAGTTTCAGAACTGAGTACAGGGACTTTCTGATTGAAATGTGCTCTGACCTTCTAAAGTCACCTTTGAAGTACATCATTTGTAGACAGATAAGCTTTTATGATCCAGTAATAAAAAAAACCAGTCCAAGAACTAACAAGGTGAGAATCTTGAATGCCTTGCTGAATTCTCTTCACAGAATTGGATAAGTCCTAAGGACTGTGATAAAGTTGAGAAAGAATTAATGCAACTTGGTAAGGAGATATTTTTGTATCTCTGTGCAAACTACTGGAGGAGTGAGGCGAGAATTGATCACTTTTGGAGAGATTTATGGGATGTTGATACCACATGTCAGCATTTGTATAGCTTTCTTCAAAAGGTTCTCATTCTGAGTAATGGTCAAGCCTTTCTAGAGCAAGGTTTTTCCATTAATAAAGAGTGTATGATAGTCAACCAGTAAATCAAGTCACTGGTAGCCATATGTCAAGTATCTGACAGCCCAAAATCAGGTGGTGATGTCTTCAAGACTGACATTAACAAGAGAATGATAATGGAGTGTCACAATGCTCGAGATCAGTATGGTTAGCGTGTGAAGCAGAAGTTGTGTGAAGAAGATGGAGAAGCCAGGAAAGCTAGATGGAAGGAGTCCATCACCCAGCAAGTTAAAGAATTGGAGGGCAAAAAGTCACAGATATTGGTCAAAAGGGCCACTATACTGACTGGAATTGTTGAACAGATAACTTCCCTCAAAAAGGAGTTTTGACTGATTTTTCATTGGTTGATTTGAATTATTTGTTTGACAAAATACAGAGGGTTATCATTTGGAAGAGAGAATTCCCTAAATATACCCCACAGCTGTTCTTATTTTTCCAACTTTAATGTTATATTATATATACATCTCTTTTATGTTTGTCTGCATTATCTAGCCTGGTAAGTTCACAAATCCTATATGGTAGGATGAAGGTTTTATTAAACTATTAAACTGAAAGAAAAAAGTGACCGACCTCTGTCTACATTTTGATGTTCAGTTTACCAGGCTTGTCAGGATATGAGTGCATGTTTTATAGTGCCAGAGTCTTGACTGTAGCAGGCAGCACATAACAATCCATGCCAATTTAGGGAAATAATGGCCAGGCAGCTTATGTGCCAGATGAAGACTGCACATAAAGAAAATAAAATTCATTAAGAAATTAGTTATGAAATGTGTGATGCATACTGATGTCAAAAAGCATTTCTAGCCATCTATCTCAAAAGATTTGTTACTCCATTTCCATTTGTTATGAAGGAGCCCCACAACCATTTTATGGATGAACCTCTTACTTCAGAGCCTTTTCAAGCACACGTCATTATCCACATTGCTGCTTCAGTCTGTCAGTATCTATCACAAATTTCGAAATTCAATTGGAGCTTCTATCCTATCATGTAGGTTTGTGTCCTAACCCAACAGACACTTCTGTCAGGAGGGTGCATGACAACTGATAAGCCTCTATGGAAAGAAAGATGTATTCTGAAGAATAGTTTTTGGTGTCATCTCTGCTGCAATATTTGTCCTCGGCCCATCATTTGAAAAATGACTTATATGGTTTGAAACAAAACTTAAAAATGAGATAGTAGTAAATCAATACTGTTAATGCACAGATGAACTGTCATTTCCAGCAACGTGTTACAAAGATATGTACTATAGTTATGATTTGAATTGTTATTAAAAATTCTTGTTTCCTTCTTTAACAACTTTTCAGATACATTGTGCATGATATTGGGCAGTATTTGGTGACAGTTAACTTCAAGTACAAATTTTAAATTTCCTGTGCCTGTACCTAATCAAATATGTGTTAACCCCAGCATACAAAGGATGAAGAAATGTACTGTTATTATTTTTATATGTATGTCTTGTTATGTTATTTTAGCATTTGTTTATTTAATAAAATTGCAGCCAAATAGCCATATACAGTTACTTTGCATAACATATTACATTTAAATTTACATTTCACATTTTTGCATATTTATTAGTTTGGCATTTGTATGTGGTTGTTCCAATTGCTTAGCCCTCCAGTCCCATATAGTAATTATCGGGACTGCAGCTATGTAAAAATAGACACTTTATCATTTAAGACTGAATGTAATGCCTGCATCCTTTGACTACTCATTTTATACATGCAGTGTGTTTTCTCACAGCTTAAAATTTGCTTGAATTTTACATGAAAGGACTGAAAGTGTCACCTAATTTGCTGAAAATTACAGAATTTTCACATTTTGCGTCACCTAGTGAAAAGGCAAAACTTCTGTTTAATTTTCATTTAATCATAAGATTGTTAGTGCTTCAAATATAAAAGCAATTTTGACCAATTTTAAATTTTTTATTGATTTTAATCTGATAAATAGTTTTTCTATTCATATTAATTTCTTGTACTGTGCTTGAAACAATTTGTATGATGATATGATGCCATCACATATGTGTAAAAGGTTTGATTCCATGGAAAATATGTTTTATCTTTAAAAGCATTGACACAAACTATCACATGGTCCTAATATAAACACCTTAAAATCAAAGTATTCAACATGATTTATGAGATTTTGGAGTGATAAATTGTAATTAAACATTGGGTTCTGCTGTAAAAGTTTTTTTTTTATAATTGTGATTTCATAACATGTCACTGTCATAGCTATTAGATGGAAAAACAATTTTAGCCAAGTAAAATTTTCTTTGGTTTGATAAATTTGTGTTTTTAAGTATACATCATAGACACACAGACATGTGTCAATATTTCTTCTGTGTTTAAAGAGGGCTGATACTGTGTAGAACTTTTACCTGAGTGTTTCACAACGTAATGCTCGCCATCTCTGTATTTAAAATTGAATAAAGCAACTAAAAAAGTGAGCTAATAGGTAACATAAGAAAAGTTCTTGAATAAAATGTTTGTGTCTCATTTTATTCTGATGTAGTATCAGCAACGACAGGGTTGCTGTGTTAATTCCAAGTCAGAGTTAACTTGTTAATAAAAACTGAAATTCTTCATTTAAAAATGGCTTTCATTTGCACAATTTACTTGTTTATTTACCTTCCAGATCATAAACCCTGTGAAGGAGGCAACTTGTTGTTCATTCAAAACTAGAGGGTTAGTAACTCACCTAGAAATATGGAAGTCTTTACATTTTTTTGTCAACTTACATCTTTACTTGCCCTTGAGATCTCAAAATTTGTAGGGAAAATGCTAAAACCTGACTGGTAAACAGGGAAATACCAGGAAATTTCTCTTGGGGAAACTTGTGGCAAGTCTGTTAACCCTCATATGTTACTTCCTGTGTGATTATCTTTTAGAAGTTGGCTTCAAAGGCCTGCAGGCATTTATCTGTTCTGTAGAGGAATGAAATAGATAGCTCTAATAGTAAAACTTTTCTAGCAATACAAAATTGTTGAAAAGTAATACCAACTCTTGGCTGTGAAATTAGCTTACTGGTAGCATTCAATAAAACTGTGTTGTTCACTAGCTTCAGAAACCCTGAATGGGTGAGTAAGAGATGTTACAGTTTAATATTTTGTCCTTCAAATCAGCTTCATGCTTAATAAGTACCTCACTGGTCTCTCGCACATAAGGAACAATTAAATCTTTTACTGTTTTCCTCTGGATTCAAGAATAACATTTGTTGGGAAACTTCAGTAAAAGTTATCTATTAATGAGCTAACATGCAATTTTCATGTGTATGTGTAACATTTATTGTAAACAAAGAAAGTGTATTCGTATACAGAACTGACCTTTGAGAGGTACTGGAGAGGCACTTGATTACATTTCCTGATGACTATTCATTCTTAGCAGTGTTCAACAGACTGGCTCAGAAAAGTAGTCTTCTACCTTAAAGCTGTAATCTTTCTCTTGCAATAGTTAAATACAGGTTAAACCTCGTCTATAGTAGTTTATTGAGAAACCTGTCTTTCACAATGTGCAATTCTCATTGAGTATAAAGCAAAACTATTCATAATCTAATGTAGAACCTGAGTGCAATCTTTGCTTTAAAGCATTAATGGTTTTAGCAGTTCCTATCAACCTCATGTTAATGTACTCCAGTAGTACCTTCACATTTTTCCTTGACTGGAAATGGTGCCAGTTCACTGCAATGGGAATAACTGTAGTCACTCTGTTGTCCACTGCTTAAGCAATTACTTCTAGTTAACACTTGGAACATTTATATTATTATTTGTCACTGCACTCATTACTGACTTGTAACACTATTATTTATGGTCAAGCTTTGCATCTTACTAATTAGGAGCAATTTGTGCAGCTTCCTTTCAGCCAGAATTCACAGAAAAGAAACAGCAAATCAACTTCACAGAACATGGTTCTAACCAACGAATACAGTATCATGAAAGAGGTATGCAAAATTTCATAAGACTATTCAAACCTGTGAGTTAACAACCTAACAGCACAGATAAATAAATGACATCTCCAAATAAACTCATTCACTGAACAGAGGGTCAGTCTCTTGACTTCAGGGTATAGGGATCCTATTTTTACCAAGGGGATACTGGCAGTAACTTGTTTATTTTCTTCCTAACATTATTTACATTATTACCTTTGCTTTTAAGGGAAACATTTTGGAGTGGGCTTGATGGTACCGAAGGAGGCAGCACAGTTGGACAATGATTCAGCTTTAACTGATCAGAATGTACTACCATAGTACAATCAGCCAGCTGGATTTCTGCATTAACAGGAGAAGTCACTCTTATATAGGATAGGGACCCTCATATTGGAGTGGAAATTTCTTCGTTTTTTTTCTTTCTTCGCCTCTAGATTATAAAGCAAAACAAAATTTCCACGTTTGTGCTGTGGAAGCACAGCTCTTGTGTGTGGCTGCATTGCAATTATTTTCAGTAGCTTTGGAATTATTTCATTTAGCCTGTTCCCAGATAGCCTTAAGGTGGTGTGACAGTCCTTTAACTTTGTCCACATCAACAGCAAGTGGCAATATATTAAGTTTGAACTGGGAGCTCATAGATCTTACATCTACTTCCTTATAGGGCACATATCCCATTGATTCATGCACATGACTGTTATACACAGAACCTACATTATCAAGATACCTATCCCACTTACCATGTGATTCATTAATGCAGTAAGACAGCATTTGAGCTATAGCAGACATGTTAAAGATGACCATTACTTCTGGATGAAAGAGCTTCATTCACTGTGTTTTGATTTGCAGTAATTTGCACACTTGTGCAAACAAAGCCACCATAAAGTTAGTTCCTTGATCAATCACGATATCATCAGGACTTTGATATGGAAGGATTACATAATGGAAAGGCACATGAAACTGTTTCTGAGTCATATCTGCAAGTGGTGCTAGAGCTAGGTAGTGAGAAGTGATCAATAATAGACAGGGTGTATTTGTTATTCTGTGTGCTCTGGGGAATGGACCCAATTATATCCAGAGTGATATTTTGAAATGGTCTGGTAGATTCTGTAAGAGTTTGTAAGGGAATTTTTTTCCTGGACAGAGATGCCCTTGGAGCACATGGTATGCAGTTTTGTATATACATATATACATTTACAGCAAAAAATTGCAACACTAAGAAGGAATTGTGCAACAATTCCAAGCCAGATGGCCTGTAGCATGCATTCCACTGACCCCAGCCCACCACCATTTGCGGTATCAGTGGTCTCAAGTGAGAGTCACTGTAGGACAGGGCAGGGGTCATCTGCCTTTTCTCAAGACATCTGGTTCTGCCTCAGTACCATTGATGGTCGTGTATTGGTTAGGAGGAGGCCATTTGAGGGCCTACAAACAACCTTTCTGTGTGCTGGATACAGTGAACATACACCTGGAGTTATTGTCTAGTGTGTGATTTCATATGACAGCAGGAGCACTCTCATAGTTATCCAACACAACCTAACCACAAATTTGTATGATAGTCTGGTGATCTGACAGTTGTGCTGTCATCCAGGAACAGAATTCCAAGGGCTACACTTGGCCACATACAGCTGCTTTATCTCAATACGCTCTACAGAATGTTGACATGTTGCCTCGTCATGCCCGATCACCAGATCTGTCTCCAATTGAGCACACATGGGATATCATCGGACAGCAACTCTAGGGCCATCCACAAACAGCATTAATCATCCTTGTATTGACTGACCAAGTGCAACAGGCATGGAACTCCATTGCATGAACTGACATCTGGCACCTATGCAATGAAATATGTGCCTGTTTGCATGATTGTATTCAATATTCTGGTGATTATATAGGTGATTTATATACCTGCATTTCACATTGGCATTAACTTATCTTGCACTTACATCAACCTGCGATCTTGTAAAGTTAATCACCTAAATATGCTACGTACACAAATGTATTCCCAAATTTCATTGATCTACAGCAATTATTTTTTAGTGTTGCAATTTTTCTCTGTCAGTGTACTTCCCAACATCCATTTTTCTGCCTCTTCACCAGTAATTTGTGGCAATCCTAGCATTAGGTACTCTCTGTCTGTTGTGATATGACTTGCATACTGTCATGGCACTGATTTATTGCTGCCTGTTGCAATTCCTTAGAGATTACTACTGTGTTGCCCAGGAGGCAGTGTTAACTGTAATAAATCCTGGGTAGGAAGCATACGAGAGACATTCTGCATATCTCTCCTGTGCCTCTTTCAGTTCGTCTATTGTATCATCTATCTAATCTACCCTAACTTTATGTCTTAATGCATCAGCATTTTGGTGTAAACAGCCTGATTTGTGGCATACTTCATATTCATATTGATAGTTTTAATGTCGAACGAGTTAAATGCCTTTTGGGGTTCTTTAGACTCAGCATCCACAAGAGGTTGGCATGGTTAGTGACCACAGTGAATTTTTGCCCATAAAAATATCATTTAAAATAGCTCACTCTAAAAATAATTGCTAACAGTTCCTTCTCACTGATACTGTAATTATTTTCTGTTGGGTTCATCTGCCTTGAAGCATAACCCATAGGCGTTTTCTCATTCCTGACTAAGAACAATCTCAACAACATAATCTGAGGTGCCAATAAAAAGGATTAAAGGTTTCTCAGAATCCAGATGGATCAGCAGGGATGAAATTGTCAAAAATCTGTAATTTTCCTTATAGCTGCCTCCCATGCCTCTGTCCATTCAAACACAGTGCCTTTCTTCAACACTTTTATTAATGGCTTAGCTACCATACCACAGTCCTTCATAAAATAACAGTAACAATATTATGAAAGGAGTAGTTGCTACTCATCATATAGAGGAGATGCTGAGTTACAGATAGGCACAACAAAAAGATTGTCACAAAATGAGCTTTTTGCCAACAAGGCCTTTGTTGAAAAAAGACACCCCCCCCCCCCCCACACACACACACACACACAAACCACATGTTCCTCAATAGTTTTGGAAAAAATTATATCATCTGAGTACTTAAGATATATCAGAGGTTTCAAATCTCTTAGTAGCATGTCAGTGAATCTTTGAAAAGTGGGAGGCTCATTCCTTAGACCAAATGGTATGTGTAAAATCCTGTACAACCTGGAAGGAACCAAAAAAGCTGTCTTTGGTTGATCTTGTGGTGAAATCAGAATTTGGGGGTTGCCAGAATAAATGTCAAGGTTTGTAAAATACTTACTATTCTCTAGTTCAATCAATGATTCTTCAACACAGGGAAGAGAATGAGTGTCAGGTGTCATCACCTTATTTACCATATGATATGTTTTTTGATCCCAGTGATTGACTTTCTGGGTACCATGATAATTGGTGATGACCAGGGTCTTGCAGGATGTGAGCTACCCCTGCAGCCAATTGTTGTTGATAAGTATCTTCAGCAACAAATTGTAGATGAACTGGTAGTCTGTACAGTTTCTGAACAATAGGTTTAGCATCTCCCATGGGGTTTTGTGCTGTATAGTGCCAGTGACTGCAAATACTTAGTTGTTTGAATAGCCATATGTATTTCGTTAAAACTGAGTACAAAAGATTTCACTCTGACTTCTCACATAACTGCTATTTCAGTAGATCAAAATTGCACAAGTTCTCTTAAGTGGCAACTGCTTGCTTCTCTTACCCTGGTGGTGATTAGCCATCCCACGATGTTGACATTGCATCTTAGCCACAAAACACATGGTGAGATTTACTGTTTCACAATGGAGTAGAAACAAACTCTTCTCCTCCTGATGCTACAAGGCTAATCTTACAGCTTCATGCAAGGAAGCAGGAGAGGCCACTTTCACTTCACTACCAATGTGCGGGTTCATTTATTACACAAATGAATCCATCACTAGCTCTGGTCTCAGCCTCTTCAAATTATTCTTCATTAACATGGCATTTGTTCACAACGCATACATGTGGCAGTATACAGCCAGTATCTGACCGGCAAAAGTCTAAAAGTCTTCACTGATGTTTTGTCATAATGTAAACAAATAGTCTCCATAATAACTAGCTCTTGTTTGTCAGAGTAGCACTTTGCTAACCCCCTTGCCAGAATATCTAATGTTACCGCATCGCCTAAGATATCAGCTGATTCCAAATAGTTGTATGTAATACCTGGTGTCCCTCCATCAATGATGCTTTGGAAGTGTGTCCCCTATCAGCAGTACCCTGTGTGGGATTGCTGTTCACAAGGACAGTGATAAGTTAAAAATTTTAAATTTCACTTAACCTTCCAAAAAACACTTGCACTCAGTCTGACTGCCCACCATGTGCAGGACTAAAAGAACATATAGGTTGCTGCGACAGATTCTGAAGCATCTAGAAATACATAATTTGGTAATGGAGGAAATGTGCTTGTACAGGGAAACCAAGACATGAAAACAATGAGCAGGTTCAAGTGGATGCAGAGCGGTGGAAAGATTTGCACAAGAGAGACTACTGCAGAGAACTGCGTCAAACTAATCTTTGGGCCAAAGTGAGGTTGCTCAAGCAAGAGTATTTTTAAAACTTGGAAAAAATGAGAAATAATAAGCAAATCAGGCAGTTCTAAGTAAATTGATAATTTAAACTAGAAAAACAGTATAACTGACCCCTTAAAAGATTAAGATTCAGCTACCAGTACCCAATGTGCTTTGAGTCAACATATCTATAAACAACAAAAAATTTGTTTGGTGTTCTCCATTCCACCTGTTGTGATATGCAGTGTGATTTTCATTGAGAATATAGCATTTCAAGTCCTCAGTCATGGATTAATCCTGAGGTACGTCCTGATCTCACATTGCACCTTCGGCCTCAAAGGTCGTCCAATCTCGGAGCTTTTTTTGCAAGGGTGGGATTGTTAAGCACTCTTGTCTGTGTGTTTCCCCTTACATCAACTTCTAACAGCCATGTACCGCAAGTCTCTAGAGGAATGGAAGGTTCCAAATGACTGGAAAAGAGCACAGGTAGTTTCAGTTTTCAAGAAGGGTCATCAAGCAGATGCACAAATCTATAGGCCATCGATCTGTTGTAGAATTTTAGAACATGTTTTTTGCTTGCATATCATGTCATTTCTGGAAACCCAGAATCTTCTCCGTAGGAATCAACATGGATTCCGGAAACAGTGATCGTGTGAGACCCAACTTGTTTTATTTGTTCATGAGACCCAGAAAATATTAGATACAGTTTCCCAGGTAGATGCCATTTTCCTTGACTTCCGGAAGGCATCCAATACAGTCCTGCACTGTCGCCTGATAAACAAAGTAAGAGCCTACAGAATATCAGACCAGCTGTGTGGCTGGATTGAAGAGTTTTTAGCAAACACAACACAGCATGTTGTTCTCAATGGAGAGACATCTACAGACGTTAAAGTAACCTCTGGTGTGCCACAGGGTAGTGTTATGGGACCATTGCTTTTCACAATATATATAAATCACCCAGTAGATAGTGTCGGAAGTTCCATGCGGCTTTTTGCAGATGATGCTGTAGAATACAGAGAAGTTGCAGCATTAGAAAATTGCAGTGAAGTTCAGGAAGATCTGCAGCAGATAGGCACTTGGTGCAGTGAGTGGCAACTGACCCCTAACATAGACAAATGTAATGTATTGCAAATACATAGAAAGAAGGATCCTTTATTGTATGATTATGTGATAGCGGAACAAACACTGGTAGCAGTTACTTCTGTAAAATATCTGGGAGTATGCATGCGGAATGATTTGAATTGGAATGATCATATAAAATTAATTGTTGGTAAGGTGGGTGCCAGGTTGAGATTCATTGGGGAGAGTTCTTGGAAAACGTAGTCCATCAACAAAGGAGGTGGCTTACAAAACATTTGTTCAACCTATACTGGAATATTGCTCATCAGTGTGGTATCCCTACCAGGTCGGATTGACGGAGGAGATAGAGAACATCCAAAGAAGAGTGGCGCATTTCATCACAGGGTTATATGGTGAGCATGATAGTGTTATGGAGATGTTTAGCAAACTCAAGTGGCAGACTCTGCAAGAGAGGCGCTCTGCATCGCCGTGTAGCTTGCTGTCCAGGTTTCGAGAGGGTGCGTTTCTGGATGAGGTACCGAATATATTGCTTCCCCGGACTTATACCTCCCAAGGAGATCATGAATGTAAAATTAGAGAGATTTGAGCATGCATGGAGGCTTTCTGGCAGTCGTTCTTCCCACGAACCATACACAACTGGAACAGGGAAAGGAGGTAATGCAGTGGCACCTAAAGTACCCACTGCCACACACCATTGGGTGGCTTGTGGAGTATAAATATAGATATAGATGTAGATGTAGATGTAGATGTAGATGTAGATGGATGAACCATGATGCCACAGAGCAGCAGTGATTGCAGGACCTCCAGGCATGCTCACAAGCGAATGGGGAAAGTTCGGCTGCTGTCTCAATGTTTGTCATGCATCCAGAGGGGGTGTTCACTGAACATTTGTGAAGGGTAGCTGTAAACCTCCATCCTCAGTTTTCACAGTTTCAGTTTTCACAGTTTAACAAAAACTGACATTTTTAGTACACAGAATGGACATATGATTAGTGGGCCTGAACAGTTCAAATTCTTAGGCATTCAGATAGATTTGTCATGGAAAGCCCATATTCAGGAACTTGTTCAAAAAATAAATGCTGTTTCATTTACTGTTAGAAGAGTTGCTGAAATAAGTGATAGCTCAAGACAGAAAGCAGTCTACTTCACTTATTTTCATTCCCTTATGGTATTATTTTTTGGGGTAACTCTTCTAATTCAAAAAGGTTATTTTTGGCTTGGAAACAGGTGGTTTGAGAAGTATGTGGTGTAAATTTGTAAACCTCTTCTCAACCCTTGTTCACTACTCTGGGAATTCTCACAATTCTGACATTGGCCTCTCAGTACATCTTTCTTTAATGCTGTTTCTTGTTAACAATATCAGCTTATTCCCAAGAGTAGCAGTTTTCACTCAGTTAATACAAGGCAGAAATCCATACTGATTTTTGAATGCACCCCTTTGACCCTTGTGTAGAAAGGTGTGCACCATTCTGGTGCATCCATTTTCAGTAAGTTACCACAAGAATCCAAAAACCTTAACAGTAATCCATGTACTTTCAAGTCAAAACTGCAGAGTTTCCCCCTGGATCACTCTATTCTGTCAAGGAACTACTGGAAGAATTAAAGAAATTGAGCTAATCCCTGTGTTACATTATTAATTATGTTTATTTTTTAAACTTACAGCTTATTGTCTGTGTAGGATTCATATAATTTTATTTTATCTGTTTTTACTCTTCTGTTATAATTTCATGTACTGACTCATTCCATGACCATGGAGACTTGCTCCTCAATTTGATCCTACAGTAAATGACATACAAAATAAGTAAACAAAAATTTAGTTGTAAAAAGTACCCCTATGTTGTATGTTAATTCATGTAAAACAATCAGATGGGTGAAAATAAACACTCTGTAGTCCTATGCATAAGTTAAAATACACCCCAAGTTTCTATTTTCATCCATGTTGCATGTTGTCTTATGAAACTGTATTAGAAACTCTTTTTTTTCACATATGGAGGGGACTTGTGCATTTGATGTCAATTTTTTGTAGCTAAAATGTGTAAATTCTGTGCATTCACATTGTTAATGCGCCCGGATTGGCTAGGAGGGGAAAGTGGAAGGCACCCGTTGAAGTGAAGAATAAAACATAGTTTAACCTGGGTGAAGTTTTAATGCCATAAAGAAAGGCAGGCCTGGAGAAGCTACCAAGACTGAATGGGCAGCTGCCCAAGAGAGCAGGTGAGGAGGGCATCTGATCGGCTTAGAAGCTGCCAGCAGGAGAGAGCAAACGGTGTGTCCGCCCCCACTTGACCACCTCTAAGCCTCCCTATTGGTTGATCGGGTACTGTTACCTCATCAGCAACATGTGAGTTTAGCTGCTGATGGTTCAACATGTGAGTTTCAGGGTTGTTCTATACAGTTCTGGGCAACGGGACAGACACTGCAGCTTACCGCCAGGCAGAAGGGGCTGACGAACATAAAGTGAAAAAACAGAAATCAAATTTTTATATTAATAAACCCATTCAGTAAAGGCCCCCTACTGTACAACATATTCACAAAGGTAGAACCATGACTCATTAGATGAATACCAGTCACAGAGGTCTTTCTTGTTTGACATTAAATATGACAGGAAGTTACATGTTTTCTTTAGTCTTCAGGTAGTACCTCTTGTTAGTTGGTGTGGTTGAGGCTTTTGACTGTTCCAGAGATTCTATTTGCAGCAACCTACTATGATGTGGAACATTTCAGATGGTTCACAAATAAGATATGTTTTCTCTGTAAAAACTCAGCTTCAGTTTTGCCATTTACATAACTAGATTTTTACTTTAATTTTAGAACAAAATTTAGTAAATGTGGCCAAGCCACATATACAAGAATACCCACCAATGGTGCAGAATATGATAAAAGCGTAAGTGCAGGTCACCCACTACTGTTACTCTCAGAAAACTGGTGCACAACTGCAGTGAGGTTTTTGTTTTATTCAGTGACATTATCTCCCAGATACATGATCAGAAATTGTATGGCATTAACTTTTCTCTCTTTCCCCGTTGAATTTAGGTTGTGAAAACTAATTTACCAAAGCATGCATGATGACTGCTACTGGACATAATGATGCCGTGATTTAGCAACAACTGCAAATGACCTGCGAATGCAGGTGTGTAAAGCCACTCTTTTTATGGTACTTCAGTATCACCTTGGCTGTTAAAGCCAACATAAACTCAGAGATGAGTGTAGGATTTGGGATGGAGTGGGTGACAAGCATGTGATTATTGTGTGCCAGTGGATCCCACCCCCAGGTAATTATCCCCTAAGAGGTAAAATGAAATTTTCTGACAGGGCAAAAACAAAAAAGGTTTGTTTACGATTTAGTTGTTGTTGTTATGGTCTTCAGTCCTGAGACTGGTTTGATGCAGCTCTCCATGCTACTCTATCCTGTGCAAGCTTCTTCATCTCCCAGTACCTACTGCAACCTACATCCTTCTGAATCTGCTTAGTGTATTCATCTCTTGGTCTCCCCCTACGATTTTTACCCTCCACGCTGCCCTCCAATACTAAATTGGTGATCCCTTGATGCCTCAGAACATGTCCTACCAACAGATCCCTTCTTCTGGTCAAGTTGTGCCACAAACATCTCTTCTCCCCAATCCTATTCAATACTTCCTCATTAGTTATGTGATCTACCCATCTAATCTTCAGCATTCTTCTGTAGCACCACATTTCGAAAGCTTCTATTCTCTTCTTGTCCAAACTATTTACCGTCCATGTTTCACTTCCATACATGGCTACACTCCATACAAATACTTTCAGAAATGACTTCCTGACACTTAAATCTATACTCGATGTTAACAAATTTCTCTTCTTCAAAAACGCTTTCCTTGCCATTGCCAGTCTACATTTTATATCCTCTCTACTTCGACCATCATCAGTTATTTTGCTCCCCAAATAACAAAACTCCTTTACTACTTTAAGTGTCTCATTTCCTAATCTAATACTCTCAACATCACCCGACTTAATTCGACTACATTCCATTACCCTCGTTTTGCTTTTGTTGATGTTCATCTTATATCCTCCCTTCAAGACACCATCCATTCCGTTCAACTGCTCTTCCAAGTCCTTTGCTGTCTCTGACAGAATTACAATGTCATCGGCGAACCTCAACGTTTTTATTTCTTCTCCATGGATTTTAATACCTACTCCGAATTTTTCTTTTGTTTCCTTTACTGCTTGCTCAATATACAGATTGAATAACATCGGGGAGAGGCTACAACCCTGTCTTACTCCCTTCTTAACCACCGCTTCCCTTTCATGTCCCTCGACTCTTATAACTGCCATCTGGTTTCTGTACAAAATGTAAATAGCCTTTCGCTCCCTGTATTTTACCCCTGCCACCTTTAGAATTTGAAAGAGAGTATTCCAGTCAACATTGTCAAAAGCTTTCTCTAAGTCTACAAATGCTAGAAACGTAGGTTTGCCTTTCCTTAATCTTTCTTCTAAGATAAGTTGTAAGGTCAGTATTGCCTCACGTGTTCCAGTATTTCTACGGAATCCAAACTGATCTTCCCCGAGGTCGGCTTCTACCAGTTTTTCCATTCGTCTGTAAAGAATTCGTGTTAGTATTTTGCAGCTGTGGTTTATTAAACTGATTGTTTGGTAATTTTCACATCTGTCAACACCTGCTTTCTTTGGGATTGGAATTATTATATTCTTCTTGAAGTCTGAGGGTATTTCGCCTGTTTCATACATCTTGCTCACCAGATGGTAGAGTTTTGTCAGGACTGGCTCTCCCAAGGCCGTCAGTAGTTCCAATGGAATGTTGTCTACTCCGGGGGCCTTGTTTCGACTCAGGTCTTTCAGTGCTCTGTCAAACTCTTCACGCAGTATTGTATCTCCCATTTCATCTTCATCTACATCCTCTTCCATTTCCATAATATTGTCCTCAAGAACATTGCCCCTGTATAGACCCTCTATATACTCCTTCCACCTTTCTGCTTTCCCTTCTTTGCTTAGAACTGGGTTTCCATCTGAGCTCTTGATGTTCATGCAAGTGGTTCTCTTATCTCCAAAGGTCTCTTTAATTTTCCTGTAGGCAGTATCTATCTTACCCCTAGTGAGATAAGCCTCTACATCCTTACATTTGTCCTCTAGCCATCCCTGCTTAGCCATTTTGCACTTCCTGTCGATCTCATTTTTGAGACATCTGTATTCCTTTTTGCCTGCTTCACTTACTGCATTTTTATATTTTCTCCTTTCATCAATTAAATTCAATATTTCTTCTGTTACCCAAGGATTTCTACTAGCCCTCGTCTTTTTACCTATTGATCCTCTGCTGCCTTCACTACTTCATCCCTCAAAGCTACCCATTCTTCTTCTACTGTATTTCTTTCCCCCATTTCTGTCATTTGTTCCCTTATGCTCTCCCTGAAACTCTGTACAACCTCTGGTTCTTTCAGTTTGTCCAGGTCCCATCTCCTTAAATTCCCACCTTTTTGCAGTTTCTTCAGTTTTAATCTACAGGTCATAACCAATAGATTGTGGTCAGAGTCCACATCTGCCCCTGGAAATGTCTTACAATTTAAAACCTGGTTCCTAAATCTCTGTCTTACCATTATATAATCTATCTGATACCTTTTAGTATCTCCAGGGTTCCTCCATGTATACAACCTTCTATCATGATTCTTAAACCAAGTGTTAGCTATGATTAAGTTGTGCTCTGTGCAAAATTCTACCAGGGGGCTCCCTCTTTCATTTCTTAGCCCCAATCCATATTCACCTACTACGTTTCCTTCTCTCCCTTTTCCTACACTCGAATTCCAGTCACCCATGACTATTAAATTTTTGTCTCCCTTCACTATCTGAATAATTTCTATTATTTCATCATACATTTCTTCAATTTCTTCGTCATCTGCAGAGCTAGTTGGCATATAAACTTGTACTTCTGTAGTAGGTGTGGGCTTCGTATCTATCTTGGTCACAATAATGCGTTCACTATGCTGTTTGTAGTAGCTTACCCGCACTCCTATTTTCCTATTCATTATTAAACCTACTCCTGCATTTCCCCTATTTGACTTTGTGTTTATAACCCTGTAGTCACCTGACCAGAAGTCTTGCTCCTCCTGCCACCGAACTTCACTAATTCCCACTATATCTAACTTTAACCTATCCATTTCCCTTTTTAAATTTTCTAATCTACCTGCCCAATTAAGGGATCTGACATTCCACGCTCCGATCCGTAGAACACCAGTTTTCTTTCTCCTGATAACGATTTAGTCAAAACTCTAAATTATTCTCTAACAATAATGTCTGTTATCACTGTTTTGGTAGACTCTAATATTTAATGGATCATCATCAGTGTCACTGCTGCATGTTTTTTAATGTCATATGTCCATCTTCTGCTTTGTCCTGGTCTCAGTCTTTCTGTATTTCTTGGAATCCATGAAAGAACTTCCCTTGACCATCTATCACAAAGCAACCTGGCTACATGTACCACCTACCTCCTTTACTGCAATCAAAGTTTCACTTTCCAGTGCAGAATGTTCCCTTTGGATCTCTCCACCAGTTACCAAGCGAACTCTTCCCCCTCCCCCCCCCCCCCCCAGCTCTCACCCCCCCCCCCCCCCCCACACACACACACACACATTTAAAGCCCACATCTCACTATCACACATCAAAACTGGTAACATGTTCAGGCTGTGATGTTTGGGTTTCAAGCACTCCTGTGGATATTCAAACTTGTTGTCATTGACCAATAATGCTATATGCCCATTTTACTTCATTGGTTATCATGGGTTGCATGTCTGTGGTTCCCCTATACATCTGATGTAATCTTAACTTTATAAATGACAGTCAAGAATGTTGAATAATCTTTGTTTATTGTTCAGTACAAAAATAAATAAATAGTATGGTGTTCTGAAATACCTCACTGCCTCAGTGGTGCCACTTTCACCCTAGGCAAAAACAATACAGTACCATTTTGAAAACCTGTATGCCAGTAGGTATTAAACCATCTGCTAGCTATACTCGTCAATGTCATTTTCAAGACTGTTGCCACAACAGATCAAGTGCCCCCCTCCCCTTCATCTGAGCCTGATTGAGTAGATACAAGGAGAGAGATTGATCAAGGCTGGATAATTTCAAACTTTAAGTAGTGGTAAAGGTGTCTGTTATGTTACATCAGAACCAACTGTTATTACATAGAATTTCCATTTTGATGAGCCGTGCAGTTTTCATGTAAAGCCACTGATTTGGAATAGACAATTGATCCCAAATGTTTGGAAAATGCTGCAAGTTCAGTAGAATTGTATCACACCAGTATGTGATGATTAAAAGGGATTGGTGGCGTGATTGGCTTTGGAGATCATTTGATAAAGTAAAGCCCATATCACGCAGCTTACTTGCTGGTTTGCACAACTCCCAAGCAGGCATCATCATCTGCAAGCCGGATACATACTGTCATTTACATACTTGCAGGACTAGTTTGACAAGAATGGGTAACATAGTCAGTTGTAGCCTTATACTAAGAACAATCCCAGCATTTGCCTGAAGTAATTTAGGGAAATCATGGAAAACCTAAATCAGTAGGGCCAGGTGGAGATTGGTCACTTTACCCTCTCAAATCCAAGGCGAGTGTGTTTAAAACAGTGCTCCCCATTCGATTTGTCCCTAGTGTACAAAACTGCTTTACATAGAAATTATTTAACAACATAAAAGGCTAGTGCTACACTGTTCATTCATTCCTCGCTGCACACACAATTCACAATGTTTCAACACTAAGCAAATTATCAGCTGATAGGAGGAGCTTAGTGGCAATGCCTGGTTTCCATTTTTTGTATCACTACTTCCCATTGCTAACCTAAAAAAGTGAGTCTGTATTTACCTATAATGAGTGAGATGTTGGGCTCACAAATGTGTTAAGGGGTTGGTGTTATACACTGGATACCTTTGGGACTAAATTTTTCTAGAAAAAGAAGCATGAAGTAAAACACAGTGTGAAAGTGTTACATGAAACAATATGTTTTATTCTTCTTCTTCTTATTATTATTATTATTAATTATTGTTATTATTATGTATTACAATTTTTACAAAACCCCTACTCTGTGTTATCTAAGTGATCATTCATTTAACTGCCATTTTGTTTGTATTAGAAATGTCTTTAAACTCCCTGGAAATTTACTGTACAGTTTTATTCCTTGGTAGAAACTGCTGTTTTGAGTTTTACATTTATTCTTTCCTGGTAAATGTAAGCTCCATCTAACTCTTGTTTCGTGTTCATGGGCACAGCTGTTTGTGCAATAACTATCAATTATCAATGGCTTTTTCCGACTGATTGGTAAATGTACTTGCATGGTGTGATTAAAGTCCCCCATTTTTGTTATTATTCTTATGGCTCTTTTCAGCAGCTTAAAACTGTGTTCACACTACATGCATTTGTTTCCCAGAAAATAATTCCATAGTTCATAACAGAGTGTACATATGAATAGTATGTAACTAAAAGAAACTGGCTGTAACACATTGGTAACAGGACTATAAGGGCATAAAATGCAAATGACATTCTGTTTGCAAATATCCTTGTGTGTTCTCATCATTCGATCTGAGAATCAGTATTCATTCATCAAAATTTTGTGTTTGTCACACAATTTATATATGTGCCTTCAATATATAATTGAACAGTGTCATTTTCCCTCTTCAAACTGAAATTCATGGCATTTGTTTTCTTCATTTTTGATGTCATGTAATTGCACAGTGACAAATTGTAAACTTCCTTGAGGGTTCAATTGGTTTTTTGTGCAACAAATTATCTTGTTTTTTTCAGTGGCTGTCATCAGCAAAAAGAATTTTTTCTCCATGACTAACACTATTGAGAAAGTCATTACTGTATATCAGGAACAGTAATGGTGCTAATGTGCTACCCCAAGAAACTCCTATATTAATGTATCTTGGTTCTGATGGCTATTCTACTAAAACTTTGGAGTACCTTGATGTATGTTTTTTCTCTGCATTTTGTACCCCATCTGCTAGGTACTTGTCTCTAGCTACACATCTTATTCCTAACGCTTCTAGTGTATTTAGTAGAATCTTATGTTCAGCAGTATCAGAAGCCTGGAAAGATTTAAAAACATGCCTTTGACACAGTCATCTTTTCCAAGAGCATCAGGTACCACTTTTGTGAATTCTATTTATGCTGATTCTCTACTTGTGCCACTTTGAAAACCAAACTGTGATTCAAGTCAAGGGTCATATTTATTCAAGTAATTCATTAATTTGGCTTTCACAACGGAGTCTATTATTTTTGAGAATATCATTGT
Source organism: Schistocerca cancellata (assembly GCF_023864275.1). NCBI lineage: Eukaryota > Metazoa > Arthropoda > Insecta > Orthoptera > Acrididae > Schistocerca > Schistocerca cancellata. The sequence goes on along the minus strand of NC_064632.1, from coordinate 588,788,587 downwards.
AGGAACGTCTGCATGTCTGCTGTGATAGCCACAGTACTGTTAGCCTTGTAGGCTTCACTGACTAATACAAGTCCTATCTGCATCTGACATCATTGTCTGGAAGCTGGGTCTCAGGGTAAATGCTTGTTAACCTGTGCAACAAGACAGAATGCCACTTGCCTGTCAGCTGCTATGCAATCATTTGCAAACAGTCTTAAATTCACTTTTTGGTTAAAAAAAAAGAGTCTTTGGTATCTTGTAGCCTCATTCATCTGCTTCATGATGAACTACTCATTGTTTTGTTAATGTCTGCTAATTCAACAGTAAGTAACATACTGCAAGAATTTGACTACTTTGCACTTAAAAATAGGTGTAACTATGAGCTCATGTTATGTCATATAGTGCTGCATACAAAACGTAGAGGAGATCTAAATCTATCTACATCCTGAGAAAATGTGTTGTCTGTAACTAACTTGCATCTTATTGCATGTGCAAATGTTGCCATGAGAATGAAATATTCATAACATTCCAAATGGCATAAGATATAGAAAAGAGATTTTGGGAGATGACAGCATCCAAAGAGGAGAGTGTTTTGTCATATTGCTGATATGCAAAATGTTGTGATCTGCCATCATGTACACATAATTGAGGTTTTCTGTGATGGAATAATGTAATTGGTGAAATGGGAATTGCTGTATTTTGCAGTAACATATTTATATGAATAAAGCATTATTTTCATAAAATATTGAGCTGTCTTGCTTTCAGTTGCTGGTTTAAAAGTCACTGTTTCAAGATTCTGTTGTAATTGTAATTTTTATTATTGAGCTGAATCTTTGTAAAATCTGCTGTGTTTTGGCAAAATAAGCAGATTTTAGCATGGTAACAAGAGAAGTGTAACTGTTTCTGAAAACTCAGCACTGATTATACTTAAGAAAAACATGAAAATTTTACTAGAAGCCATCAGGTATAATGACTTTCAATGGCAGATTTGTGGTGACTTGAAAGCGGTTGCAATACTATTAGGTATGCAATTAAGGTTTACACTAAATATTCCTGCTTTCTCTCTGAAAGGGATAGCCGAGCTCATGCATCTCATTACAGTAAACATAAATAGCCCACCAGAAAATCTCTTCAACCAGGTATAAAGAAAATTATGATTGAACCTCTAGTAGACCCTAAAAGGATTCTGCTTCCATCCTTGCACATCAAGTTGGGTCTCAAAAAATGTTGTTAAGGGAATGAACAAAGATGGTGATGCATTTCAGTACTTAAGGCAAAAATTCCATTACTGAAGTGACGCCAAAGTAAAGGAGGGCATCTTTGTAGGCCCAAAGATTCAAGAGGTTTTTGCAGACCATTCTTTTGATGGAATCACACAAGGTGATGAGAAGCATGCATGGGAATATTTTAAGAAAGTCTGTTTACAGTTCTTAGGGAACAAACAAGCAATAAATTACAAGGTGATTGTAGATAACATGTAGCCATCTTATGAAAACTTGGTTGTAACATATCATTGAAAATGCATTTCTTCGAAAGTCATCTTGACTTCTTCCCCAAAGATTGTGGTGTGGTAAGTGATGAACATGGGGAGCGATTTCATCAAGATATTACCACATTTGAGAAGAGGTATGCCAGAAAGTGGAGCCCTACTATTTTAACAGATTACTGCTGGACTGTTATAAGGGATGTTCCTGAGTATGCATATAAACATCAAGCCAAGTGGAAATGGTAATCTTCTTCATTTATCACTGAACAAAATATGTAATTGGATGTACTGTACATATGGACATTTAACATTTGTAATCCTTTATATACATTTGTGACCAGTTAATTTATATATTTTCTTTTGTGCTTTACGTAGTTCTGGTACAAAGTAGACTTATAAAGTATTTTTGTTCATGAAATATTTGTACAGAAATGAAGACTACTTTTTAAAAAAAATTAGAGGTAAATATTTATTAAGATGATGATTTTGTATCATTTTATACTGAAATTAACATAACTGACTCAAAATTATGCAATTTACACACTTTCACTTCAAATTTGTTGTTCAGTGTAATAAGTGTCTGGCATTGAAACCTACCAAAGGACTTTCTTTCTACACATCAATGATCTGAGAAACATGAAGAAAATTTCACACCAAATAGCGTACCATCCTTTTGTTTCTATTCCTTTGCAGAGTAAAGGACTGGACATTCCACATCAGATATTGTTCTGTTCATCAAAGATGTTGATAATCTATTTTCATTTTGATGGCTAGGCTACATGAGAGGATCCTGCAAGTTGTCAGAATGATCAGCACTTCAGAGCTATGATATAGTTCTATTGTATCAACTAGAACTACTATTTTGTCTCCAGAAATGAGAATAGTTCTGTTTGAGAAAACACAGTTGATTCTGTTTACGAGTCTGTTGCAGCTGCACCTCAAGAAGGAAATAGGTTGTTTCTTAAACATACAAAAATATATCTGAGGTGAAAAAGTCAATGAACATAAGCTGTATGGGCATTTGAAAAAAGAGATGATTCACTTAGTGCAGTACATTGCTTTCATACTTCTCAAATCATATGGCAAGTTTCAGTCCCATCCATTCATTATTAAAAATATAATGGGAAAAAGGAGTCCACTGAAATTGCAATGGAAGTCAGTCAATCTATTTTTTTTTTTTTTTTAATTATCATCAGTGATGAGTTTTGAGTAACACCTACATTATTCTTTTGCCAAGATACAGCAATTTACAAAAATGTATGTTACTAACATTCTAATGCAGTTGCAATCACAACAGAATACTGAAACAGTGATCATTAAACTAGCAGGGTGAGAGCAAAACAGCGCAACACTTTATGACAAAACTCATTCTTGGTATGTGTAATTTCTTCACTTTATTCGTACAAACCCCCAGCAATTCCGATTTCATCAAAGCCCCAGAAAATTGCATTATCCCATTGAGAAAATCTATAGTTACTTGTATTTCACAGTAGATAAGGATAAGGATGATGATGATGATGATGATGATGATGATGATGATGATGATGTTGGTTTGTGGGGCGCTCAACATTGTGGTCTTCAGTGTCCATACAAATACCCAATCTTTCCATTGCCAGTCCCACCATTTCTCGAATGATGATGAGATGATGAGGACAACTCAGACACCCAGTCCACAGGCAGAGCAAATCCCCAACCCAACTGGGAATCAAACCCAGAGCCCCATGATACAGAGGCAGCAAATCTAGCCAGTAGACCATGAGCTGCATACACAGTAGATAAGGAAGTTTTGCACATTGGCCACATGGAAAAATACTCTTCCTTTTGCATGCTACTATTTGCCAAACTCTAATTTCAATAGCTCAAACCTTTTCATACTCAATATGTTCACATGATAAAAAGTGAGAGCACTTTGTGCAATCCACTTTCTCAAGATTGTAGGTAGACAGATCTCCTCCAAAAACTGAACATGTTAGCATTTCATACACAGCAATGTATAACTTAGAATGCAGCAAATGTAAACTCATAGGTCCCCTGTTCCCCATTGCAAACTATTCGAATTTTGTGTGGCAAATTACTTAATTTCATAATATCACAAAAACTGTGACAACTGGCAAAGTTCATCATGAAACTGATCTGAGAGAATCAAATTTATTTGTGAAATAGTTTCTTTAAAATTGTTTAAGAAAGACTGCAGAGCAGCAAGCTAGTGAATGCTGCTGTTCGTGCTGTCTGCTGAGTTTTCCACCCGCTGCAACAAATATTACACTGTGTGAGACTTTCAGAGAGCGAGCTAGCCCTCTCTACTCCCTGATAGCCAACCAGGTGTGGCACCCAGCAAACGTATGGCGAGACTTACTCCATCTGAGACACGTTTAAATATGGAGACTCACTGATGTCTCATTCCTTCTGGTTTATCTCAAGTTGCAAACAATTCAGTGCACAAGAGAGAATCATGCTATAATTGTGGCAGGTAGTGATCATGTCAGGCCAGAGTGTATCACAGCCAGTGGTTAACAATATGAATATTCACCTTCAAAATTTATACACTTTGACGTGCATAGTGTCTGCTGCCTCAGGCTCATGTTGTTGACTGCAAATGGTTGTTATGCCATGAATAATAAATATAAACATTAAGTTTCAGAACTTTTTTTCTGTCACTTCATAATTGTACTGATATGCTTACAACACTGAAGTACATCTTCCTTAAGTCATTACATGCTTCTTGCATGGAAATTAATAAGTCACTGCTCTCCCGGGCCAACACGGCTGCCCCTGTATATATAAATCCGAACAATCCTCATTATTGTTATAAAAATTTCAACAGTTGCACTGACACTTATAGAATAAATACTTTTTTCGAATTTTACACATTTAACATTTTAGAAGTGTGAAAATATTCAGATATGAAGCATTAACAATACTTTTACTATTTTTATAAAATGCAAAAGATACATCGATCAGAAAATGTTCCTACCAATATATATGTTTCCCAGTATCCCATTGAGTGTGGCAAAGTAGGTCTTTTATTTATTATTGACAAAATACCTAAAGAACTACCTATGTGTACACACCACTTATAACATTTTCACGAATTACATTTTAATTTATCTAATCAATTCTGATTCTCTCAGTTGGTTTCTCATTTAAATACAACAGATTTTAATTTAGTTATTGTTTTAACACAAATCCATCTCAGTTTCAAAGAAATGACTTTAACCGATGTACTTGATCATTTGTTCCATATTTCACTTAATTACGTTAATCCTAAATGTTCCTACCAATTACAGGACTTATATACTTTAAATGGGTTTAAATGGGCTGTTACATCTCAGTTGGAACCAGTTCTGAGAAATTTTTTTTCCATTCTGATGTTGGTACATCTAAAATGTAATTTTGGTAGGATTCAGCACCTTCGTAAGGACATGAAATTAATCGAGGATGGATTTTTTTGTTTGACACAAAGGGAAAAATGGAGTCTTAACATGTTAAGTCAGGTGAACACAGGAAATGAGGCATTAATTTGATGGTTTTTTGATACTGAAATAATCAACTGTTTGACATGTTCTGTGACAGTAGGAGTGGTTATGATGAATAATGATGCAAGATATACAGTTGTTTATCCTGATTTCATTGATGACTTGAGGTAAACAAATTATGGTATGCTATTCAACAATAACTGTTCACCAATCTTCTAAAGTGTAAAGCAGTTTTCATGGCATGTTCAGCCTAAGCAATGAATGAGCTATTGTTTTTTTGGAAAGGCTTTGAGAATGAACCACCTTTATTGGTTTTGGTCTAACTTGGAACAACCAAACAGTTGGTTGCTCCACAGTTTCCAGTTTGTTTGAAGATATCCAAGTCATGCCTGCATGTATGTGGATTTTGTTTTTCCTTTGTCAGATTCTGGAGTATTTCCTCTTCTCAACTGAAACTAGCCTGTTTTTGAGCTGATATCAAATTATGCAGAATCCATCAGATCAGATCACACATAAATCTTCTTCTTATTTTCCTTTGGCATTTTCTGCTCTTTTGGAGGTGACGTTCTTGGTGAGTCTTCTCCATTTTCCTTGGTTCTGTATTCGCTTTCCCTTAGCTATTTCTCCCTAAAGTCCTCTGTAAACAGTCCATCCATCTTCTTCTTGGTCTTCCTCTCCTTTGTCACCTTCTACTACTATTTCCACCAACTTCTTGCCAACATAGTTGTCATCCCTTCTCATGGTGTGTCCATACCATTACAGTCTTCTGTCTTGAACCTTCTGTGTTATCTTGATCAGCTGCCTCTTATTCTCTCATCTCTGATACTACTGGCTCTAGAGATGCCACAAGTTCATCTTAACATTCTCATTTCAACCACATCTATTGCCATGCAATGTGCCTTAGTTGGTGCCCATTTCTCTGCTTCATGAGCATTGCATATCTCATGACTTCTTTAGTTTTCTGATTTATTCTTCTACAGCACAATGAACATGACAGCCTTTTCCAGTTAATCCACACTATCTGCACTCTATGGGGTTATTGCCATACCTGAATTGCCCTTACTAGACACTGTTGTTTCCTCAGTAGTTAAAGCTAAATATTTACATATAACTGAAACTACTAAAGTCTTTGATGTGGGATAAGTGTGCCGCTACCCAGTGATAAGAGATTTGTTGATCCTGTTCCATTGTGTTGCACACAGCATCAATGTTTTTACAAACAACAGCCAATTTAGTTGGATCTTCATGAAAGTCATTGCTGATGGAAGTATGATGACACCAAATTCTGCAAAGCTATTGTAAATATTCTTTGCAGAAGGTTATTTACCAAAAGTTGTACTAACAACTGATCTCAGGGACTGCTACTCAGCTAGTTTCTTATGAAAATTGTAAAAAAAATCTTCCAATGAAAAGCTTCACGTGAAATCTTTAGTTTTTCACTTGGAGCCCTCTTCAACTGCTAGCTCTAAAGAAACTACTCAGCCAATTTCTGAGCTGTGTATTGTTTTCATAATTTAATTCATATATTTTAAAACAACAGTAATGCCACATTTCTACTGTGCCATCTAGCAGTCATTTGTAGATAATCAAAACTTTGTAACAGTAAATTCCAAACTAGAACACCTTCCTGTTAATGGGTAGTACCTATCACCTCTTTCAATAAAGGGCAGCTGTGACAGGGCACTGATGCCTTGCTATGTATTATCCTCAACCATAAATCATAATAATCATCATCAACATTATCCATCATTGTGTGGCCACTACAAGATTCTGAAATCAATGGAAAGACATCCTGATCCATGTCTGCTTCACCATCAAGGCTGTCTCTATGGTGCTGGTAGGCAGGTGAACTGGTCAGTCACACTCACATGATTTTCTATTGTCTGTTTATCCTACCTGAAAAGAATAAACAAAATACATTTCCAATTCATGTGAGTGTGGCTGCGTAGGCTCTCATAAGGTATGGAATTGGAATAAACATTCACTATTGACAGATGGTGATAGCAGTTACTTCTATAATCAGACAGTCTCTATAATGAATGAAATGTTCTCTGGCTTCCAGCCACTTCAAGTGATTAAAATGTCATGAGCTTTTGACAAAGAACTCCTTGGCCATTGTCAGGTGCAATGACTGCTGATGGACTGCTGGTACACCCTTATGTACTCTAGCTGTTGGTTGTGATGTCACGCATCCTCATGGCACTGTCACTTATGGGTACACATAGGCTCTGCTTTCAGTGCACCTGCTTCAACCTTGTGACTGCTGGGTCCCATACTGTACTGAGTTGCAGGCTGCCATCTCTATTAAGGGTGTTAACTCTGATGTTCATTTTGGTGGCTTCCACTATTACACTGATCCAAAGGCTATCAGTGTGATACACGACAGAAGTTCCATCAAATTATAGAATCAGCCCAACTGAAACAGATTTTTTGGGGTAGCATAGGTGATAAAACCTCTTATGCTCCATTGTACATTGTTCTATACTGTGTGTCACTTATCTGACATAAGATTGGTCACATTTACAAGGTATCTCATACACAACAGCTGTTCTGAGACATTCTGTTTCTTCAACTGGGCTCAGTAATTGTCAGATTTTTGTTGGTGGCCTGAAGACTGATTTGATTTTGTGTCTTTTCAGCATGTGGCTGATCTACCTCAACTCAAAGTCACAGATGGCACCGATAGGGCTCACCTCTAGGTTGTGTGCTTAGGGAAACAGGCTTTTTGGATGCGCACTGATCTGTGTGGTGGATTTTCATCCTAGCCCATGTGAGGATGATGGGTGAGAGAAGACAACATGATGACAGTGAACCGGCCAAATGCTTGGGCCCTTGGATGACTTTATTGTCTGGATGCCATAACTGGTTGTTATTTCTCATACATGACCAAATAACAGTTGGTTAATCGATGGTTTTTGTATGTAATTACTGGACTGGATTATCATTTTAATCATTCTGATTTGCAATGGTGGCAAGAACTTGATTTAAAAATTCAGTCATATTTTAATTGATGTGCTAGAACTGTGGCTGGTGGAGCATTATTTGAGTAATAAGTCTAGTGATTGCATTGTGGTACAATTTTTCTAAGAGGGGGACAAGACTCAAAACTTGCAAGTTTTCACATATCTCATTCAGTTACTTTGAAACATGCCATGCCCCAGTAACTAAATTTGACAAGAAAAGTTTGATAGTTATCCACTTAGTATTTTCAAGTTTCTATGGCATCTAAATGTCAAGCATATTTCAATGTTCCATGCAAAGTACATATTTTTATAAAATTAATATGGATGCCACCATTTCACTCTACTATCTGAAATTACATCCTCATATGATGAAAATCCAGGGTATCCAACAGCTTATGAAGTAAATCTAGAACATAACTTACATAGTATTAAGTTGAAACTGAAAAATTAAAATCTGGGATGGGAAAAAATGTCAAATGATTGTGAAAATACTGCTGAATATCAAAAAACATACTTCAGTACTACTCCTCAATGTAGAGAAATGGAGAATAAACTTTAGAAAAGGATTAGTCAGCTTTGATACCAACTAAGACACACTATTTGCTTGTAAAACTTCACCTCTGTTCACATTAATGCTTTCATTTTTTCTATATTTTATTGTTGACTCATGACTGGCATAACTGTACATCAACAAAATGCTATTTGAAAGCCACATTTTGCTGAGGTGGTTTGATAAAATGTAGTCCATGACCAATACAGGACTAAATGAATGTGAGCATGCTTCTAAAACCATCATCAAATTATCCCTTAGAATCAGATAGCACCAATGTAATCCTTGTCTTTCCAGTTCACTACATTATTGTGCAGCTCTGTGGCTGCATGTGGTGCTCTGTTGCTCCTATAGACTTTGAGAGGGTCCCAGTCCTGTAGAGCACTTTTTTTGACATTGAATTTTCACACTTTTTCCCTCTGTTATAGCACAGAAATATCCTTTTTCAAGCTGATGTGTTCGGAATTATGAAGAGATTTACACATTTAGCATACAACATGGCCATATTCTTCCATGTGTATTACAATGGCTCTGTCACATAAAATTGAATGCAGAATCAGCAGCTGTCATATTTTCTTTTTTGATAAACATATGGTAAACTACAGTTGCGATTCTGCTGTGTATCTAGGAGAAGGAGTGCATTTATGGGAATTGTGAACAGGAGGGGGTGTATTTCTGGGAACTGTGAATGGGTGAATGGCACATTTACATTTTGAGAATTAGTGATGGAATCCATGTGACAAGATGTCAGAGCAACTCCTTTCAACAATTCCGTAAAGAGTGAATGAACAAGCAACAGAGAAAGACTAAGACATTATTTCACCATGACTGTTTAAGGACCATATCTATCTTAACTGCAGATGAGTGCCAAAATTGTAGTCACATCAATGAATTGGTCTAATTTCTGGTGAACTGAATGACAACAAAAAAACAAAACAAAAAACTTGGCCAGCAATGTTAAATGTGCAGTTTACTGGAGACCCAGACAGTGACTGCTGGAAATTTGTGAGAATTCAGTAAAGAATAAAAAGTCTGTAACCCTGATTCCAGAATGGAGAAAGTGCCCCTTTCCCTCCCTCCCTTGTGGATGCCCATGTTGCAGTACAATTTTATTTAATTCTAAACAGATGCTGAGTCCAAGTTATGTTCTTTGTGATTTGTCAAACGGATTCAGAGTTTTTCTGTTTTGTTTATTATTGATCAGTTGATGACCGTTAAGGTTAAATGTGTTCAGAGGTGCATGCTAAATTAATTAATGTTCAAGGACTTGACACAAATCTTAAGCACACAGCCCTGAAATCATTGGTGCTCCTTTTTTGATGCTAGTAACAATATTACGAAAAGGAAAGTTGCTACTCACTATGTAGCAGGGTTGCTGAGTCACAGATAGGCAAAACTAAAAGAGTGTCACAAACAAAGCTTTTGGCCAGTAAGTCACTCACTCACACACACACACACTCAAGCAAACGCAACTCACACACACACGACTGCAGTCTAAGGCAACTGAAACCACACTGCAAGCTGCAGCACCAGTGCATGATGGGAGTGGAAACTGGTTAGGGATAATGAGGAGGCTGGGGTAGGGAGGGGAAGGGATAGTAGATTAGGGGTGACATAGAGTGAAGTGTTGCAGGTTAGACGGTGAGCAGGGGAAAGATGGGGTGGGCAGAGCAGTAGCGCAAAAGGAGAGAAGTAAAAAGACTGAGTGGAATAGTGGAATGAGATCTGTGTATTGCTGGAATGGGAACAGGGAGGGGGCTGGATGGGTGAGGACAGTGACTAATGAAGGTTGAGGCCAGGAGGGCAGTTCCCATCTGCACAATTCGGAAAATCTGGTCGTGGTGGGAAGGATCCATATGGCATTGGTTGTCATGTCCACATAGATTGCAGCACAGTGGTTGCAACTTAGCTTGTAGATCACATGACTGATTTCACAGATAGTGCTGCCTTTGATGGGATAGGTGATGTTTGTGACTGGTCTGGAGTAGGCAGTGGTGGGGGGATTTATGGGACAGGTCTAGCATCTAAGTCTATTACAGGGGTATGAGCCTTCAGGTAAGGGGTTGGGAGCAGGGGTTGTGTAGGGATAGATGAGTATATTGTGTAGGTTCAATAGATGGCAGAATACCACTGTGGGAGTGGTGGAAAGGATAGTGGGCAGGACATTTCTCATTTCAAGGCACGACGAGAGGTAGTCAAAACCCTGGCAGAGAATGTAATGCAGTTACTCCAGTCCTTGGTGGCACTGAGTTACGAGGGGAATGCTCCTCTGTGGCCAGACATGGGACTTTGGGAGGTGGTGAGAGGCTGGAGATTTATTTTGACAAGTTTTGGAAGATAATTACAGTCTGTGGAGGATTCAGTGAGACCCTTGGTATATTTCGAGAGGGACCACTTGTCTCTGCAGATGCAACAACATTGTGTGGCTACACTGCATGGGAGGGACTTCTTGGTATGGAACAGGTGGCAACTGTTGAAGTGGAGGTATTGCTGGTGGTTAGCAGGTCTGATATGGGTGGAGGTACTGATGTAACAAGTGGACCACCCTGTTGCTGAGCACCCTACAAAACATGACATCCTTCATTTCATTGACTGCTTCACAGCCTGTGCCATATGTATCCTTCCCACCAACACTAGCTTTCCTGAATTGTGCAGGTGGGAACATACCTTGTGATACATGCTACATTCCTGTAATTCTCCTGGCCCCAATATTCATTAGTCACTGTCCTCACCCATCCAGTTCCTTCCCTGTTCCCATTCCAGCAGTAAACAGCCCTCATTCCACCATCACACTCAGTCTTTTTACTTCTCTCCTTTCCTGCTCCCCCCCCCCTCCCCCCGCCACCACCCCAGTGTCTGGCCACTGTCTAACCTGCAGTAATTCACTGTCTGCCACCCCCACCATACCATCCCTCCCCCTCACTACCCAAGCCTCCTCATTACCCCCACCCAGTTGCCACTCCCATCATGCACTGGTGCTGCTGCTCGCAGTGTGGTTTCAATTGCCAGTTGTGTCTGTGTGTGAGTTGTGTTTAAATAATTGAGTGTGTGTGTTCAGTGTGTGTGTGTGTGTGTGTGTGTGTGTGTGTGTGTGTGTGTGTGTGTGTGTGTGTGTGTGCACATGCATATGTGTCTGTTGTCTATTTTTGATGAAGGCCTTATTGGCCAAAAGCTTTATTTGTGACAGTCTCACAGTCTTTTTGTTGTGCCTATCTGTGACAGCATCTCCACTATATGGTGAGTAGCAACTTTCCTTTTCATAATATTGTTACTTTCCAACCTGGATTTTCATTTGTTTGATTTTTTGATGCTTGAGAATTTGTGTCGAATAAAGTATTTAACAGGAATAGTCATTCGCATCTCAACCCAGCCCCATATGACTTTCCTGTCCAATTACATTACTTAATTGGAAAGTTCAGGGTGCTATAAATTTTTCTTGGTATGTACTTATCTGTTGTGGTTTTTGTTTCAGTACTGTGTGAGATGTCTATTCTGTAGAATAATTTGTTCCATTTCTAATACTCAGCCATCAAAAGATCCTCATGGAAACCAGAAGTGTAGTTTAGGTAGTTGTTGGGTGTGGAACATTCCACTACGTGCACTGCGGCTTGCCATATGTGTAGATGGGGTGTAAAAGACATCAGCTTAGAACACTGACAACATGCAGTTGGGAGTGGGGGTCCCCACTTTTTGTGGAGGGCAGCTTATGCTTTGCATCATGGTTTGTTAGTGCTTTGGAAGTCATGGAGCCAAAGGATGGTCAATAATTTCAACACCATAACAATTCAAGATTATATATGAGAAGTGTCAATCTGTAATGTCATGTCAGTACATGAATACATGTTGTGATTTATTTTGAGCTGCATGTTAATAGACATCTGTTCACCCACAATTATTGTAAATGAAGTATGCAATGGAAAGATTGCATTCTCAATACAGAAGAGTTATCACAAAAGTGATAACATCATTTTAGTAGCTTGAATGGACTGGACCTCTCTTTCAGTATCTGCCCCTGCAAAAAACGAAGAAATCCATTGTCAAGTGAACACGTCACAGTTTAGTCACACTGCACAGTAGGTCACCTACACAGAATAACATCAAGAATGGCGACCATGAGATATGTATAATGCAAAAGTTGGTACACATATCAGCAGGTTGACAGATCATATGTGGAGTGGGAAGCATCATACCAAAACACCTGTTATATCACTCCATTTTGGTGCCTGAGGTGGAAGGACATGGAAATGGGATGCTACAAGAAGAGAGCTTTAATAATAACAAAAGGACTTTTCAGGTATTTTGGCAAAACTAATGACTGAAAACATGTTGTTGCCCAAAGCAACCCAAATCAACAACTGACTAAATATAAGCAGGCACACACAGTGGTGTTGCCGGATTAAGTCGAATATTTAAGAAGAAATAATTTAATTTGGTTGCGACAGAAGAAGTGTTGAGAGTTACAAAGAGGTGCTCAAAGCATATTAAGTGTCCATAGCAATCAGCTCTACAGTAAAAAATATCCATGCTCAAGTAACCTTTGACTCGTAAGTAGAGAAAAATTTCATCAACAACACAGAAGATTTCCATGTTGTAATTTTGAGACTAAAATTGTTGAAGTGATCTCCAGCTGCATACCTGTGATGACAGACCAGCAGAATAATATAGCAGCTCTCCTTCCCAATGGAGTGGCCAATAAGCTGGCTATGCACTGGCTTTGCAAGGGTTGTCACTACATCACTTAGCCCATTCATGTCACATTGTGAGCACACTGCAGCTAGCTGTGTGCCTGATTACGTGAGCTGTAAACAGCACTGACCTGAGATTCATTTTTAAATTAGTAATTCATTCTGTGAAGAATGAAAACGCATTTTACTGGCTTTGGATAGCCAGGTCAGAATCTAGTGATATACAGACGAGGCTATAACTTTTGTTCTTAAAGTTGTACGCAAATCTGGGTGAAGAAGATGAGATATTAGTGGCTCTTATTAATGCCGAAGAGGAGAATTTTCAAAATTTAAATACAAGTTTGTTGAATTAAAGAATACGGGTGGGGGCCTCTTCAAAAGAGGAAGTAAATGATAAAATTTCAAATATGTAAGTGACATTATTAAACCTATGAAAGGAGATACAAACTGGAGTAGAAAACAATGGATCTTAGCACAGAAGGTACAATTTAAGAAAGTAAACCATAAGATGAAACAAACAGAGGAGTTTTCAACCCATGAATTCAAAAGTACACATACTCAAATTGCAGATACACAAAGCTGCGTAGAGGTGTTGGAATAAAGTAGAGAATTTGGTAAAGTAATTAATTACCAGAACACTTGGACTAATTTGAACCTACATCTACAGGAACTAACTGAAAATAAAGTACAAGAAAAGGTTGAGTCTAGCAGCAGAAGAAATACATTGAGTGGCATATAACTCAGCCTAAACATTTAGATAATCCATTAGAGAAATCACTCATTGTGAAAGTATTTGTACAGAGATTGGCACACTATGTAAGAAAGGAAATTTGATATAGAGGATGGACAACTGCAAGTGATTTGCTGACCTTCATTGAAGGCCTAGATACTGTGAATAAAGAAGACAGTGAGAATGTCCGGGAAGAAACCTTGGGAAATGACAACACTGTGGGTAAGTGTTTTCCTGAACAATCTGCAAAGAAAAGAGAAACCATCATGTGCATAACCACCATGGTCAAAGTAATTCAAAAGACAGGAAAAAGAAGCGTTTGTATCAAACTCAGTCATCAACTGTATGGATAATACAATACTTGTAAATGGATATGTGTCATATAACAAGGTAATCAAATGGAATTATCTTGCAATGATAATGGGAAATGTGGACCGTCCTGGGACAGGGGCCAGGATCCATGACATGACAATACAGACATATGACCATGTATAAAAATGTTCATTGCTTTTACATGTAAGATACCTATGCGAGAATGGTTGTTGGATGAGGAGGAGGAAACAGAAGTAATTCTGCCAAAACCCATATTAGATGGGAAAATTTTCAGAAGAGAGATGTATATTTATATAGGCTCAGGGAGTGAGATTTCACTGATCTCAGAAGATTTATTACAAACAATGAGAAACAAAGACCTTTGCCCCATACTATCTGATGCTAGTGTATATATTGCAGGTATTATGGGAAGCAACCATAAGTCAATCAGACAAGAAATATGTGTACCCACCACTAGAGGAAGTTTTCAATTTACGCAAAATTTTCTAATTGAAGGGTTGTGCCAGAGATAGTCAGAAGTCACATTCCACACAATTTAGAGTTTTGTCAGTGGCTATGTTTTTAACCAACATATGTCTCTGTCTACATATCTTTTAATGGCATCTGTTGGCCAAAGAAGTAATTATAAGTCAGTGTTATTGTCTGCTATAACATATCACTCACACAAATTCTAGAGAAATAATCACAAGCCATTGCAAAATGGCAGGAGTTAAGGAGGAGGTTTTGCTTCCATCTAAAGAAAATGAAGATTTAAGCATTACTTATTCTTTGACAGAGTGTGATGCTGATTTTTCTAATAGTGCAAGTTCATGTAATTGTGTAACCCCTGGGTCAGATTCAGAATGTGAACAGTAATTTTTGCCTACTTGTTTGAAAATAACCTTAAACGACTTATAACTTTGTTTTAAAGAATATGTATAACCTTTATCCAGATACATTAAAATAATACTGAGCAGAAACATCAGACTTAAATTGTATTACATATATGAATATGTAGATTGAAGCAAAAAATATTTATTAATTAATGTTAATATAATTTAAATAGAGACTTGAATAGCCATATTACTTTTTTGTGGCTTGTGTTTATCTTTCTGTGAAATATGGCATGTTGATTTTCTTCTGCAGGTTACTCCAAAAACCAGAGAAAGTGAAGCGACTCCATCTAAATGTCCAAAAAACTGGGAGAGAAATGGAAATGTCAAAACTTGGTCTTCAGCCAAATGCAAAAACAGAAGAAAATAAGCAAGAGTTTTTGTATCAGATATAACCCATAAAAAATGGATGCGAATCCATGTGAAAATCAAGCTTTGTTCAAAGAAATGTTTCGAAAAAATTGAAGATAAAGACTCCACTTTTGATGCGTTTTGGGATTTGGCTGATTTTAATGGTGAAGATGCATACCATGTGGGGCAAATGGAATTGACTGAAGTAAAGAGAAGGTAAGAAAGCTGAGCTCAGAGTAATTTAATATAATATTATACTTATTTATCATAATGAGATGATTTAAACAAAGCAGTTTTCATATGAGTAATGAGTAAAATGCTTTCAATTTATTTCAGGTATGCAGAAAAGAGAAAGCATGACTTTTTTATCAGGGGAGTTACATTCCAGTACCAAATACGTAGGAGAGGCACATTAATAGATGTTTGCAAATGGCGTTTTTAAACCTCCTTTGTGTACAGAGTCATATCAGAATTCTGATTTTACAGAAACAACTCTTCTCCAAAACTAGATCAGAGAAGTGAAGCAAATATTTGTAACATAGAAGACAGCAAAAAAAGATGTTAGAGATTTTCCGAACAGTATTCCAATATACTCCAGCCATTACAATTGGTCAGGAAATCCGAGTAAGCAGTATTTTGACTGTGAGATGAATGTTTCGGTTCTGAACAAAAAAACTGCATTGATTATTGAAACCAGAAGAACGTCGGCATTGTTTCAGAAGGGAAGTTTAGAAAGATCTTATACATTGAATTCAATATTGGCAATAAATTACCACGGCCAGATGCACGTGGTAAGTATGACTCCTTTGCAAAACAGTTCAATGATGCAAAATCTATGTTTGCTTCTGAAGAAGAAATCAAGAAAACTGAGGTAGAGAGAGATATGCACGACAAAGAAGCAGAGTTGAGACAACAGAAAATAAAAGAACTAAGTGAAGTAGGAACGAGAGAAATGTTCATGTTATTTTCATCAACCTGCAGCAGACCTTACACAGACATGAGCTATCCGCAGAAGAAGCTAATGGAGGTCCAAGAGCTCAATTAACTCTTTAGCATCATGAACTGATATCTAAATGTCAAAATAAAAATATTTTTCATAATGAACATTGAGGCTTTCATGAAAGTCCAAATTAAAATGTTCTAGTTCACATAGTTAAACAGTTCTCTTTCCATTTGTACTTTCAGTTGCAACGTTCTTGGCACTATGTAACCAGCACTCAAAGCCAATATTTAGGACACCAAGTAACGTGATATGCGTCTTATGTGTCACTGAAAGCACCACATGCCATAATTGGCTAAGAAAGTAATTTCCTGTCTCTATTGAAAGGGTCCCTTTAAGACACACCACCCCCAGAGTTCTGCAGTTGAACTTGTTGAAAACGTCCTTATACAGAGAGATGCAGTCCTCGATGCCTATGCACTGGCAAGGTAGACTTAATTTCTGACACCTCTCAGCTTTCGTATGCGACCAGCAGGCGCTAGTGTAGCAATACAGTGACACTCAGCTGAGGTAAATAAAGAAAATTTGCCTCTCCCACTGTCACATACTCGTCTGTGAGTCCTTGTCTCCATACGGGGACATTTTTCAAATGTCCATAAAAGGTGTGTGGGTGGCACAGAGGGTATTACCGAAGTAGGGGGGGGGGGGCTGTTAGAGGGACCATTTGCCGTTTTGTTTATACACAGATCAGCGTTGCAGCTCCCCATGATCATGCCAACGGAGGACACGAAACAGGAAGGCTGAAAAGCATAACCGCCTTTTGCTGCTTTGGATCACGTTCAGATTTCGTTGAACGGTTTAGAACGGTCGCTGGAGGTTCCGCTCTGTACAACAGACCAAAATTTACTGTCGCGCTCCACTCCAAAGGGGTCAGACCTCGTGCAGTGGTGTCCTTAGAGAAGGGTTGAAGCGTCGGGGGGAGTCAGCAGTGTCTAAGTTTGTCAGGAATGTCGTCGTGTTGTTCATCGCACTGAGAACTGTCGTCTTTGATCGTGAAATTTGAGTAAGTGAACGTGTCATGGAAGGGACGGTTCGACTGACGCCCTCTATGCCACCTCCTGAGGCCAATGTGACATCATTAACCCGCCTTACGCTTCACATGAACTTCTGAACTCTGGCCTTTTTTTTTTTTTCTCGTGTGTGTACACCCTGCCTATTGGAGCGTCGCCGAGTCAGAGGTTGACACCGCACGGCGCCACGCTTTTTCACCATTCAGAACAAGGTTGTAGGCAACTTTGAGCGAAATTTCGAACTTGTCTGCCGCAATGGGACAAAATGACGAGGTTTAAAAAAAAATGACCATTTCATTGTGTTGCGCCGTGTAAACTCTGACAGCTGTTTTGAGCATTACGCATAACAGTTCATGTCAGCAATGAAGTTAAGCAGCACATGATACTGCACAGTTCTCCATTGGCTGTCTAATAAGATCCTCACCTCAAAGAACACTGGGAAGTTTGTAGCCCTAGTTAACCACAGAGCATTGATGTAGCTGCACTTTAGTTCTGTATCTGTATCTATCCTCCTCCGGGCACTTTTAAGAGGGAATATCACTCCCTTTCATTAAGGTCTTTACCCAATATCACACTTGGGTTTATAGAAACAGTTTACAAATCGTTAGCAATCATATAGGCGTGTGTTCCAGTTGCTAACTGAACTGCTTGCCCATGACTAAAACTGATAAAGTGATCAAGGAGCTTACGACGTACTACGGGTTAGCAATCCGACGGCATTCCATTTCGGTAGAACAGATGAAGAAGGCAATTTGGGCAACGTATTTCCACTAGTGTTCGGCGGATGACCACCCACAACACTAAAATTCTCCGGCTGGGGAAACTAGTTTTTGCAAGTGGCGCACTGTAGAAGCTACCGGAGATCTGGACGAATATCAACACGACCAGCCGCTCTCCAAAGAAGTTCAAAAAGTGATTCATCCCATCTACGAGGCCCTTTCGGAGGACGCGTTATTGTACCGGTGCTTGGGAGGAAACACACAAAATTCAAATGAAAGTTTGAACGCGTGTGTTTAGAAATTAGCCCCCAAGCATTTGCATTCTGGCGCGAAGACTGTGGAGATTCCGACATTCCTGGCAGTGAGCAGCTTCATCGAAGAGTATTCAGCAATTCTGAAGACCATGACAACGATGAACGTCACCCTGGGACTCTATTCGATGCAGTTCGCCAAGCATTCGGACGACCACCGGATTGAAGCGGCCAAAAATCGCTTGTCACAGGCCGTACGAGCTACTCTGGAGCAGCACAGGATGGTCCAGATCGAGCAGAACGCCCTCTATGAGGAAGAGGAAGGACTAGTTTATGGACCCGGTATAGCAGATTGAACGTAAGTTGCATAAGATTGCATTTATATGCAGTCAAAACTTCAAACACGTTTTTCTCGAAATGACTTTTTTTTATCCCGCGATATTGTAACTTCAAATCTACTAAACCGATTGGCATGATTCTTTGTTTCCGACCAAGCTAACTAAATTGTCTACGAGTTGTACCACTTTTATTCCGATCCATCAACTATAAATATTTTTACTTGGTCGACGAAGTCGCAAAATCGATGAAAAAAACCTTATTTTTTTTCAAATGGCCGCCATTTTGTTTCCTATGGTCCAAATAACTTAAGCGAGGTGCAACTCCTAAAGAAATTTATATACTTCGCTAACGTCAACTCAATTTTGATTTCAGACGAGCCGGCTGACCTGTAACATACCTTTTGACCAAATTTGACTTTGATATCTATAACATAACCCGAGAAAAAAATTCTCAAAGAACGTGCTATTTTTGGGCGAAAGATAGTAAACCTCCACTTAAGAAACAATTTTCTAAAAGGATTGTAAAAGCACTCCTCCATTTCCTATCCTGCCAAGGACGACAAGGGTTATTTAAGACATGGAGGATGTACGGAGGTAAAGAACATTTATTTGAGTAAGAATGAATTTTTATACAACAAGTTTATAAATAAGATAAAAAAGTACAAATTATTATACTGGGGCCGTACTGATTCCTAATCCCACACACATAGTCTTGAAAAATTGTGATTTCGAATTTTTATTAGCTACGAAAACACTTGTAAGACTTAAAACGGAAAACGTGAGGCGCATGCAATAAATAATAGAAAGGAAGAGATCTATTCGTGCATCAATTGGTAACTAGTGTAACAGTAAGGATATCAACGATTCGTGCATCAGTTATGTATTGCACGTGCTTGACGTTTCTAGTTTTAAATTCTATAAGTGTAATAATACCTATTAAAAATCCACAATCCCAGATTTTCAGGAGCATCTGAATGTGGTTAAGAATCTATATGGGGCTAAGAGAAATTATTTTATACATTTTAGTCTGAATTAAGTAGTGGTATATTAAAACTATTTTGATTTAAATAATTATTTTTTGCTTTTTGGTCTTGTCCAATCTATTTTAACCATTTTGATGAGATTACGACGTTAGACAGTTGATAACTTTCAGATTTACTTTGGTTTACCTTCGTCTGACCAACTAATATATTGCTTGCTCCTACAAATGTCTCGCGGAAAGACCGTGAAGGTAAATTAGAAGATTCGAGGTCACACACAGTCTTACCTTGTCGTGAGCCGTTTGCTGCTGGAGAAGGAATTGTGCGAGATGGCAGTGGTACACGAAGTACCCTGCACCACACACCAGACACAAAGCGAGTGTACGTTCCACACTCAGGCAGTTCCGATCTCTGCTGAAAGTTCGAAGCCCCCAGCTAATCGCGGAATAGCTGTAGTAAACAAAGTAACGTTCGTGTCATACCGGTCAAGAAAGTGAATTTGTACTACATTGTCATCCAGTTCTGAGGTATGTTTAAAATTTCAGATTTCTAATTCTTTGGGAAATTAGTTTAAAATCAGCTGCAAAATTTGTACCGAACGGACAGAGAAGATAGTGAAGTAGTATTTTGAAAACACAGTAAAATATTATGTTTCCGCGCTCTTTTCACAACAGGAGTTGGAAACGTAGGGATAAGTTTCGTTAAGTACTCTTCGCCAAGTGCTGTACTGCAGCTTGCCTGGTAGTATTTTCACGACAGAGAACGGCTGCTCATGAGTTCAGCAATTAGACGTCACCCATTTAATGTAAAGTCTTATCTCACAGTCTGTTCCATTCTAGGTGGCCACCATTGGTGCTATCCCGTTTCAGAGAAGTGGAAAATAATTGCTTGACGTAGTCATTTCTCACAAACTTGTTTCTATTTTTCATACACGTGATTTTCTTTTATAAATGCCGTCACGGGTCCTACTCCTCCACAGCTCCCTGGGACGCCTGCTGTTCGCTGGAGCCGTGGTGGACGGGCCCCCCTGTGGCGCCGCCCCCTCCACGTGGCACCAGACAGGCGGAAGCAGCCTCAGCGCAGACGTGGTGGACGTACCAGCCTGCCGTGGCCGCCAGGTCAGCCCCTCACGGGTTCTGGGACGAGTTTCACAACCATGTTACCCACTAACGCCTTAGAAACACGACAAGAAACACAGAGGATAAAGTAACGCATAACTGCTGTGCTATCTTCAGGAAACAAGTAAGACGATGACGGCTGTTTGAGAAAAAGATTGTCTGTCCAGTGTTTTATGTAAAGAAAAGATAATTCCACTGTACTGGATGTTATCTAGTTTACTTCTTTGACGCACTGTCGATGTATCTTCCAAGCCTAATTGTATGCATATCTGTTCCTTAGAAGCAATACCATCGGTAGGACAGATGCTTTGTGTACAGACGATTCCGCACATTCTGAGAATCTCAACAAACGGAATAAATATAACAGAGAGACAGAGATAGACACGAGATTCAAAGGATAATTGGTCGATTCCTCACTGCAGTGTTTAGACAGCGCTGAGCGTCGCAATTCTGCTCAACAATCTCCCGCCAGAAGTGTGGCACACACATTTTTTCGCATTACGAAAAGGCTTCGTCTTGCAACCGTGATAGCAGATGCTCCGAGCAGAGCTGCAAGTCCCGTTTCTTCCTTGTACGTGTAATACTCAGCGCCGAATTGACGATAACATTCTAGGGGCACCGAAAGTCGCATTTCGCACTCACCATCTGCATGTGGGACGGAAGGGGAAACAATACTCATATACTTTGTACTCTCCACAAAACGTGGTACAACAGCTTGCCTAACATAGCTGTGGGTACATATACTTAATGCCAGTAGAACAGTTGCTCTGTAGCTAACGATAACACCACCGTTGCAATTGCTAAAATTTTCATTATTAAATTCTGGCGTTATAACATTAACGCCCTAAGTGTAAAAGCAGTACGTAGCTGGTTGGAATATCAACCGCATTCATTCAGCATTCTAACGCTACAGAATTAATCGAATACAGAAGCCCATCTCAAACTGCGGAAGACTAAAAAATCATTTCTCTCCCCTCTAATAGCGTTTATTGAATGGGCTAGGAACACGGTTATACTACTTTCGGTAATTTATGACTACTGGCGAAGCCACGCAACTGTGGTCGTGTGTTGGTTCCGATCGCTGGCAACAATGCCAGGTTGAAACCATGGTTACTTCGCTCAGCTTGTGAAAAGACAATCGGATCGCAGCAGACAGTGCTCTCGCAGTTCAAGTGCAGTGATTCTGTATTTTCTCGCTGAGCTAGCGGAGTTTGTACGTCGAGGTGAGTAGTGTGTTACAGCTTCCTAGTATTACACTTCCAACCATACTAGACTGAAGAGACAAAGAAACTGGTACACCTGCCTAATATCATGTAGGGCCCCAACGAGCACGCAGAAGTGCCGCAACACGACGTGGCATGGACTCGACTAATATCTGAAGTAGTGCAGAACGGAACTGACACCATGAACCCTGCAGGGCTGTCCATAAACCCGTAAGAGTACGAGGGGGGTGGAGATCTCTTGTAAACAGAACGTGTCAAGGCATCCCAGATATGCTCAATAATGTTCATGTCTGGGGAGTTTGGTGGCCAGCGGAAGTGTTTAAACTCAGAAGGGTGTATCTGGAGCCATTCTGTAGCAAATCCAGACGTGTGGCATGTCGCATTGTCCTGCTGGAATTGCCCAAGTCTGTTGGAATGCACAATGGACATGAATGGATGAAGATGATCACACAGGATGCTTACGGATGTATGACCTGTCAAAGTCACATCTAGACGTATCAGGCGTCCCATCACTCCAACTGCACACACAATACAGCATTACAGAGCCTTCGTCAGCATGAACACTCCCCTCCTGACACACGGGGTGCACGGATTCATGAGGTTGTCTCCATGGCCATAAACGTCCATCCGCTCGATACAATTTGAAACGAGACTCGTCCGCCCAGGCAACATGTTTCTAGTCACCAACTGTCCAACGCCGGTGTTGACGGGCCCAGGCGAGGTGTACAGCTTTGTGTCGTGCTGACGTCAAGTGTACACGATGATGTTTCCTTGAATGGTTCGCACGCTGACTCTTGTTGATGGACCAGCATTGAAATCGGAGACAATTTCCGGAATAGTCACAAGGAATATTTTTCTTTAGAATAGACTATTAGGTATGCCACTCCTGTTTTTCCGTCACAGCCCTCAAACCCACCGTAGTTCATCTCGTTTTCCATTTCATCTACATCTACATCTACATGGATACTGTGCAATTCACATTTAAGTGCCTGGCAGAGGTTTCATCGAACCACCTTCACAATTCTCTATTATTCCAATGTCGTATAGTGCGCCGAAGGAATGAACAACTATATCTCTCTGTAAGAGCTCTGATTTCCCTTATTTTATCGTGGTGATAGTTCCTCCCTATGTAGATCGGTGTCAACAAAATATTTTCGCATTTAGAGGAGAAAGTTGGTGATTGGAATTTCATGAGAAGATTCCGTCGCAACGAAAAACGTCTTTCTTTTAATGATGTCCAACCCAAATCCTGTATCATTTCTGTGACACTCTCTCCCATATTTCCCGATAATACAAAACATTGTGCCTTTCTTTGAACTTTTTCGATGTACTCCGTCAGTCCTATCTGGTAAGGATCCCACACAGCGCAGCAGTATTCTAAAAGAGGACGGACAAGCGTAGTGTAAGGAGTCTCCTTAGTAGGTCTGTTACATTTTCTAAGTGTCCTGCCAATAAAACGCAGTCTTTGGTTAGACTCCCCCACAACATTTTCTGTGTCTTCCTTCCAATTTAAGTTGTTCGTAATTGTATATACCTAGGTATTTAGTTGAATTTACGGCTTGTAGATTAGACTGATTTTTCGTGTAACGGAAGTTTAACGAGTTCATTTTAGCACTCATGTTGATGACCTCACACTTTTCGTTATTTAGGATCAACTGCCACTTTTTGCACCATTCAGATATCTTTTCTAAATCGTTTTGCAGTTTGTTTTGATCTTCTGATTACTTTATTAGTCGAAACAACCGAAGACGGCTGCTCAGATTGTCTCCCAAATCGTTTTTATAGATAAGGAACGCCAGAAATCACATCTGTTTTACTCGATGACTTTCCGTCAGTAACTACGAACTGTGACCTCTCTGACAGGAAATCACAAATCAAGTCACATAACTGAGACGATATTCCATAAGCACGCAATTTCACTACGAGCCTTCCGGAAATCCAGAAATACGAAATCGATGTGCAATCCCTTGTCAATAGCACTCAACACTTCATGTGAATAAAGAGCTAGTTGTGTTTCACAGGAACAATGTTTTCTAAACTCATGTTGACTGTGTGTCAATAGACCGTTTTCTTCGAGGTAATTCATAATGTTCGAAAACAATATATGTTCTAAAATCCTGCTGCATAGCGACGTTAACGATATAGGCCTGTAATTTAGTGGATTACTCCTGCTACCTTTCTTGAATATTGGTGTGACCTGTGCAACATTCCAGTCTTTGGTCGAGCGAACGGTTGTATATGATTGTTAAGTACGGAACTAATGCATCAGCATACTCCGAAAGGGACCTAATTGGTATATAGTCTGGACCAGAAGACTTGCTTTTCTTAAGTGATTTAAGTTCTTTCACTACTAAATGTTCAAACATGTGGGAAATTTTATGGGCCTTAACTGCTAAGGTCATCAGTCCCTAAGCTTACACACTACTTAACCTAAATTATCCTAAGGACAAATACACACACCCATGCCCGAGGGAGGAATCGAACCTCCGCCGGGATCAGCCGCACAGTCCATGACTGCAGCGCCCTAGACCGCTCGGCTAATCCTGCGCGGCCCTTCACTACTCCGAGGATATTTACTTCTACGTTACTCATGTTGGCAGCTGTTCTCGATTCGAATTCTGGAATATTTACTTCGTCATCTTTTGTGAAGGCATTTCCGAAGGCTGTGTTTAGTAACTCTGCTTTGGCAGCACTGTCTTCGATAGTATCTCCATTGCTATCGCGCAGAGAAGGCACTGATTGTTTCTTGCCGCCTACATACTTCACATACGACCAGAATTTCTTTGGGTTTTCTGCCAGGTTTCGAGACAAAGTTTCGTTGTGGGAACTGTTATAAGCATCTCGCATTGAAGTCCGCGCTAAATTTCGAGCTTCTGTAAAAGATCGCCAACCCTGGGGATTTTGCGTCTGTTTAAATTTGGCATGTTTGTTTCGTTGCTCCTGCAACAGTGTTTTAACCCGTTTTGTGTACCAAGGAGGGTCAGCTCCGTCATTTGTTAATTTATTTGGTATAAATCATTCGCTGTGATACTGTTTCATTGAATTTAAGATAACTAGGGAGTTTATTGCGTTGTAAAAGTCCACGTTTGATTTCCACTCTTAAATGTTTTCGTAGCCTTAGGAACTGAAGGTGGGTAATTCCCATCGCTCTGTTGCGGGCGTGTAACACGTTGGCCCTACATAATGCTGTGCGACAGGTACCATGTTTTGTAAACTGAATAAATACCAGTTTCCGGTGAGAAGAAAAGGGAGAGTGGTGTGTGTGGCTAACAGCTTACGGTGCACTTACTGTATGCGATAGCTCCTCACTGGAACAGAAACTTTCCTGCTCTAAATTTTTCAGGCACAAAACAAAATGCATACAAGTTTCCGCTCAGACAGATAATGTTTCAAATTTTGTGGTCTCCGTACATAATCCGTTAGTCGGACACCTCGTGTTTTATGCAGTCCATATGAAGTGCGCCTCTGGAGGCAAATAATAGGTTTTATTCTTGATGGAGTTCTACAGCTACTATAAATTGCAGGAATGATATCGTGTAAGACATTAGGCTGTTGTCAGTTTTCTGTGTGACCCGTTTCCGTCGAGGACCATTAACCAGCACAGATTTCTGTTAACAGAAAGATTTATACATCAGTTAGAAATAACATTTGTTATAAATATTATACCCTCGACATTGTATTTTTATCGGATATTTTTATGTGTAACTCCTACAGTTAGTAAAATTCTGAATGTGGTAATGGTCTTTAAGCGAAACTGATCGCACATCAAAGAAGTAATTGAAAAGCAATTTAAGGTGTTACATGACATTTCTACAAAATAATATCATGTAATACGGAACTAATTTAACAGGACAGTTACAGATAAAGTAAATATTATATAAATGCCTCATAGGATAGTACGATAATTTTATGACACGTTAATCACTTGTTCATTTATGTAGCTAAAAGTTTGTCTATATGTTTGTTTCATGTTCTGTAAGGTGCCTCTGTACTCGTATATGGTTATACCGTTCCCCACTAGTAAGTTTTTCTGACTCTTGAGGAGCACGTTTCGCGACGACATCTGCAGCAAGTTTTGGTCCTACGATCTCTTCGGAGATAACGGGACAAAATACAGTTGGCGTCTTCATCGGACCCATAGTCAGAGCAGGGATAAAGACCCATACTGATTCGATACAGGGGTTGGCAAAACTTCCTATGATTATATCTGAGGTGGGATTTTGGCACTTGGAAGTTTTCGTTGCAATTGCTTTTGTCGTAGCAACGACGTTTTGACAAATCGAGGACCATTGCAACATAACCTCTGGTCTTGGCTTCGCATGAAAGATTAGTTTGTTATTGCAAATTTGGGTCTTGAATGTACATAAGAAGTCATAAGATGGTAGGTAGTTCGTCGTATGCCATCAACCAGCGTACACTGCCTGTTCTTCCCAGCAAATAATTATCCATTGCCTTTAATGCCACAGTGATTCTTACTAAAATTTGTCTGTATGTTGGATAGTGTGGGGAGAAACTTTTCACCACTAGAATTTGGCAGGCAAGAGAAGGAAAGTCGGTGGTATAAAGTTCCTGATCGCTAATGTCTCAGATTAAAGTCCTAAACTTTCCTCTTTGTCTCTCGAAATGTAGGCTCGTGGTACTGTTTTTGATAATCACACAACAGAAACATATCACGGCGTAATGAGCTTATGCCTCCGGGTTTCACAGCCAACAATAGCATCCGCTCCTTCTTTCTTATTGCTGAAAAAGCCGTAACAGATAACAAATTTCATAGATAAGATGCCAGATTTCTTTATCTCATTTTCTAAGAGGGTTATTTGCCTCAGTAAAGGAATGTATATACGGACTGGTGCAGCACATAAAATCATCGCGCAACCAAATACGTTGGAGAGGTCGCAATAAATATCAGCTGGCGATATTTTATTATTTGAGGCTTTTTATTTTTAATGAACGCATTTATAAACAGCTTTTTCAGTCCACCAATAAATCTAGAATTCCTGAGTATCAGTACCGAAGACTGTCGACTGTAACTGCATTTTGTGACTGGGAACCCGCTAACTCACTATCTCCTCGGGAGTGTCGATGGCTGAGAAAGAACCGAGCCTCTACAGTCTAAAAGGGCCCACGCCGCCGTGTGAAGTGGACAATGAAGATTACAAAAGCACAGAGATATCTTGATGGAAGAACAATGATACAGAACGGTGACGCTAATCTAATAAGAGTACAAAGAATACAATGAAAGATTTTTTTAAAAAAAAGGAGGTGTGTGTGTGTGTGTGTGTGTGTGTGTGTGTGTGTGTGTGAGAGAGAGAGAAAGAGAGAGAGAGAGAGAAGATACATTGCACGTCTTGGGCAAGTCATCGACTTTCGGTCTGAGACGCTACACTGTTATTCAAAGACCGCTTTCCTTATCATTCTTAAGATGGACGTATTGTCCCAGAAATAAATTTGCTCCAATCCCACAATTTCTGTCAAGGAGTTCGTGAAATTTTCTCACATCAGGCATGGGAACAAAATAATCTGTAAGTAAGGGTCTCGTCTCTGAGCCACCCTTCTGCAAGATTTCATCTATGGCGTGTCCTTGTTTTGCCTGACCAGCTCTGATTTTTAATACTACGGATATGATTGGTCCTTAGTGATTTCCGTTGTCCTCAAGTAACAAGCTCATTTTCCCACGCGAAAACCCCCCAGTTGGCGAAAAGTGTCCCCTGTAAGATCAGTTCACTGCCAGTAACTCTTCTCGTCACCCGTGCTCTGGCAGACCTCCGTGTCCAGTACTGCAGTTGTTCTGTGGCTGCTGAGCAGGAGTCTCCCCTGTTTACCGCTGTGTTCATTCTGCCTGCAAGCTCTGAGAAGGAGAATGACAGTCCTTGGTTAAGGAACTGAAGTGTCTGTGTTTGTAGGTGCTATTATTCGCTGACGCACAGGTAAAAGAAATTCGTAATACGTAGTTTATTTGTTACTGTTGTCTGGGGACGCGCAAAAATGTGTTCAATGTAAAGGCTAAATATTTAAGAACAAACGAGGCAGTCTAGAATTTAGAGACATTTTTGAAATAACTGTAAAACTTCATGTTAATAACCATGTGTAAAATTATAAATCAGTTCCCCAAAATTGACTGTGTCGAAGGTTCAGCATGTAACGGAAGTGAAAGTATGAAACTAAGTTAAAATTGTCGTTCAACACACACACTTCACAACATTCTGTTATTAAGAATAACGCTAACAATAATGCAATATTTCTAGGACTCTGATAACATATTGATCTCGGATTTCCTCGAACAAATTCTCATTCTAACCAGTCTGTTTTTTGTTCTTCTTTGCAGTTTGTCACAACAGCAGCGTCTTACGTCGACATGTAAGTAACTTTATTACTACCCCAGTTGAAGATTACTTTAAGTGTAATCTACAGTTAGCGGCATCATTGACTCATACAGGGGTTGTACAGAAATTGGGGAAGACAGCGACAAATATATGCTCGAACGCAAATGCAGACGATAGCCGAGTACGCAGGTTGCGCCGTTATATTCGACCACGAACGGTGCCTGTGGAATGTCTTCAACGGGTCGCAGGAGTCAATCGTGGTCGGAACAGTGTTCTGTGTAGGTGAGAGAGCGTTATGTGGGCGCTAAGTGAATTCGAGTGTTGGCAGATTATCGGTGGTCGTGTGATAACCAACGCAGATGGAGTGTTTCAAGGGGCACCCTATAGAAGATATATACGCATACTGGGAAAGCGGAGAAATGTCATCCACTAACCCACAGCGCGGACGATGGTGTGTGTCGAGTGATTGTGCCACAAAGTCTTGAAGAGAAGTGTGACGTAAAGTTGAGGACGAGAGCTGCAAAAGTCGCTGCAGAACTGAACATTGCACTCACGATCGCTGCCAGCCCCAAAACAACACGGAGGATGCTCCATAGGCTGGAACTGCAGGGCATATTGGAACTGCAAAACCACTGATCAGTGATGCAAATGCGCTTAACAGGAAGACGTGACGACGAAGCCACAAAACCTGAACTATGACGCAATGGCTGTGTTTTCGTCCCAATAGTGAAGCGTGGGTCTAGTGATTATTGGGGCAGCCACATCGTGTTATTTCGTGGACCCCAAGATTACTCTGCATTCTCGCATCACTACTAAGGATTATCTGGCTGATCAGGTCCATCCCAACGCACAATATTTGTTCCCCAATGGCGTTTTTCTAATCCAAGGTGACAGGCTCCCTGTTTGCACAGCTGGTATCGTCAGGACTGGTTCTGCGAGCACGAGGATGAAATGTCGCTCGTCCCCTGGCCATCTCAATCACAAGATCTCAATATTATTGAGCCTTTGGAGAGAGGGTGATCAACATATTAATGGGGATTTTTTAGAGACAGGTGGTCAACGTTGCAGCGCTGCCGCAAAATGTAGCTAGGAGTAGAGCCATGTTCATTCCGTAAGTAAGCTAAGGGTACGCAGCCAGTAACTCGTTCACAAATCAGGTCTGAGATGTGGCTATTAGCGAGAACATCGTGTTATACCTCCTGTGAGAGGGAGAAACTTCCACAACATTCAGCACCGACATAGGCAGAATCGTGACCAGTCGGGGCTGTGGTTCGTCGTTCGCCGCTGTCGCTCTTCGTGTCGGTCGGGATCCCACGGCTGCCATGAGGATTCGAGATGGCTGGGTTCGGAAGGGCCACACTCGACACCAAGCTGGATGGCAACCGCTTTACGAGACTGGTGCCCAGGAGGACAGACGGGTTACGCCGTCCGCTCGGCCGTGTAGAATCCTACAGCGGCGTCACGTGCCTCGCCTGTGTCAGTACCAGTGGCGACAGGCAGAGCGCGACGGCGTCTGTGGCACCGCCAGTTGTCACACCGGACACCACTGCTGTGGCAACAGAGCAAGACAGTGAAGTTATAATGAAGACCAGACCAATAGCTGCTTACAGGCGTTGATAAATATAAGACAGTGGTGCGTCCAACAGTAACAGGCGCAGCAGCGTCGTCACGTCCTGTTCTAAGCAAGCCTCGCTGCCTGTTCTGCGGCAGCGTCGCGATGGCCATGTCTGCGTTTGGGGGCTACAACAACAAACGTTGCCACATTGGATTCGTGATCGTAGCGCTGCCTTTGCGTCTGGGGTGATCGGACGGAGCGGGACTCGGATGCAACACGATCACGTCTGTTCTGCACATCTTCTAATTTGGGCAGCAGCGGTTACATTTCTGATGTTTTTCGGCCAGTGATTGCGCTCTGTCTTCAGGCACTGTGTGACGTTAGCTTTCGACAAGATACCGCAAGACCGCCTGTTGCCCGTGCTGTCCTGACCAACTTGTCCTCCAGAACGATCTCCGAATCTCTCACCCATTAAAAACATCTGGTCGTGGGGTACTGTGAGGCTATCACAAGACCACTCGCCAGCCGCTGCCACTGATGTATTGTTGCGTTAGACACTGAGCAAAAAAGTGTCACATTTTCGAAAGGTCGTAATTGTCTCCCATTACGGCGCACAAGTTTGAAATTCGGCTCAAAGGTGCCTACGACCCTCCTCTCTTATGGTGCTAGAGCGTGTCGACTTATGACGTCACTCTCGCACTCGAGGATGCTTCAAAGAGCAAGGAGTGACACATGCAAAGGAAGACCACAGCTGCGAAGTTCGTGTGACGTGTAAGGTGGATTAACGATGTCACATTGGCACTAAATTTCATCACAATTCTGTCCAACGCCACCGTGGACGTGGCAGACAATGGGGAGATCGACACCCCCCTCTTACCCACATTTTACCCCTTCACTTGACGCCTCTACGATTGAGGATGGAACTGCAACACGCAGCGGTGAAATCGCGCGTTTTTCTTACGAGTGGCCGAGGAAAACGTTTCAGACACACTGCTTCCCAGAATCGACACGTGAATTCCGTCAGGAGGAGGTGCAGACGGCGGGAATGGGACCACGCCTTCCCCTGGGGCGTTGATTGCCACATATTTGGCCCGCGAAAACGACAGCTGGCAGTGTGATGAGCAACAGGACCCACGTTCTCGACAACGTTCGACACTGGTGAGCCACCCTGGACGATTCATCCGTTCTCTAAAGACATCGTGGGACCGCAACCTCACTGAACGTGATCTGACCCCTTTGGAGCGCAGTGCGAACGATAGTTCTGCCGGAGTACACTGCGCGAGACTGCTAAGAAGTGTGCAAAACCATTCGGCGATATGTGAACGTGGTCCGAAGCAGCAAATGGTGTTTACGCTTGGAAAGCTCTCTTGCTTCGCGGCCTCCTGTGACGTGATCACTCCGAGGTGCAGCACTGACCTGTGCGTGAAGAAAACGGCAGAGGGTCCCGCTAAAGTCCCCCTCCCGCCACCCACCCACTCCGGCAACCCCCTCGCTGCCAGCCACGCACTTTGCCATGCAGCTAAGTGGTGCCTCGCGGCTGCTCCAGTGTGCCCTCCCTAGCAGTAACATTGTGTATAGCAGAGAAAAAGTTGTGGTTGCACCACACTCCAGAGGGACGTATGACGTTCGGTGTGGTTGCAGCCCCACGATGTCCTTAGAGTGGGGATGAGTCGTACGGGTGAGAAGTGTCGAACGTTATTAAGAACATCGTCCCATTGTTCAATATAATGCGAACTGTCGTGGCATCAAGGCCTCGTGGGGAGGTGTGGTTTCATTGACACCCTCTATGCCACTCGGGAAGGGATTCTCGTGTCTATTATGGGCAGCGGTGTGTCTGAAATGTTTTCCCCGGCCACTCAAGAAAAAAACCGAGCGATTGCAACGCTGGGTGTTGCAGTTCTGACTGCCATCGCAAAAGGCAGAGGTCTCAAAGGAAGGGATGAATTGTGGGTAAAAGGGAGTGTGACAACCTCCCACCGTGTGACGCGTCCACGATGGCGTTGGGCAGAATTGTGGTGGAATTTGGTGCCAATGAGAAGTCGATAATCCACCTTACAACTCACGTGAACTTCGGAGCTGTGGCCTTTTTCCCCATGTGTCGAAACGTCCCTGTTTCAAGCGTTGGCGATCCCGAGCCTGACGTCAAAGGGTGCTACGCTTTTCCACCATTACAGACGGAGGTCGAAGGTACATTTGAGCCATATTCCAAACTTACGTGTTGCAGTGGGAGACAGTTAGGGGGTTTCGAAAAAGTCAACCCTTTTATGAGCAGTGTAGTTGCAGGATTTGTGGAATCAGATATGTACGTGAACAAATCACAAACCATACACCAACTGAAGGATAAAATTAAAAGGGTTCTTAACGGCATCCCACCAGATGTTTGTGAACGCTTCATCGAGAAATTCAACGAACGCGTTCCTACACTCCTGGAAATTGAAATAAGAACACCGTGAATTCATTGTCCCAGGAAGGGGAAACTTTATTGACACATTCCTGGGATCAGATACATCACATGATCACACTGACAGAACCACAGGCACATAGACACAGGCAACAGAGCATGCACAATATCGGCACTAGTACAGTGTATATCCACCTTTCGCAGCAATGCAGGCTGCTATTCTCCCATGGAGACGATCGTAGAGATGCTGGATGTAGTCCTGTGGAACGGCTTGCCATGCCATTTCCACCTGGCGCCTCAGATGGACCAGCGTTCGTGCTGGACGTGCAGACCGCGTGAGACGACGCTTCATCCAGTCCCAAACATGCTCAATGGGGGACAGATCCGGAGATCTTGCTGGCCAGGGTAGTTGACTTACACCTTCTAGAGCACGTTGGGTGACACGGGATACATGCGGACGTGCATTGTCCTGTTGGAACAGCAAGTTCCCTTGCCGGTCTAGGAATGGTAGAACGATGGGTTCGATGACGGTTTGGATGTACCGTGCACTATTCAGTGTCCCCTCGACGATCACCAGTGGTGTACGGCCAGTGTAGGAGATCGCTCCCCACACCATGATGCCGGGTGTTGGCCCTGTGTGCCTCGGTCGTATGCAGTCCTGAGTGTGGCGCTCACCTGCACGGCGCCAAACACGCATACGACCATCATTGGCACCAAGGCAGAAGCGACTCTCATCGCTGAAGACGACACGTCTCCATTCGTCCCTCCATTCACGCCTGTCGCGACACCACTGGAGGCGGGCTGCACGATGTCGGGGCGTGAGCGGAAGACGGCCTAACGGTGTGCGGGACCGTAGCCCAGCTTCATGGAGACGGTTGCGAATGGTCCTCGCCGATACCCCAGGAGCAACAGTGTCCCCAATTTGCTGGGAAGTGGCGGTGCGGTCCCCTACGGCACTGCGTAGGATCCTACGGTCTTGGAGTGCATCCGTACGTCGCTGCGGTCCGGTCCCAGGTCGACGGGCACGTGCATCTTCCGCCGACCACTGGCGACAACATTGATGTACTGTGGAGACCTCACGCCCCACGTGTTGAGCAAATTCGGCGGTACGTCCACCCGGCCTCCCGCATGCCCACTATACGCCCTCGCTCAAAGTCCGTCAACTGCACATACGGTTCACGTCCACGCTGTCGCGGCATGCTACCAGTGTTAAAGACTGCGATGGAGCTCCGTATGCCACGGCAAACTGGCTGACACTGACGGCGGCGGTGCACAAATGCTGCGCAGCTAGCGCCATTCGACGGCCAACACCGCGGTTCCTGGTGTGTCCGCTGTGCCGTGCGTGTGATCATTGCTTGTACAGCCCTCTCGCAGTGTCCGGAGCAAGTATGGTGGGTCTGACACACCGGTGTCAATGTGTTCTTTTTTCCATTTCCAGGAGTGTAGTTGCTGCGCACAATTGGATGGTCATACGGATGATATAATTTTTCGTACATAAATGGGAGAAGTTACTTAATGTATTTGTAAAAAAAAAAGAAACATTACATTTTCAATAAATATTGCTTGACCTATAGCACTTTAATAATCGTTCCTACTTCCTAGGCACCTTCTATGTGCTACATGCTCCCCTACCCTTTGTATTAACTCAGTTGTACTTGTAGAAAATGAAATTACATGAATGCTAGATTTTGTGGTATTTGCTTATCAATAAGATTTTCAACTGCCAATATATATGCTGTTTCACCAGTGTAGAAAGTTAATATGGATATTTTCGTTTTCAGGGCTCTCAATATAAGTTGGCGCCATCTTGGCGAGTGCTTCAGAGGGTAAGTGGTGAGCCTGGAATTGTATCCATAGTAGCTGAGTACCTGTCATTGACCGGGTACGTTTTTATTCCAGTCTTCTGTTAGTCCATGTCTTCCTCCATCCCCCACCCCCTCTACCCATCTCCTGCTGCCTCTCTCTCTGTCCAGCTCTTCCTACCCACTCTCTCTTGTCAATTTCCTCCTCCCCCTTCTGTCCATCTGCGTCATCCCCTTCTGCCAGTCTCCTTCTCTCCCCTCCAATTCCATCTCCACCTCACCTCCCTCTTTGTTCACCTCCTCCTCTCCCCTGTCGCCGTTCACTTTCTGTCCACCACCACCTCCCCCCTCGACCAGTTACTCTCCTCTGCTTTCCTTTCTCTGTGTATCTCCCCCTTTTCCCTTTCCCTGCCCATTTCCTCCTACCCTTCTCTCTGTTTGTCTCCTCCTCCTCCTTCCTCTGCATATCTTTCCTCCTCCTGTTTCTGTTCATTTCACCCTCTTTCCTTTCTCTGTTCATTTCCTCCTTCCCCATCTGTGTCTATGTCCTCCTTCCCCATATATCTTCGCATATCCTTCCTCCTCGTTGTCTGTCCATCTCCTACTCCCCATTCTCTCTCCACATTATCACGCTCACCCCGATAGAAGGCTTTTGGTTTATACCACCACAGTATTTCTTCCCAAATCGTAACTAATATGTGTACCAAATTTGGTTGAAATCGTTCCATGGGTTTAGGATGAGCTTTTTACTCATGGTTTTGTCTCCGTATGCACATGTCAAATACATGTCACATATATTTAACATATTTCACACGTATTTGTACACTTATTTCACCTGTATCTCTAGCGAATTTCGATCTGCGATTTAGTTTTCGTGCAGCTCTACATTTGTGACGTCATATCAACTGAACTATGCACTGTACAATAATACAAGTTTGCGAATACAATCCGTGGTATGTTTAGATACTGTCTGCGAAACATTTTGCGAATAGACTTAGGAGTAAAACGTAAAAATTTAAAACGTCATGCATGATGCAGGATTTTTTATACATCTCAGTGTTGATGACATCATATCTCCTGATTAGGTCAGGAAGTTTGTGACATGTTTGTGGGAATACTATTCAACTCAGAGAAAAAATAAACAACACACTGATGTGTGTTGATACTAAGTTACCGCATATAAAAATCTCTCAACTTCCACCCATTACACTCTACATGTACATAAATCTATTTTTTTATGATGTATGGATCCCACATTCTGTAACAGTAGCAGTAGCTCAATCATGGGGTGTTCTAATGTGCGCACTCCAATTCCTACAAACACGAATACATCTCCTGAAATAATAGTGCGAAAAAACTGAAGAGTTAAGACTAAAAATAGACTGAAAACAACAAATTCTTCTGAAAGCTATCATACAAGAATGCTGTCTTTCTGCATTTAGCGGCTGACAGGACCAAAATGAATTTTACTGGCTCGATTGCTTCAGGTAGCATGACTACGGATGGCTGTATATTATTTCAAGTGAGAGCTTGTTTATGTGGTCCCGTTTAACTATAACAAAGCATGGGCTTACTTTACGAAAATCTGTGCATGAAATAAGAAGACAAGTGAAAATAGGAAATAAAATTACTTGACTCAATAAATAAATGGCGCTGTTATGCATTTAAATTTTGATTAGGTCAATGAAAGGAATACTGTCATTTTTAAGAGCAAGGAACTTGCGGCTGTGTTTTGAAACACGTTTATGTTCACCCAGCTTAAATTGTAATGGAGGTACATTCATGAAACCTTTTTTACGGCCGTGTCCTGACATAAGCAACAAAGCATCTTCCACAAGATTCGTCACAGGAGGTGCCCAAGCGGCATCAGTGTCTGGCAACTGGTTCGAAAAGCGAGCAATGCAAAATTGTGATATTTCAAATATCATCAGGAATATTCTGAATATGTGGATTCCCCTCCTTATTTCATTCCCTACGTTACTAATTTTGTGATGTATAGGCCTTGTAGCGGGCTGGTCGTGAAGACCAATAAATCATATCGGATTATTGCATGATACACGTGCCGCTGTAAAACATTCATATCACATATAGAAGCGTTATCTTGAGTTATTTATCGATTATTAATTTAAGAAAAATTCATACACAAAGAAGACTCCAAAGTTGCTTTTTTTAAGACACTCAAAAGGCCATCTCAATACCATTGTGCATCATTGCTTTCATTGAAAAGGCTACTGTGTGGGACCAGGTGTTCTACAAGTTCGAAGTTGAAATTGGCTGCCTACGGAGCAGATGAACTGATGCACTTTTTTTTTAATTTCGAAGCCTGAAATTCAAACAGTGACAAGACGGGACGATGATGATGATGATATTGGTTTCCTGGTGCTCAACTGCGTGAATATCAGGATGCATACAGAACACAATAAAAGCTTTGTGGAAATAAAACTTTTCCTGATAAGCAGTCTCCTTGGGACAAAGGCGCTTGCACAAATATACGAGAGACTTGGAAGGCTGTCTGGCAATCGCAACATAAACGTTAGGAGTTTACTAATATATTACAAAGGATAATAAAACTTGTACATGGGACTGTGTGTGTCTACATGCTCGTTCGTGCCTTTCAGTCGGCATTAAATGAAACTATAAAACACGTTGTTCCAGGAGGAATGGTCAGTATTCAGGAACTTGACTGGAACAAGAATTCGAAGCAATAAAGTCTAGCGAACATAGGCTAGAAAATGCATATCTTGTGAGCTATCAGTAATTCCTCATCATCGACAATGTGAAATCAGTCTGTTCTTCTGCAAGCTCTTCGCTTTCCAGATTTTGAGAGGTAGTGTTTTGGAACAAAACAAGGAAAAACTTTCCAGTAAACATGGACCTTGCAGTGCAACCGTGAAGAGCTATCTTCGCTACTGTGAAACACACCTCTTCTATTGAACAAATGATAATAGCTCTTAAGGTAGGCACTGTAGAGCTCATGTATACCAGATATATTTTCCTTTTTTTTGTTGTATGCTACCTCCTTCCAAACTTTGGAAAGGATAGCGGTTGCAGTAGAAGAGATTTGTTTCATAATGTCGGAAACAAAGAGGTGCCCATATCTCTTAAGGTATGCATTTAACAGCCCATGTTTATCAGACATATTGATTCGAATGATCGTTCCTGTCATAGCCCTGAACACTGGTCACTTCTCCCGGTACACTCTGTACAGTATCCACACAAGATACTATCTAAAACAATAGTTAATTGAAGAGGATGCTAAGATTTATTCCCCGATAGATGTGGCTAGTAGACCACTAATAAAAACTGGGAAAGAGCTAACCAGTATGAGAACAAGTAAAACTTGGGGAATATGGGCGTTAAACGCACCGAAACGCAAAATCTGAGTCTCACTCTAAAAACATAGAATAAAGGAGATATGGATGCACAGTCAAAATTGGAAAGTGGTTAAGATAATGGTAGCAGGCTTGATCACTGACTAAGAGAGAGTTAACGAGCCACTTCTGAGGGTCATTAAATTAACCTTCCCTAATAATTTAGGCAGGAGGCTTGACAACACACAAACCCTTAGAACCTTTCCCATGCTCGTCTCGCTGTTATTCAAAAGAGTGGAGCAATCGTTATCATGAAAATATCACTGTTCTATAAAAAAACTTTTTTTCTATTTCTGAAATAATACATTGTGACCCTAGTTGTGCTGCGAGTGTTGAATTCAAAACTGTTTTCAGTTTCTTTCTGTCAAGGGTAGTTTATGAGTAACAGCAATTTTATTTCTCTTTTCTGTTTCTGAAATAGTGCAGCAAGCATGAGGTGAAATTCGATAAACAAATTCACGTTTTTATGATGTTGTAAGTTCATCAAATTAATGGAGGATGAGATCTAACAAATAACACAGTAATCTTTGTGTATATGCTTCACAGAATTTGTCTGACGTGAGAAATTACAGAAAATAAAAAAAATGAGCCCTGGATTGTAATGCACATCACTTTTTTCTCTCGTATTGTGAATCTTTCTTCTCTCGAATGATGTTCCAGCAATAATCTGCTAACATAGAAGGTACCCACGTCCCTTCATAAAGCCTTTCAGTGTTTGATATGTCTTGATGGAATCTTTTGCCATGTTCATCCGATACGTCACTATAACTCTCTGTGAGGTTGTCCAGATCATCCTACGTACCTCTAAAGAAAGATTGCACCCCAGATCTCGATATGCTTTGGTCATGTCTTTCACCATTGCTTTGTAGTTGGTAGCTCTTCTTCTTCCGGGGAAGTTTTCTGACACCATCCTGAAACAGTACCACGCAGTCTTTTCTTTGTCAGTTAAAAGTGCTTCAGAATTTGCATCTTTCTGCAGCTCCTTGATTTGTGGAACCACAAATACCCTTCCTTTATTTTTGCTGCTGAAAGATGGGGGAATCTTGTATCTAGATATGCAAATCCACGGCTTGTTGGATCCATGGCATTCGAATTGTTTCATTACGCTAAGTTTGATGTGAAGTGGTGGAAGTAGTATATCTTCAGGAGCTACCACGCTTGCATGTTGTACATTCTTTTCACCCACTTTCGATCCCCGCCTGGGCTATTTCTTTTCACGTAGTGAGAATTTGTGTCTCGACTATCCCACTCGGAAAGACAACAGGCATACTTTGTGTAGTCTTGTTGCATTCCCAGTACCATAGCAATTACTTTGAAATCTGCATGTATTTTCCATTTGTATTTATTATATTGGAATGAATTAAGCATCCTTTGTACGAATTCGTAATTCTCTTTGGTCAAACTCGCATAAGCTACTGGAACAGAGGGTATTTTATTTCCGTTATGGAGCAAAACACCCTTGAGACTTGTTTTCGACGTCTCTGTGAGAAGTTTCCAATCCTGTGAAATATAGGTGTAGTTCCGCAATTTCATTAGGCCAGCAACGTCATTCCAAAATGCCAGTGCTCCGACAGTTGCCAAACAGGAAATAAAGGTATGTTCTTTGCATCTGAACACACTGAGTTTAGTACTTTGGCAGAGTAGATTATATTCGTGTAATCTTGAAAGAAGCAGCTGTGCCTTTTGTTTACTTAGTCCCAGATCACGAACTAAATCATTTAAATCTGCTTGTGTTCCCAGAATGCTGCACTGGCATTCTCGCTGAAGGTAGATCTGGGTAAGCCATTGTGCCTCTTCGATTTTTTGTTTGTAAAACCCTGATTTTTGTTGGAAGGAAACAACAATCAGTAACATGGTCCTTGGTTTCTCTCCACTCCATGGGCACAGCGAACAACGCCAACATTCTTTTTACCTTTCCACCACTGAATTAGTTTGCAGTGACATGTGGCACAACAGAAATTTGGCGCCCAGTCTCTGTCTTGGTAACCTACCTCTACTCCAAAGTAATGTTTATATGCTTTCTTTATGGGTGTTGAAATTTTCTTTCTACTTCTGACAAAGGTGAGTTTCCCACAGACATAGAAGCAGTTGTCTAGCTTATATCGACATCAACAACGACGTGAAGTTTCTGAAAATTTAAAAATACCTCTTCAGTAATACACCTGTACTACATTAACACTAGAAAACTAGAGAAACGCTGATATGTAAAAATAAGCAGTCAATTTACCTTCAGCACCAGACTAAATCAGTTTAAACACAGGAACTTGTAAGTTCAACTGTGCTCGGAAATATGACAGAGAGGGTTACTTGTCAGACAAAACACTCACTCATTAGGATTGACACAAATTACGGCTAACACCTCTCTTGTAAACTCGATGCACCTGCCTCTGGGAAGCGTGAAGGTTTACTGCCGAGGACTTTGCATTACTACTAGATGCTGCAACATACCCGTATTTCTCTATAACGCCCCTGTGTTTGCCACGAATATGTGTATATACGTCTGTGTATGTATACATATTACATAAAAAGTATCTCTGACAACGATATTTGTTTACATATTTGAATTTCCCGTGGTAAACTGGTTCAGAAGCACACACTTTAATATCAGAAATAGAACCGTTATCAAACAGTGATTCTGCCCTCTTGCCAAAGTTTAAAATGCGTGTAAAGAAGCAAGTGGTGGCGCACCGACACTGCAGGCTTCGCCAGTCTGACTTTGGCACTCCAAGTCTAATCATAAAAACAACGTGACGAGAATCTACTGAGCAGCTGACAATATGACGCTCTGCAGACTCACAAGTGTAAATCATTGCCAAATTTTTGTGCTCAGTTAAAGACTTATAAAAAGTCTGTTTAAAAACAGAATCTGGTGTGCAAGGTTTCATGTATTTTGTGAAGTTTAAAACCAGCCTCTACTTCGCTACTAACCAGGAGGGATGCTGCCAGGCGACAGCAATGGAACTTACATAGGATACGAAACTTGGAAGGCTAACTTTTGGAGAATAAAATGGCTAGAAAACCTAAGAGTCTGTAAAATGGCAAGGGATTCTAGAAATTACAGACCATATGTAAGATACTTTTGAGTTGGTTACGTGCGGTCCTGCCCACATTCATGAGTTTGCGGCCTGACTCGTGCACTGACAGCTTGATTACAACTGCTGTCAACTACAGATTCGACACTGTTTGTAAGTCCACACTTAGAACTGGGAAACCACAGGAAGCTGAACAGGCCTTCCGTGAATTCGACGACATGCGTCATTTCAATATAGGCAAAAACGTAAATAGTCAGACCACAGAGCGTTCCGTCAGTCACCTACTGTCCCCGTTCGGTGACTTCTCGCCCACTGAAGACGCGCTGCTTTATATACCTGTGAGGGCAACGGCCTCTTGTCAGGTGACCGACTCCAAATGTTCATTCCATGGAGTTCTCGTCGCAATGTTCTATCGGTTACAGGTTGGGATGGATCTTCATTTCCGTCGCGTTTGAAAGCGATTTTGATTCACGTCTCTGGTCCTTCTCAGTCAGGACCTTTTTCTGACTGCAATTCTGCTGTCTTGCCGCGTGGCCACG
Organism: Schistocerca cancellata; assembly: GCF_023864275.1. NCBI lineage: Eukaryota > Metazoa > Arthropoda > Insecta > Orthoptera > Acrididae > Schistocerca > Schistocerca cancellata. Next base: position 588,747,500 of record NC_064632.1, on the reverse strand, counting down.
TGTATTACAACACTGTGAACAGTGAGCAGTCCACTGCGAAACGCCAACAAATCCAGCAACTTCGCCGCCATATGGCCGTAGGCACAGCCAAACGCGATAGTCCATTCTGGGCACTTTGTCACGTTCTTACATTTACCCATGTTTACGTACAATTTCCGCTTGAAACATAAATGACTCACGGATTGCTACTTCCTTACGCTCACATAGAAGCAGTGAGTGCGCGGTTGGGCACTTGAATTGATCGCTGCACTATCTGTAAAGGCTTAACGGTTCATCTGTGTGTGCACCAGGCATGACGAATATTCTTGTAGGGTGAGCTTGCTTGGTTGTGTCAGACGAGTGACAGTATGTTACTATCATAGCTCTTAAATTAATCGGACATTACATGTACTTCTCAAATTTTTGAATATATATTTCTGAAACATTATATTTCTCTGAACTGAAATGTCTAACACGCTATACTAAAGAGATGTACTACATGTGATGTAAACAAATAATTATTGTATTGAAACATTTTGCATACTGTCTTGTTATTATTATTATTATTATTGCTGAAAGTATCAACTGCCGTGCAATCTGGCTCCTCTCCCAAACTATGAAGATATTGGAACCTATTGTTGACAACACGCTTCGAAATATAGTCTAGCTCACAATAAATAAATCTGCATCTACATCTACGTGATTATTCTGCCATTCACAATGAAGTACCTGGCGAAGTGTTCAATAAACCATCTTCAAGCTGTCTCTCTACCGTTCCACTCTCTAATGGCGCGCGGGAAAAACGAGCACTTAAATTTTTCTGTGCGAGCCGTGATTTCTCCCTATGTCGATGGGTGCCAACAGAATATTTTCGCAATCGGAGGAGAAAATTGGTGACTGAAATTTCATGAGAAGATGCCGTCGCAACGAAAAACACCTTTGTTTTAACGATTGCCATTCCAATTCACGTATCATGTCTATGGCACTATCTGCCCTATTTCGCGATAATACAAAACGAGCTGCCCTTCTTTGAACTTTTTCGATGTCATTTGTCAGCCCCACCTGATGCGGATCCCACACCGCACAGCAATACTCCAGGACAGGGTGGAAAAGTGGGGTGTATGCAGTCTCTTTAGTAGACCTGTTCCACCTTTTAAGTGTTCTGCCAATGAATCTCAGTCTTTGGTTTGCTCTACCCACAACATTATCTATGTGATCTTTTCAATTTAGGTTATTTGTAACTGTAATCCCTAAGTATTTAGTTGAATTTACAGTCTTCAGATATGTGTGACTTATCGCGTAATCGAAGTTTACCGGCTTTCTTTTAGTATTCATGTGAATAACTTCACACTTTTCTTTATTCAGCGTCAATTGCCACTTTTCGCACCATAAAGATATCTAAATCATTTTGCAATTCATTTTAGTCATCTGAAAACTTTACAAGACGTTAAACGACAGCATCATCTGGGAACAAACAAGAGGGCCACTCAAACTGTCTCCTGTTGTTGCTGTTGTGGTCTTCAGTTCAGAGACTGGTTTGATGCAGCTCTCCATGGTACCCTATCCTGTGAAAGCTTTTTCATCTCGAAGTACCTATTGCAACGTACACCCTTCTGAATCTGCTTAGTGTGTTCATCTCTTGGTCTCCCTCTTCGATCTTTACCCTCCACGCTGCCCTCCAATAGTAGATTGGTGATCCCTTGACGCCTCAGAACATGTCCTCCCAACCGATACCTTCTTCTAGTCAAGTTGTGCCACAGATTCCCCTTCTCCAAAGTTCTATTGAATATCTCCTCAGAAGTTACCTGATCTATCCATCTCATCTTCAGCGTTTTCCTGTGGCACCACATTTCGAAAGTCTCTGTTCTCTTCTTGTCTAAATTATTTGCTGTCCACATTTCATCTCCATACATGGCTACACTCCATACATATACTTTCAGAAAAGACTTCCTGACGCTGACGCTATATCTATACTTGAGGTTGACAAATTTCTCTTCTCCATAATCGCTTTCCTTGCCATTGCCAGTCTACATCTTATATCCTCTCTACCTTGCTCCCCAAATAGCAAACTACTTTAAGTGTCTCATGTAACTCCCCCAAGCATCACCTGATTTAATTCGACTATTTTCCACTATCCTCGTTTTGCTTTTGTTGATATTCATCTGATATCCTCTTTTCAAGACTGTGTCCATTTCACTCAACTGCTCTTCTATGTCCTTTGCTGTCTCTGACAGAATTACAATGTCATCGACAAAACTCAAAGTTTTTATTTCTTCTCCTTGTATTTTAATTCCTACTCCAAATGCTCGTGATGTGTCCTTTACTGCCTGCTCCGTATACAGATTTAATAACATCACGGATAGGGTACAACCCTATCTGACTCCCTTCCCAACCACAGCTTCCCTTTCATGCCCTACGGCTCTTATAACTGCCATCTGCTTCTGTACAAATTGTAAATAGCCTATCGTTCCCTGTGTTTGACCCCTGCCACCTTCAGAATTTGAAAGAGAATATTCCAGTCAACATTGTCAAAAGCTTTCTTTAAGTCTACAAATGCTACAAACGTAGGTTTGCCTTTCCTTGATCTATCTTCTAAGATAAGTCATAGGGTCAGTATTGCCTCACGTGTTCCAACATTTCTACGGAATCCAAACTGATATTCCCCAAGGTCGGCTTCTATCAGTTTTTCTATTCGTCTGTAAAGAATTTGGCTTAGTATTTTGCAGCCATGACTTACTAACTGATAGTTTGGTAATTTTCACACATCTGCTTTCTTTGGGATTGGAATTATTATGTTCTTCTTGAAGTCTGAGGGTATTTCGCCAGTCTCATACATCTTGCTCACCAAATAGTAGAGTTTTGTCAGGGGTGGGTCTCCGAAGGCTATTAGTCGTTCTAATGGAATGTTGTCTACTCCCGAGGCCTTGTTTCGACTCAGGTCTTTCAGTGCTCTGTCAAACTCGTCACTCAGTATCATATCTCCCATTTCATCTTCATCTACGTCCTCTTCCATTTGCATAATATTGCCCTCCAGTACATCGCCCTTGTATAGACCTACTAGGTACTCTTTGCACCTTTCAGATTTCCCTTCTTTGCTTAGAACTGGTTTTCCGTTTTATGTCGTTAATTATAGATCAAGAACAATGGAGGACCTATAACACTTTCCTGGGGAACGCCGGATATTACTTCTGTTTTACTTGATAACTTTCCGTCTATTCCTACGAACTGTAACCTTTCTGACAGGAAACCTTGAAGCCAGTCGCACAACTGAGGCGATATTCCATAGGCACGCAGTTAGGTTAGAAGACGCTTGTGAGGAACGATGTCGAAAGCCATCTGCAAGTCTAAAAATATGGAATCCATTTGACATCCCCTCTCGATAGCACTCATTAATTCGTGAGTATAAAGAGCTAGTTGTGTTTCTCAAGAACGATATTTTCTGAATCCGTGCTGACTATGTGTCAGTTAATCGTTTTCTTCGAGATAATTCATAATGTTCGAACACAGTATACGTTCCAAAGCCCTACTGCAAATCGACGTTAGTGATATGGGCCTATAATTCAGTGGATTTCTCCTATTTTCCCTTTTGGCTATTGGTGTGACTTGAGCAATTTTCCAGTCTTTAGGAAAGGATCTTTCTGTGAGCGAACGGTTGTATATAATTGCTAAATATGGAGCTATTCTATCAGCATGCCCTGAAAGGAATCTGACTGGTACACAATCTAGACTGGAGGCCTTGCCTTTATTAAGTGATTTAAGTTGCTTTGCTGCACCTAGGATATCTACTTCTATGTTTCTCATCTTGGCAGTTGTTCTTGATTGTAATTTAGGAATATTTACTTCGTCTTCTTTGGTGAAGGAGTTTCGGAAAACCTTGTTTAATAAATCTGCTATAGTGGCACTGTCATCGGTGACTTCACCATTGTTATCGCGCAGTGAAGGTATTTGTGTTTTGCCACTGGTGTGATTTATGTATGACCAGAATCTGTTTGGGTTTTCTGCCCGATTCCGAGACAGGATTTCGTTGTGGAAATTATTAAAAATTTCTTGCATTGAAGAACGGGCTATCTTTCGAACCTATGGAAAATTTTGACAATCTTGGGAATTTTGTGTTCTTTTAAATTTGGCATGCTCCTTACTTCTGCAATATCGATCTAAACCGTTTTGTGAACCATGGGGAATCAGGACCATAACTTATTAACTTATCTGGTATATATCTCTCAATTGCCGTCGATACTATCTCTTTGAAATCATTCCACATCTTTTCTACACTTACATGATCAGATGGGAAAGAATGGAGACTGTCTCTTAAAACCACCTGAGCCTCTGAATCAGACCCTCCACACGGCTCTGAACCAAATGAACACGCCGCGAGGGGTTAGCCGAGCGGTCTCAGGCACAGCAGTCATGGACTGTGCGGCTGGTCCCGGTCGAGGTTCGAGTCCTCCCTCGGGCATGGTTGTGTGTGTTTGTCCTTAGGATAATTTAGGTTAAGTAGTGTGTAAGCTCACGGACTGATGACCTTAGCAGTTAAGTCCCATAAGATTTCACACACATTTGAACATTTTTGAACCAAATGAACACATTCGGTCCTATCGAAAATGCTGCAGATGGTGAGCTCCAACTTAATCTCGCAAGTTTTTACCATTTTCGCTAGCCGCCTGAAACCAGAGAGAATCTCCGATCCAAAGTGACACATGTCATTGGTACCGACATGCGCCATCACCTGCTGTTGGCTGCACTCCTTTCTGCTCATGGCATCCTGAAGCACTCTTTCCACATCCGGAATGACTTCCCCCAGTATGCACACGGAGTGCACACTGGCTTCATTCCCCTCCTTCGCAGCCATGTTCTTAAGAGGCCCTATTATATGCTTAGTGTTGTAGCTCCCATGTACCAGCAAACAAAGCCTCTGTGAAAGCCCAGACCTTTCGGGCTGAGAAGCTTCCTTTGCAACAGGGTGGACGACTGCATCCAGCTTAGAGATTTCGTCAGCCACAGATAACACTCGAAACCTGTTCGTCAAACAAACACGCTGGCCCTACAATCGGCCCCTCAGAAAGCCTTTCTCTGCCTGCCAGACTTTGGAATGATATCCCACTAGATCACGGGTGAGGGGTCAGCCTCAGTGCAGGCAGTACCCGGGAGCAACCACAGCAGTGGACCGATTGGGGGACACGTGGGACGTGCTCGAATTCTCTTCCTTCCCCCCTCCTCCCCCTTTCCTCCCCCCCCCCCCCCAGTGATGCACCTTGGCAGAAGCCTCAAGCTGTGTGACGGAAGCAAACACTGCCTGGAGCTGTGAGCGAAGGGTCACCAACACAGCTCGCATCTGACCACACCAATCACAGTTCCTTTCAATTACTGAAGTCGCTCCTGTTTGAAGCTCATAAAAATATGTAACAAACGAATGGTGTACTTGGCTTAGCAGCAGCAGGAACTCGAGGTGCTCTGTCACTGATGGTCTAACTCACAATGTGGTTTGTGGTAGGTATTGGGCGCGATAAACATATTTCTTTCTGCGTGCCTGCTGTTGTAGCAATTCCGCGAGGATAGGAGGTCACTACGTCTTGCCTTCTTACCTTGAGAAGGCACTTGGTCGAGTACCACATCCGATGATTTGATATCGTCTTTGTGATCGTCAAGTTCCTGAAACGTACGTAAATAGGGTAAACATGCTGTACAAAAACACCAGAGTCTTCGTACCATGCTGAGCAGCACTGAATCAAACTCCCTGTGACAGTTGAGATTTATCAAGACTCATCAGCTCTGTCTCCACTGCTCTTTGTTACCATAAAGGATAACCACGAGGCCGACCTACAGAAATGTGTACTGTGGGCAATGCTGTACACTGAGGACATTATGTTTGCAGCAGGCACCAGGTAGCATCTTGAAACTCAAGTGCGAATGTGGTATGTTAGTCTACATCATACGGCGTTCATTTAAATATTCACAAGAGTGGGTACCTCTAAACGATTCCATCTCCAGGAACTATACAGATTAATGGAACTCTTCTTACCAAGTTGGACACATTCCATTATCTAGGCTCTCGACTACAGACTGACTGATATGTGAATGAAGATGTGCGAGCAAGAATCAAAGTGATTTGAATGTGATTCAGAGACATCACTTGTGTTCTCTGGGCTAAGAAGATGCCTGTCCACATGAAATTAAAAGTTTCGCTGCACAATGCTGCGGCCAGTTCCATCATATGATACCGAGGGTTGGCCCACAACTATAAGTTCTGAGCACTCACCCAATGTCATAGAGATGTGGATACTGAGAAGATTATTCGACATTTATCTGCTTGATCTTATCAACAATATATCGAGCCAACAACTAGTTGGACTGGCTCCAATCAGTGAGAAGGTTCAAGAATGAAGACCTCACTGGTATGGACACGTTGTATGGCCACAACCTAGTGCAGTCTATGATGACAGTGTCGAAGGCTAGAGACTGCACGGGGGACTTCAAAGTACAGTAGAAAGATATCGTAAGAGCACGTCTAAGATCAAGAAGCGTAAGTCTAGAGGAAGCGTTAGACCATAAAAAATTGCGTGATTGACCCAAAAAGTGGTCCCTGTTCCAACAAGAAAGCACTAGGAAGAAGAAGATAAAGAAGAAGGTTATTATTATTACTATTATCATTATCATCGTCACCATCTTTATTATTATTGTTAACTATCTGTTACCCATGGCTGCAGTCACATATCAGTAGTTCTGGTATGATGTGTGATGTTGAAGAAGTAACGTCTCGTACATGCAGTACCATCAGCTGCCTTCACATGTCTGCCTGTTCAGCTAAGCATAGCTCGTGATGTGTGGTCGCTCTCACGCCTCTCAAACTGTTTCAAAGCACAATCCATCAGCATCGTCCCTGTCGAGCAGTGCATACACAGAGGCATGGGCAGGAATGCTCGTGTACGCAATGTGCTACTGAAGTACCTATGTGTTATACAACGTGTACAATATGCAGCAAACAGTGTTGAAGTATGGACTGAACACAATGAGGATAGTATGAGTATTGTATTCATTACTTTCAATCATATCACGTAGCGCACGACAACCAATAAACGCGTCTCACAAATACGATAAATATCAAAAGTCAAAGAGTAAATAGCTTTCTCATAGAGTAAATACGTTTTCCTACTTCGTGTGATACTCTTCAAAGCAACATGTATCATGTACCATACTCTTTCTAAAGAAACCTGTGTCTTTTCTCATGGTAGAAAACTTGAATCTCATTACAAATAAGTACCCCACTCATACAGTTATAATTAGTGGAGACTTCAGTCTACCCTCGATTTGTTGGCAAGAATACATGTTCAGACCCGATGGTAGACAGAAAACATCTTCCGAAATTGTACAAAATGCTTTCTCTGTGATTTACTTTGAACAATTAGTTCATGAGCCATCACGAATTGTAAATGGATGCGAAAACGCACTTGACCTCTTAGCCACAAATAATCCTGATCTAATAGAGAGCGTCATGACGGATACAGGGATTGATGAACACAAGGTCATTGTAGCGAGGCTCAAAACCATATCAACCCAAACCACTAAAAATATATCTATTTAAAACAACAGATAAAAATTCGCTTGATGCCTTCCTAAGAGAGAGTCTCCATTCCTTCCAAGCTAATTATGTAAGTGTAGACCAGATATGGCTCAAATTCAAAGAAACAATATCGACAGCAATAGATAGATTCGTACCGCATAAGTTAATAAGAGACGGGACTGATCTACCATGGTACACAAAATATGTCAGAACACTGTTGCAGAAGCAACGAAAAAAGCATGCCAAACTCAGAAGAACGCAAAATCCCCAAGACTGGCTAAGTTTCACGGAAGCTCGAAATTTAGTGTGGACGTCAATGCGAGATGCTTTTAATAGTTTCCACAGTGAAATATTGTCTCAAAATATGGTAGAAAACCCAAAGAAATTCTGGTCGTATGTAAATTACGCCAGTCAATACCGTCACTGCGCGATAGCGACGGAAATGTTACCGATGATGGTGCCACTAAAGCGGAGTTACTAAATACAGTTTCCCGTAATTCCTTCACGAAAGAAGACGAAGTAAATATTCCAGAATTCGGAACCAGAACAGCTGTTAGCATGAGTGACATAAAAGTAGATATCTTAGGTGTTGCGAGACAACTCAAATCACTCAAGAAAGGCAAGTCTTCCGGTCCAGATGGTATACCAATCAGGTTCCTCTCAGAGTATGCAGACACAATAGCGCCTTTCTTAGCAATCATGTTCAACCGCTCACTTGACGAAAGGTCTATTCCTAAAGACTGGAAAGTAGCACATGTCACACCAATATTCAAGAAAGGAAGTAGGAGTAACCCATTGAATTACAGACCCATCCCACTGACCTCAATTTGCGGTAGGATTTTGGAGCATATACTGTACTCGAACATTATGAATCACCTTGAAGAAAATAACTTATTTATACATAACCAACACAGATTCAGAAAATATCGTTCAGGTGCAACACAGCTAGCTCTTTATTCCCATGAAGTAATGAGAGATGTCGACAAGGGATCTCAGATCGATTCCATACTCCTACATTTCCAGAAGGCTTTTGATACCGTTCCTCACAAGCGACTATTAATCAAATTGCGTGCATATGGAGTATCGTCTCAGTTGTGTGACTGGATTCGTGATTTCGTCTCAGAGAAGTGACAGTTCGTAGTGATAGACGGTAACTCATCGAGTAGAACAAAAGTGACATCTGGCGTTCCGCAAGGTAGTGTCATAGTCCCTCTGCTGTTCGTGATTTATATAAATGACCTAGGTGATAATATGAGCAGACCCCTTCGATTGCTTGCACATGACGCTGTAATTTACCGTCTACTAAAATCATCAGACGATCAATTCCAATTATAAAATGATCTAGTGTGAATTTCTATGTGGTGCGAAAAGTGGCAATTAGCACTAAACAAAGAAAAGTGCGAGGTCATACAATGGGTACTAAAAGAAATCCGATAAATTTTGGGTATACAATAAATCGCACAAATCTAAGGGCTGACAATTCGACTAAATGCCTAGGTATTACAATTACGAGCAACTTAAATTGGAAAGACCACATAGATAATATTGTTGGAAAGGCGAAGCAAAGACTGCGCTTTGTTGGCAGAACACTTACAAGATGAGACAAACCTACTAAAGAGACAGGCTACATTACACTTATCCGTCCTCTGCTGGATTATTGCTGCACGGTATGGGATCCTTACCAGGTAGGATTGACGGAGGACATCGAAAAAGTGCAAAGAAGGGCAGCTCGTTCCGTGTTGTCGCGCAACAGAGGTGAGAGTGTCACTGATACGATATGCGAGTTGCGGTGGAAATCACTGAAACAAAGGCGGTTTTCTTTGCGGTGAGATCTATTTACGAAATTTCAATCACCAACTTTCTCTTCCAAATGAGTAAATATTTTGTTGAGACCCCCTTACGTAGGCTGAATTGATCATCATAATAAAGTAAGAGAAATCAGAGCTCCAACGGTAGATGTAGATGTAGAAGCTATCTCCATACCAAATGTCACTGAAATCGATTTAGTGCGTTAGTAGTGAAAACGTAACAATCAGAGCTAGTTTTGCATTTATAATAATCGTTGGATGAAGCTTTCAGGTACGATATCTTTCTATTCCATGACCCGATTTTGATGAAATAAAGCCTGTACTGCGCCCCAAGCTAAGCTCAAGTTACCTGTGATGACCTCATGCAAATAGGTCTGGTAGTTTTGGAGAAGCATGTGCAAACAGACAAGCAGACACACATGACAGCTTTATAGATTTTTTATTATTAAAATCGTAGTATCTGTGGTACGGTAGACGGCCGAAGTGGCCGCGCGGTTCTGGCGCTGCAGTCTGGAACCGCGAGACCGCTACGGTCGCAGGTTCGAATCCTGCCTCGGGCATGGATGTGTGTGATGTCCTTAGGTTAGTTAGGTTTAACTAGTTCTAAGTTCTAGGGGACTAATGACCTCAGCAGTTGAGTCCCATAGTGCTCAGAGCCATTTGAACAATTTTTTTGTGGCACAGTAAAAGCGTGGGCGACAAGCATCTTATACTTGTGCATATGGGAGGGGGCAGACAATAAGAGACAACGACAGGGGTACCCAAAGAAATTCCCACTAACACTAGCGTGAGGGCAGCTTGTATAGTATGCATTTCTGCCACTAGGCGCGTTAGTGCTGTTTTGTTCCTATTTCGTTTTTCATGATGGCAAGTTTAAGTGAACAAAGTGCAGCTGTGAAATTTTGTTTTCTACTCGGTAAAAATGCTGCTGAAAATGTTTTAATCTTGAAAACAGCTTACCAAGATGACGCCAGGCGGAAAACTCAAGTGTATGAGATGGTTTGCTCGATTTAAAAATGGCAACATGTCGATTGATGACGAAGCTAGTTCTGGACGTCGATCGAGTGCCCGGATCCAGAAAATATTGAAAAAAAATCGAGACTTGTGATCACAGACCGTCGACAGAGAAATGGTCAACTGTCAGAGATGAGTACGTTGTCTCGGAGCTCGGTTCAGCGAATTTTAACGGAAGACTTGGGAATGAAAATGTTGCTGCCAAGTTTGTTCTTCGGCTTCTGACTGACAATAAAAACGGACGTCGGGTTTTTGGCTAAAAATGCCACGGTTCCACTGCTCCACGCACCTTACTGGCCTGACCTGGCACTGTGCAACTTTTCTTATTTCCACGTGTGGAAAGGATCATCAAAGGGCAACGTTTTGACAACACTGAAGATGACAAGAAGAAAACCAGGGAGGAGCTGCCACCCATTTCGAAAGATGGCTACAGAAAATGTTGGAAACAGTGGAAGCATTGGTGGTGCAATGTATCAGTTGTAATGGGGACTATTTTTAAGGGGATAACGTGGATTTTGCAAACAATTTGAAAATATATAGCTTTTCATAAATAATTCCAGTCGTTTCGGGTACTCCATCGTACGATGAGTATTTACGCCCCCTTCGCCCCGATCCCAGAACTGCTGCCTGGCACCGCGCCAGCTGCAGCCAGCGCGTGTAGAGTGTGTGACGGGCAGTGTGTCGCGCAGCACGACGAGCGTGGACCTGCTGTCGGCGCTGGGCCACCTCCTCCTGGAGAGGCTGGGCCTGCTCGAGAGCCCGGACTGGCCCTGGGAAGACCAGCGGCCGCCCTCCCTGGCCGCCGTCTGGCGCGCGATCCGCCGCCTCTGGGCCATAGCCTGTGGGGACCGCGACTGGTGGGTCGGCCCCCCTGCCAGCCGGGGCCGCACCTCGTACCTCGGGTCGCCGAGCGCTTCGGTGGTCCTCCACAGCCCCGCGCCGTGGACCAGGAGCTCTCGGGGCGACCTGTTCTACTGGCGGTCGCGTTCCAGGAGGAGCGCCATCGAGCGAGAGGAGCGTTTCGACTGCGCGCTGGCCTCGACGAGCTGGGTGAGTCAGCACGAGCGGTCGGGGCTCTAGGTGTAGTCGCTGTAATCTAAATCAGTGGTTCCCAGCCTGGAGGTTATTATTCCCTGAGGGTAAAATGAAATTTTCTGAGGGCTGAAAACAGACAGCTTCAATTGTATTACGATCACGGAGCTAAATTATTTGAGTAAGATCACTATTTTGCGAAACTGTAATGCTTATTACACGATTTACCAGTAAATACCTCGTTTCTTATTTCAAATACTAGCATTGCCGTGTGAGACAATGTGTTGGACGTTTAGCTAGTGAAACGAAGGTATGAACATCTTCCTCAAATACGTAGTTGACCCACTGCACGCGTACTTTGTATCATGCATGTACAACAGTAAAACTTTGACACGTATTTCAAATATGTCAAATAGTCTCATGAAAACGCCACCTCAAATTTGGTAGTTTCCACGAGAGACCGTGAAATTGCTGCATTACTCACTTTGCACCAGACAAACAAAGTATTGACACCACAACAGAAACACATATACAGCTTACACAGTGTTCTAATTATTGTTACTATTGTTATTATTAGTGACAGCGGTCATGCACAAAGGAACGGCAGGGTGAAGTCTTCCAGTGTCTGTCAGTTGAGAAGTATGGAGTCCAAGAATTAGGTCATATACAAACAGTACGCTCAAGTGTAGTTCACCCATTTTAACTTGGCTGATTTTAAATAGAAGTTGAGGGCGTGGGCGGAGTGAGTGTAGCAGAGAAACCATGTTTCGTATCAAGTACCTACCCTCAGTGTGGACAGTTAACCTTCACTGCCAAGGAAGAGTTGTGTGTAGCACTCTTCGTACACTGACAATTGCTTCATCAATTTATAAAAGAGGTTGCAATAAATAAGCAGCACCAATTGTCTGATTGACACATTAATTCTCGGGTTATTTACAAATACTAAATATTCATCTTTCAGCATTTTGGAAATAGAAATGTTCTAAGAACAATCTTTCTCATTCTAAATTTTTTTTAGGTGCCAGCGTTGAAGATGGGGGAGGGAGAGGGCGAGGAATGGCTGACATTAAATTTCACTTTGGGGTAATGGTGTCGGAAAGGCTGGGGCCCACCTATCTCATTCCATTCACTTATTTCTACTCTGAAGTTAATAAGTTTGCTGCGTACCTCACAAAAACCTTGCTGATTTAGCAAATCTACATCTGCAACTACGTAGCTAATCTCCTATACACATTTATGTGCCGGGCAGAGGGTTCTTCGAACCTCCTTCAGTTTTCTTCTCTATCAGCGTATGAGAATTTAACTGAACATTTAAATCTTTCTTTACTCTCTGATTTATCTTATTTTATCGTGGATATTATTTCTCTCTCTGTACGCTGGCGAAAATAAAATATTTTCGCATTCAGAGGAGAATGCTGATGTTTGAAATTTCGTCAAAAGGTATAGCCGCAACGAAAAACGCCCTTATTTTAATGATTGCCACCACAACTTATTATACTTGTGACACTCTCTGCCGTATTTCGCGATAATTCAAAACAAGCTGCTTTTCTTTGGACTTTTTCGATGTCTTCCGCCAATCCCGTCTGGTAAAGTTACCAGACCGCACAGCAGTACTCCAGGCAAACTCTTTAGTAGGTAGTTGCATGTTCTAAGAGTTCAGATGATAAATTTCAGTCTTTGGTATGCCTTACCCACATCATTATCTACGTGATCGTTCCCGATTATGTTGCTCGTAATTACAGTTCCTAGGTATTTGGTTGAACTGACAGTCTTTATATTTCAGTGATTTTTCGTGTAATCGAAATTTAATGGATTTCTTTTCGTACTCATTTCGATGACCTCACACTTTTCTTTATTCAGAGACAGTTGCCACTTTCCGCAAATCTACATTTATGACTATATTCCGCAAGCCACGTTACTGTTTCTGACTAACGGTTTTCCTTGCCTCCCCACCCCTTTTCCTGTTCCACTCTCGAACGGCGCGTGGGAAGATTGAATGTCGGTAATCCTTCGTATGAGTTCTAATTTTTCTGATTTTATCATCGTGTTCACTTCATGAGACATAATTCTGTGGGAGGAAGTAAGATGTTGTCCTACTCTTAATGGAAACCATCCTCCCGAAATTTCAACAATACCCGTCTCTGCGATGGACAACGGCTCTTTTGTAGCGTTTCCTGAGCGTCTCCTTTACTTCTCCCCTTTGACGAAACACGCCGCCCTTAGATCCTTTCTGTCTCCCATACTCTTCTATTAATCCTACTTGGATGCTCAAGAATCGGTCGAATGAATGATCTGTAAGGCGAGAGAAAAGGCAAAGTGGAAAGAGGCTGAAGTAGTTCTTGATATCACAACGGTGAACATGTACAGACGAAGTAATAATGTAAAAGCGTCTTCTTTATATAGGATGGTCAGGAAAAAGTCTGAAAAAGCTTGTAATAGTGTTGCAGGGAAGGCTGAGGTGAGAAATAGATGTTAAGAAAAAAATTCGATACGTTCGTCGTTTGCCAGTTATTTAGCATTGAAGTTGACCATTCAGGTGTTCGCGCGCCCAAATTTCAAGCAGCTTACTAGAGACTGTGTCGCTGAACACATCCTTTGTTTCGTTTGCGCAAACCGAAAAAACGTGGCTTTTGCTCATCTACTTTAAATTAATCATTTCCGAAATAGCCGTGTTTTAACTGATAAGGAGCGTTTCAATAAGTTGTAACTCACGAACGAACACCTGTCTGTCCATTACCGAATTTATCGCTTGCAACTGCTTGCGTTTGCGTTCCCCATAATAATATCTATTTCAGCTGTTCGTAATTGTAATTCCTAGGTATTTAATTGAATTGACAGCCATACCTTATTGGCTAACTTCAATGCTAAACAACTCAGTAACGGTGTAACGCACAGAATTTTTTTCTTGAAAGCTGTTCTCAGTACAATGTCTCCTGCAACACCCTCACAAGCTTTTCGACTGTCTCTAACCACGTATGTACACTATAATTAGCCATATATTCTCTCTAGTAAAGTTGATACTTAACTAAACTGGACGTTAAGACGTATACACACTGCGTACCTGCTATCAGTATAAATAGATTGTCATCTCTTTCCATACAGAAAAGTCGACGACTGCACTGTTGCTTGTATTTATCTCTACGTTTACGAAATGTTACTGATTTTCTCACTCGTGATTAAACAATTACAAGCTGCATCTTTTCTGCGGTTCGCCCCACAAATTTCACATTTTTAGGCGTAACTACGGAAATAAAGCGAATTACACATAACTCGCGTGTTTACAGTTTAGCCCACGTTTAGTCCAAGGATTTCGCATGTTTTCCAAAGATAAAAATGAGGTTACTTTGATGTATCTGAGCGGATACGATCAAAAAGTATTATTTATTGTTTTTGGAAACACTGTATGAAAGTGTTTGACTAATTAATGCAAGAATGGCGTAGCTTCAGTTCTGTTAATCTAGTTGGTAAATGCCTACAAATCGTGCCAATATAGATGAATCTATATCTTTCCACAGATTTTGTTATGATCCTACGTACCTTTCCCCTGGCATACGATGTTAATACCACGGTTATCGGCCAATACTTTGTCAATGTCACAATTCATACCTTTTGTATTATTCTACACGGCCTATATTCCAAATGTTAATCGCAGTGCAGAGAGGGTTCCGTTGTATTTCTTGGCACACATCCTGTTCCGAGTCACACACGCCAACATCTGTCAGGAATGTTCATTAAGGTGAGCCCTCCCCCGTACTGTGGAGTTCTCGTTTTCGATACAAGGTATAAAAAGCGGCAGATAGGCAATATTTAGTGTGCCATTTGCTAACTCATTCCTGGAGACATTGGTGGCTACAGTTGTGACTGCCGCTATCAGTTCTTCGCCAGTTGTGGGTCTGAGCAAGCACAGTGGTGTCTGTGAGGATGAGAATAAGGAATAGGCACCCATCGTACAGTTTTACTGCTTTATGAGTAAAATCAGACTGTAGCATGGTTGGCTGTTACAAGGTGACATGAGCTGTTGCTTTATTAAAATAAATCAGGCGCATTGTTACGGCTCTTCCAGGTGTCCTGTCAACTTCAGTCTCCTTCGTCAATTAATTTTGTTACCCAGTATGTCACCTTAATACACAGGTGATACACCTGATTAAAAGTGTTATATAAGAAGATAACATCTCATAAGAGCTGACAACAAATCGTGATAACACATCGTGGGAGCTCTTTGATGTTATTGAGGGAAACAGGGGAAACAGTGATACAAGAACCTTAGTTTGTTATAAAGTCAAACTGCTACGTACTGTCCTGGTTCAGTAAGGAAGAAATTAATGAATATGTAGACAGTCCAGGGAACGGAAAGAAACTCTCTGTTTTAACAGATACTCACTTAAATGACCATGTTGATCCTGCTTAAAAATTTCTTGATCGTTGGGGAAGATTAGGAATTTTATGATGTGGAGATACTAGTGAGAAATAGATATTTCATGTTGCTTAGGCTTGTGTGAAGTGATTTGTGCGTCGCGATACCATTCACATAAAAGGAACAGTGATATTGATGAAGTACTGCAGGAACAATTGGGGAGTGTCTGCGCCCGTTGTGTAGAACAGACCGAGGAAGAGACCGTGATGGAAATGGGCCCTTATGATGGGCGTCCCTACCATCTACCGCTGGTACAGTCAGTAAGCAACGACCTCGTGTGAGTGGAGATCTTGTATGATAGCTCTTAGTCTGCCATCACCACTGACGTTTGCTAGCGGACGGGGATATATGATGGAGGTGCATCCCCACATGTGGTTGATCAGCTATCTTCGACCCACCAGCGAAACGTTTGCTTACCTGTTCTCTCTGATCTTTTACACCTGTGCATCCATTTTGGGAGATCTTGCAGTCAAGATTACTGTTATATCCTCACTCCCTCACTGAGATACTCTGTACTGAAGACTCATGGGGAGGCACTATGACACGAGTCAGTCGTTGCCTGCTGAAGCTTACACGTTTTGTTTGCTTCCGTACAGTCCTGGTGGAAATGGGTTCATCTCACCCCACATTCAAATGGCGTGCAATCTGGCTATGAGTGGTTGTGTGAAGGCGTCGTTACTTTCGTACATAAAGTTCTTCTAGTTATCATGTGGGTGGTTTTATGCATCTGTCTTCCCGAGCTCTTGTGTAATCTGTGATATGCTAGGAGCAGTGCATCTGGTACCGATTATCATCCCACATTCCAAGTTTGTCATCTCGCGACATGCAGCCAGGTCCACTGCGTGGCAGCCTCTAACAGACAGTTCAGATGCAGTGCCTACACCCGTACCATACGTAACATCTAGCCGAAAACTTTGGGAGTCATACACAGCACATCATTAAATAGGATAACCGATCGCATAACTTTTGGCCACACAGTTTAGTTCACGTACTGTGCAAATAATGTGTGTGTGTGTGTGTGTGTGTGTGTGTGTGTGTGTGTGTGTGTGTGAGCGAGAGAGAGAGGAGACGCAGACCAGTGACGAGTCCCCCCCGTCTGGACTCCAGGTGCAGCTGGAGAGCAGTCCCAGCAGTGCGTCCAGCTGGCAGCCGCCCCCCCGCTCCCCCCGCCGCTACACCAGGAGCACACACCGCCGGCTGCCGCATCGGGAGGCGGAGCGCCGCCAGCGCCGCCACTGCCGCGACACCACACTGCGGCTCTGCGCTGCGGAGCTGTCGGTGGAGCGGTGGCTGAGGACGAGTGCGCGGCCCGCCACAGTGTGGTCATTTTATGACCTATATAATTTATAACGTTTTAGCAGTTTTTACATTTTTTCCTATTCGTCCCCGGGACCTTGCATGTCTGCGACGGCTGACAGCGTCGCCCCGCCAAATCTACAGTGCAGCCCCACTTTATAATTCCTCAGTTTATTGTGTTCTCGGGCTGGATGCCTCGCCGTCGCATCGATCGATGAGGTCCCCAAAATTCACTGTTATTCGACTTAAAAGACACTGGGAGACTCTGAACTCGGTGGAAGTCACTACGACTGGCTTCTCTGGAGGGGACAGCGCATTCCACTCATCCAGTGATGCAGAGTCCCGTGCTTTCTGTACTCGTGGGGTCTTCGGGAGGCAGTGTAGTGCTATGCAGTGAACAAAGACTTCGTTATGGTGACGCCGCCTGTCATGCAACAGGGAAGAAACATATTGAAGAAAAATATTTTGAAGAAAAAAAAAGGATTTTATATTTTGAGGCAGTCTCTGCCTTCGTGTATAAACGGGGACTTAACATGTCAACTGTCAGCAATGTTACAAAAACTTAAAAAACCGAGCATTATGTATCCCAAAAACTATAAAACATATGAACAATAAGATTACATACTATGCAATGTCCCAGATGTTTAATGATTTGTTAAAAGTTTTGTCTTCTTAAATAAATCACGATATGAAAAGCTTTAAAGTTGTTTTTTATGTATTTGTGTGCAAAATACTACCTAAAACAGTTTTCTAATTACACAGCACAAAATTTATTAAGAGCACTGTATGCGACATAACTCCGTTAACTGCTGCACATTTTTGTCCACGGCCACACTTCAGCAAACTGATCAAGTAATATCCCCCACGTTGAAAACTTTCGAAACCTCTGCACAGTTAAATCTGCTTCGGAGGTGATATCAGAGATGATTTGTTACTAACAGGTGACAATCTGAACTTTGGCGTCATCTGTGCATCTCATTGTAAGCGCGAAGACCATACATTACGAACAAAAAATTTTCAGCAGAACGTTGCAAGTCTACTTTACGGACGTGGTGGATGTAATGAAGATGAAAGACAATCTTTGATTGAAAACTTCCTGCAAATACAGCCACCATGTAGGCGAGCTAACTACAAATCACAGGTTAGAGGTGACAGTTTCTGTAGCTGACATACCTCGCAAGGGCCGCCCAAAATTAATAACTACTGATGAAAATCTGCAGCTCATTGCAAACACTTTCATACAAGAAATCTGCAAGAAGAGATTCTAAGCAACTACAGAAGTTCAAGGAGAATGTTAAAAATATTACATCTGAAGCCTACGTCGTAAACGACGTGATCTTTATCGAAGAGGTGAATTCTGTGAGTGCCGCAGGGAAAGTGACTCTGACTTTTACAAAATAATCATGTGGTCTGATGCAGCAAGTTTTAAGTGAAGTGGAAGATTTAACAACTCAAACTGAGTGTACTTGTATTCAGAAAGTGTTGTCGAGGAGGTAATTGTTTCTGGAGGTTCGGTTTCATCTGGTATTTGCAGCAAAGCAGTGAACAGCCGTTATTTTATCGATGCGATCGTGACTAGAGAAGCACGTCATGAAATGTTCAGAGAAGTTATATACGTGATCGACTAGACAAATACGCCTGTGCCTGAAGCTGTAAGTAACAACCTCATCTGGCAGCAAGGTGGAGCTCCACCACGCTATGAATGACACGTCTGTGCATATTTAAATGACAGTTTTCAGGTGCAATAAAGTCGATTGAGCTCCAAAATCAATGGACCTCATACAGACTCATTTTTAATGTGAGAGACACTGAAAGACAACGTTTTCGCTACAAAACCATTAAAGCTACAGCATTTATGGTATTCCATTTAAGAAGAATTCGAAAACACTTTTGATAATAATGGGAATTCGTATGACAAGATACGTAAGTCAGTGATTAAACAATGTGTCTTTGGAGGGCACTGGGAACATTCTGAGCAGGACAAATTACTTTGCATAAACTTTTAAAGATACAAAACACTGTAATGCATTTTCGGATAACGGACTTGTGTCGCACTCTGTATATAAATACGAGATCAAGAAAGAGACATACTCCTGAAATGGATTGATTTCCCGTTTAATCAATCAGTTTTGGTCATGTGAGTGATGAACTACATCCAACACAATGTCAACACTAAAGTTTGAGAAAACTGCATATCAAACGAAACTGCGGTGCCACGTCTCTTATTATGTTATTTGAACATACAGCAACAGTAAACATCGTACGTACACCCAGTGGACGAAAACTTTTAATCAGGTACATATAATAAGTATGTAACTTTCATAGAAACACAAACGTTTTATTATGAAATATTCCCTTTAAAAGGATAATAATACTAATTTACTGAGCGAAAGATCGTAGCTCGTGGTCTCGGGGTAGCGTTTCCGCTTCCCATACGCGGGTCACGGGATCCATTCCCGGCAGGGTCAGAGATTTTCACCTGCCCCGAGATGACTGGGTGTTGTTGTGTCGCCATCATCATTCATCCTCATTGCGGTCGGAGGAAGGCAACGGCAAACCCCCTGCATTAGGACCCTGCCTTGTACGGCGGGGCGGGTCTCCCGCATCGTTCCCCTACGCTCTGTCAAGGAGCACGGGACTTTATTTCCATGTAGAGCGCACAGGAATCTGTCAATCACAGAGTAGGAAAAGCATTAATTATTTACTTCACAGCCGTCGTTGCTGTAAGTAAATTTTTAGCGTGAAACAGATTAACTTTCTGCAAGCTCGGATGTGTAGAGAAAACTTCAATCATTTTGCGTGTCACCCACTCCACAAAACTTCCGTGTCTTCACAAAGATTTGTAGTTTGGGTGTTATCGCTACTCTGGCTTTTAACTATCGACCGCCGATCCACTTCAGACGTCAAGAATTTCAAAATTTCCAGTAATTCTTGATCATTAAAAAATCAACATTGTTGTCATGCAGTCAGATTGATATCCAAATTATTATTTCAGATATGCATTTACTTTAGAAAACTCGTGATGGTTAAATAATTAAATTCTCACGTCCACCGACGCATTTTAATACAGCATAAGTATTAAGTTAACATCGATGTTAGCCTATGACGTCAAGCCAAGAACTAACCAATCATCATTACAATTTCCATTTGCGTCATTGGCCGCCCATTATTATGTTTGTTGTACACAGTTAAATTCATTTCATCTTACGTGACGCGACGCACGCCGACAGAATCTTGCCGCAGCCAGATGGCCTCCGCTTGGTGTGCAACAGCGGCCAGCCTTCAGCTTCGTGGCAGCGCCGAAGATGGGGCCGGCGTCTGTAACGGGCTTCTCCTTCGACATGAGACAGATACCAAAGAACTTTACAATCACACAAATAACACTGACAATAAAGATACGAATATTTGACGTCGTATACGTAAAACACATGTAATATGTTATTACCTGCAAATTGAGCGCTAGGTGACATGTTGTAACTGTCTTGATATTTGGTTACACAACAAAACATACGCCTCGACCCATCTTTACACCTCAGATTGAGCACCAGAGTACCATTTCGTCCACCAACATCTCGAATCCACTGTCAAATAGAAGCCACGTTAATCGTTGTATCTGATTTTATTTTTCCGTCTGCACAGGGGATACCCCAACAGCTGGAGGATACTCCACAGGCTTATGGGCTCTCCCAGACGGCTTTCAGTGTGCAGAGAGGCGAACTTGCTCATTTCTTCCCGTTCTCCACTAACAAGGGGAAAGCCTTAAACACGGCCAAACGACTGGGATCGTATTTGGCAGATCGCTTGTGTACAACCTGAAATGAAAGACTCTAACAAAATTTGGTTCATAACGTCACCGCTTTAGCGAAAACCACCTCTAACGTTCATAAAGAGCAATCGACTCAAAACTGACAGGCTCGAAAGACAGTCGGAAATTGTGCATTCTTCCGCGTCGTACTGGGATCGGAAAAAGAATACTTCAATAGAAACGTGCCTGATACGTTACCAAAACGTGAAGGCTCTTCTGCGAAAGCGCCGCCGGCATAGCGGCCATAGAATCTGGTTGGTGAGCAGAAAGCCTGTGTTCGATGCATTTAGCAGTTTATCTTTCTATGTATTTTTTTCGTATGCACTTTGATAGGAACAGGATGGTTAATAAGGTAATGAATATGGAAGAGTAAGAAGAGAGGCAAATAAATTTCTCAAACGGTATGGATGAGTGAAGAATCAAATCTGTAAGTCTCGTATGAAAACAGTTGCGTGTAACACTGCTGCGAATTCGTCACGAGGGACCGGGGGCAGTCGACAGCGCGTTGCTGGTTTGCAACGAGGAGCACTGCAGAACTTCATTTGGACGTTTCAGAAATGCGATTAGTTTCTGGAAATCCAACGCAAATTGCGCAACCGTTCGGATGAGAGAACGATACTTAGCATGATTCATTATCAGCTTTCAGCGCACATTATTCAGGCGATGCCATTGTATGTGTGGTATATATTAAAATCCATTTCTGAAAAGGAAAGATTTTTAAATGTAAACTAAACCTGTTTTCCGACAAATCGTCGGAATGAACGATATAGTTGGGGGAAGATTGCATTCAATATCAGTTCTTTGTGTTGCAGATATATTTGCTTCGAATGTTTACATAACATGTATCATAGATGTAGTTGTTTGAAGGGAACTGAAGGCTTATAACGAGTATGTGAAAGAGTTGTGGTTAGGCAACCACGATTAAAACTTTAATTCTTTAGTAACTCAAGTCGTATGGGAAATTTACCTGGCTACCTTGTTGTTGTCCCTTACTTATTATGTTATTGAACTCCCAATCTTAATAGTTTCGGTGGAGAAAGAACACAAATGAAAAATGCGTTTGTAAATCGAATACAGGTTCTCTCCCGTCCAGCCAGATGCCCTGGTCGCTACACCAGCGGCGCTTTCGTCGAGCAGATTTTATCCTATGGGCACTGTGGCACTGTCCAAAGATCGCGTTGCCACACCACAGTAGCAACGCTCATCCATACTTCACGCACGACGCGCGGGGTAACCGTGCGGTCTCAGGCGCCTTGCCTTAAATTTACTTTGGAAAACTTAGTTGTGCGATCTCATGTTGATTCTAAGGTCACGTGAAGCATTGTTGTGACTTCTGCGGTGTTCTGTAAATAATGATTAATGACCGGGAATTGATTTGACAATAAAACGGTAGAAGGCATGAAAAGCTCCTTTGGACAGGCTATGCTGATACCTAAAAGGGGCTTAATCTAATGGAGGGCAATTTTCGGTAGAAGAAATCTTTGAAATTACTAAAAGGTGTAAGATTACAATGTTTTGTAACAATTAGCTTTATAAAATTTTGTCTCAGTGAGTTGGTATCGCAACAAAAGTGCAACGGCAGGGAGATATTTCAGTTTCCTCTAAAAACTGTACAGTTTCATAGTTCAGTACCCCAGGTCTAAGTGACAGGGTAGGACACATGTAATGATTTGTATCAACACAACGCTGAAACTCAAGATATACTGGTCATCTAAACATTAGCGACGTAAGGGAGGTGCGCGTCTCAGGGAACGGGGATCTTGGCCTGACTGCCTGGATCGCGAGGATGGAATAAACCTCTATAAGAATAAACCAATCTCAAGGCGTGCTGCACACTGATGAGATGCGTGGCTGTTGAGGTGGAACACTCATGAGCAGGCAACCTGTGGGGAACCTGCCACACCTCAGTTGTATGAGGCTTACTCAGGCACGTGGGGCTCTGTCTGAGTGGACCTTATTTCCCCAGCTGCTAGTGGAACCAGCACGGATCCTTCAAAATATTTTCTTCCTCCTTGTAGTGGAAAGTGTGGGTCACTGGTAGCTACCAACACCCAATCAAACAAGAGGGCTCGTGTAGCCAGTCCTTCAGACTTGGGCATCACCCAGACATTGTCAGTATTGAGTAACATAATGCATGCCGGTGGTTGGAATGTGTCTATTGTAATTAAACGAAAGGGGCGGAACTTTGAGAAAGAGTCACATTTCTACACACAAGAAGGGTTAGAGGGAACTGCTGGAAGTTGAAAATCTGTCAAGTGCTTGTGAAACGGAACCCTGATGGTCCCTGATGGTAGAAACATCCAATTCCAAATAAGTGAAGAACATCCAATAAGCTCAGTGCCTCAAGGAGTACACAACAGAAAATGAACTGAACACCACCTTGAAATATAGCAAAGGTGCTGTGACTTGGAGGGATCTGGTTGACATTTCCCGAGAAGAAGTGAAAGCTGAGTGGTCCCAGGAAGGCATCGCTGATGTACAGAATGTAATGAAGTGGGTGGATGGCGATTTCACGAAATTGGACTCATTTAAACTGACTGTCAGCAGCACAAAGCTTCCAGAGCATGTTAAGGCTGATTTCCTCCGCCTCAACATGCGGCCCTAATTTTCCTAACCCAGTACGCTGTTTTACGTGTCAGCACTTTGGGCACACTTACACAGGTTGTAAGGGAGCAGCCACTTGTAGTAAATGTGGTAAGGCCTTCCATGAAAGTGTCGGTTGTTCATCTTCACCAAAGTGCGTAAACTGCTCTGGTGGTACCCTGTCTTGAGTGGGGACTGCAGTATCTTTCTTGTAGAAATGCAGATACAGGAAATAAAAACAACTAAATGTATCTCGTATGGGGAGACGAAAAACATCTATAAGGCCGTGCAGCGCCGAAGTTTGTTATCTCCTCTGCATCTGCTCTTAAGCAACCAGTTCAGAAGACCGATGCTGGCACCCAAATGGAGACTGCTAGTGTCAACACAAGCACCTGTGTTTTCCGATGCCCTTGTGCCTCTGTAGTTCCTTGAAAGCTCACACTTCCTCCCAAAACATCAGACAATTCTGTTGTCACTAACGTTGCGGAGCTCCCTGCTCCTCCAGAGGTTCGGTCTGGTCCACCGTGCAGTGGCACCACTGCCACTGCCGTGGTTTTGGCTCCGAAGCTTACCCAGGCCAAAAATTAACGGGCAGGTGTCCACCATGGACAGAATTCGGAAGTAAACAGCCAGAAGATGTCGATGTCATGCAATCTGACATCTCTCTTGACTCTTTGGTAAAACTAATGAACGCTGATGTTGGACTGGGGCAGTCATCTCCCCCAAGACTGAGCCCGCAGCCTTTACAGGCTACCATCCCCGGCAGAAAGACGAGGTGGAAGTGCAGCCCCCTTGACAGATGGCTCCCGTATTACAGTGGAACATTAATGGGTTCAGGACCCGCCTAGAGGAACTGGAAAAGCCAATTCAGCAATGCCCCCTGTGCCTGTGTTTTCAAGAAACACATTTCAAGCCAGTGATGTCCATGTTCATTCCTCCTTTACTCTCTCCCTGGCTACTGACCTACAAGCACTTGCTAATGAAAATAATTTGTGTGGGAGGTTCACAGTTTGCTTGCTGTGTCTACCTCCATAAGATGCAATATACTCTGAGGCTCTCGTAGATCTTGTGGAACAACTCCCGTGACCATTTCTCTTACTGGGAGACTTCAGTGCCCATCACATTTTGCATAGCTCGACCTCTACTTGCCTTCAGCATT
Organism: Schistocerca cancellata; assembly: GCF_023864275.1. Lineage (NCBI taxonomy): Eukaryota > Metazoa > Arthropoda > Insecta > Orthoptera > Acrididae > Schistocerca > Schistocerca cancellata. The sequence continues at coordinate 588,722,852 of NC_064632.1, read as the reverse complement.
GGGTTTTGAAGAGCCTCAAGACATCTGACGAGCTGTGCATCCTCAACACAGGTACTCACACTCTTTTCTGCACTGCTACTGGGTCATTCTCTGCCATCAATGTCTCTTTCTGCTCTCCAGCCCTCAGAGATTCTGTTCAGTGGTTTGTCATTGACGACCACGCCCCATTCCACGTTCACGTACTGGATGGAGCACTACTTGAAGAGAAGCCACCAACACAGATGGTCAGCAGGGCAAACTGGACACTGTTCAGCCAGCTGGTTTTGTTTGAACATCACAGCGGCATCCAGGAAAGGGTGGAGCACACTACGCAAGTGATGCATCGTGCCACTAACTTATCCATCCCAAAGTCCTCAGGACATCTTGGGAGGCAACCACAACCTCGGTGGGCAGACGAATGCTGTTCAGTCATCTTGCACACATCTTGTCTTCGACAATTTAAATGCTGCCCTACAGCAGACAACCTCATAGCCTTTCAAGTTACAAGAGCCAAGGCTCAACATGTAATTAAGGAGAGCAAGAAACGATCGTGGTGAGTTTTTCTGGACTGTATCAACCTTTCCACTTGTTCTGTGAATGTATGGGAAGCTATCAGGAGGATTTCTAGCAAACGCAGTTCTTTACCAATAGCAGTAGTGCTGAAACAGGGATGTCTCCAAACAGCATTCAGAGTTATCGCTCAGATGCTGGCAGAGAATTTTGCACAAACTGCTACCAATGTCAGCAAGGATCTGACATTTAGTCACTACCATGCAACTGTACAGACGGGAAAATTGGGGCTTCAGATCAAACAATTCCAAGTCTTTTAACTAACCATTCTCCAAGTGAGAGCTGGAATCGGCCCTGTCTGAGACTCGTGATACTGCACCCAGTCACGACCAAATCAGGTACTGCATGCTTTGACATTTGGCACCAGTGTCAAAGGAAATCCTCCTTGAATGTTTTAATCTTATACAGCAGACAGGGAACTTCCCTAATCAGGCACCTTTGATACCTTTCCGCAAACCAGAAATGGACCGCACATTTGTCAGTAGTTATCAGAGTATCGCCTTAACGAGCTGTGTAGGAAAGACTCTGGTGCGAATGGTTAACTGTCATCAGGTCTGGTTGTTAGATACCAGACAAGTCCTTAGCCACCTGTGGTGTCCCTTTTGCAATGCCGGCCCGAGTGGCCGTGCGGTTCTAGGCACTGCAGTCTGGAACGAGCGACTGCTACGGTCGCAGGTTCGAATCCTGCCTCAGGCATGGATGTGTGTGATGTCCTTAGGTTAGTTAGGTTTAATTAGTTCTAAGTTCTAGGTGACTGACGACCTCAGAAGTTATGTCGCATAGTGCCCAGAGCCATTTGAACCATTTGAACCTTTTGCAATATTCACCATTATCGAGGTGAAACATAAATAAAAATGACTGTATGTGACTCAAAACGAACTGCAAACATTGATTTATCTGCGAAAGGTAATAACACTAACTGTAAAAATATACAATATAGATCGATAGATGCAGAAAAGACATTATTTTTATTGTATGAGATTATAATGTGTAAATAATTAAAAGAATTATTTTTATTATCTTTGTAAGAGTATAAAACACAATGCAATGCTCATTCTTCTGTCTAGTCTGTTTTCTTCTGTTCGTTCTGGTGTTAGCCTGAATAAGGTACGCAAGCTATTGGGAGGATGCTAAGTTCACCGGACTTGGATACGATGTGACGTCATTATGACGCATACACGCTACATCGAAAACGATAGAAAGCGTATATCGACTATTCGACTTTTGTGAACTTTCGAGAGGTTGTGACAGGGTAGCGCTGTGCTGTGGGCCATTCGTTTAAATGTGTTTTGCGTTCCGTGCGTTTAAATCGTGTATTGTACTGTGTTTGTGTCCTGTGCGTTGTTTTTCGTTTGCTCGTCTCTAATTATGTGTTCAGCATTCGAGAGACTAATGAGAGAAAAGCTGAAAGAGTTCAGCATCGATGACGACGGGCAATTGCTTGGTTATTGTGAATCTCAAGCAGAAATTGATGTACTTCTGACCCAGCTGAAGTGCGTCGCTTATTCGTACTCGGTGAGAAGAAGCACTCAGCAGCCAAAATCTTTAGATGCGTCAAGACACTAACCTTTGGTTAAGATTACATTGAGAAATCCACTTCCCCTCGTTTTTCATCTCCGGTCGACGATTTTTCTTCAACAATGCCTCATATTTTTCTTTTTAAGTTCGAAATTCAATCATTCTACACACCAGTCGTTACTGGACACTAAGGTACCTGTCTCTGCGGTCCAAGTGTAAAATTACTTGGAATTATGGTTGATAAAAGACTATCTTGGGATGGACATATAAATTACTTAGCTAACAAACTTGCACGCGTTCTCTTTCAGCTATATAAATTAAGAAAAAAAGTCAGCAAGAGTATGCTGCTACAGTCTAATATGTACTGACAAGACCAATTGTATGAAACTATTAAAATATTGATAATAAATAAATATTATTTTCGGCGTAAGCGTTCGATACAACAATCACACAATCTAATCTGTCGGGACATAAGAAGACTTCACTTTTTTACGAAACGTGTTGTCCTGGGCCTTTTTCAAGGCCACGGTCAGGAATATTTCTATTAATATCCAGCTCTTTTATTTTGGCGAAATACATATACGCTGCCACACTGAGCTGTTATCAGAATCGCACGTGTCAAAACAAACCACTAGCTGACGACAGTTTAGAATCTCGAACGTTCGTAAAAGTCGATAGGTGTGTTAATCGACTAAAGCGTATATACGTCATAATGACGTCACATCATATCCAGGTTGGGTGAACTTAGCATCCTCCAAGCTATTGTGCTGCGCTAGCATTTGTTTCTGTCGTAACGTAATTGCAAATATTTAATGGTGTAAACTGTGTCCTAGTAAGAATATATTGGTATAAAGTGATCTCCGTGTGTTATTTCAAGAACCTACGCCACATTTATCTTATGAAAAGAATATTTAATTAAAATTATTTAGCATGTTTCCAGCTGCTGCGGAGCGCGTAACAAGCATCTCTGACAGTTAACAGTTAGCCGCCATTACGCGGTACATTTAAAAATATTTTTTCACAGCACAATGTTTGATAGCCGGAGCGGAAGAAATTATGTAAAAATATTCTGTATGATTAATTGAAGGAATCCAGTGAAATAATTTTATTAAAACTTGTCTATTTTCTGTGACAGTAATAATTTCAGATCAGTGAACTGGAGCTGAGTAATACTACGCTATTGCATTTACAGTAATTTGTAGGGAGCCTGGCGCTCGATAAAACCAGATATAATACGTAATTGGCAACCTAAGAAATTCGTTATTTTGCTTATTATATCTCTTTTGTATTGTTTTGAAAGCTAAACGTAAAAACTAACTTCACTAAAAATCAGTAACAGATCACGATAAATCAAAGGACAAACAAAGTTACTAGGAGAGTGTTTCCTCTAAAAATATATTAGTTACGCTTTTTTTAAGAGATATAATCACCCTCAGTATGGATTCTATATGACACTGCTTGGAGAGACAGTATTCTGATGCAACTGCATCGATGGGGCTTTCATGGCCACTTCCCCATTTTCATATGGTCTTTCGTGTCTCAGCGATTTTTTTAGGACACGATTTGGTGACTCACTGTCAGATCGTTTTGAGCAGGAGAATGGTTCCTCCTCAGGGCATTGATTTAAGTGTTACTCTCTTTATTATAGCCATGAACAGTGCCACATTTGTGGTAACGGGTACTGTATAGTGCTCCTTATTTGTTGACAATTTTGCAGTTTTCTGTTGCTCCTCCAGTGTTGCTACAACGAACCATTAGTTGCAACTCACACTGCAGAGGTTAGAGGAGTGGGCTGCAAAGAGGGGTTTTCAGTTTTCCGAAAATAAGTGTGTGTGTTTATCTTAATCGTTTTCTTCATATTTTTACTGTCTCGAATATGAGAGAAACTGAGCCATGGTCAAATTTTCTGTTGTGAAGAACTCGCCACAGCACGTAGTGTGAAGCAGTAGCCCTCTGTTTCTGGCGGTGGCGCCGCTGTGGCAATCGCAGCTTTGGTGTCTCCCTCTGGTGTGAAAGGGGAAAGGTTGCCTGTTCACGTGCATTTAAGGGGCGTTATGAGCTCTGGAATTGTCCCCGGACTCGTACACGGTTAGTGAACATTCGCGCGCCAGAGATCAGCGCCTCGTGTTGTGTGTGTGTCGTCGTTTTGTGCTTCAGTGGTTCAGTGTTATTCGTTTTGTGCACCTACGTTCACGTGTGACAATTTTCGTGTATGTATGTGTCGAAGTGTCTGACCAAATTTTATCTTGGACTCTACGCCCGTGAACGGCTCCATGTATTTTAAGAAGTGTTTGTCTCCGTTTATATGTCCACCGTATTTTTTCTCTAAATGTCTTCATTTGTATCTTTTGTGTTTCTGAGGCCAAAGAGCGGCGTAGTATGCTGCTGCTGGCCTGCCTGTACACAGGTTTCAAAATAACAACAAAGAGAAAAAAAAACTCTGGAGTTGGTCAGTCTGAGTCGGTCAGTCGTCAGGTAGGGGCGAGTCTGGTCAGTTGGTCAACCGGATCAGTGTGGGGCAGTCAGTGTCTGCCTGTCGTCCGCAGTGCTAGTATGAGTTAGGCCGCCAGTCTGCTCGAGTTTGTCAGGCAATGGTCATTGGCGGTTGAACCGATCGGTTGGTCGGTCGCGCACTCAGACAAAAGATGCCTCGTCCGCCTTGAGCGTCGGCGCATGTGAGGCCGCCACGTCAGTCCGGTGAGCCGCGCCGTATAGCGAGGGGTAGTGGCTTCGCGGCCGACACGAGAGCAACAGGAGTCAAACCACATCGGTCTGGCCGCTGCGAGCTGCGACGCCGTGAGACGGGAGATCGGCGCGCCTTCCTGTGTCCGTTGAAGCGGTTGGCAGCGGACGGTTCGGGAGAGCGTTTCGGGGGTGCTGCGCCAGGTCTTCGCCAGGCATCGCAGTTTATTAGAAATTAAATGATTTGTGCTGTTGTTTCATTTATTCTTTAAATTCTACTAGTTTTTGTGATCAGTCTCTCGTCCCCAGCTTCCTCGTCTGTTTCCCGTCTGCATTTGTTAGGTGGTTTCTGTCTCTGTTGGTCTGCTGTACGTTAATAGCTGCCTCCGTCACGTTTGTCTGATTCGGTGTTAACGAAATTATTGCTTAAAGACCGAATTCTTGAAATATGTTTGTATCTTGCCTACCATCTTGCGAGGTGGTATATGTGTAATGTAGAGCATGTTGTACATTTTATGTAAGTCTGCATTTTATGAACTTTATTTAAATAGTCATTTTAGGTTATAAGGTTGCCACCCTTTCACCGTAACAGTCCTAAAAAAAATTTTAAAAATTGCACTTTGGGTGGCAAATAATTTGAGTGTTGTACCATTTCCATACCTTTTACAGGATGCATAGCTTAAGTGTTTGTGTGAGTTGTTAAAAAAAAATTTTTTTTTAGTTTAAAGTAATCTGGTGTGTTGCAGATTTGCACCAGTGTACTCTTTCAGAGGTTGTTGTGAGCGGTCATGACTACGGCCACTTGCGTCTACGGGACGCCAAAGAATTGGCTTCGCTGATTGGCCACGTCGTGCCATGACGTCGTCTCCCACATCAGCCAATCCAGATTGTTGCTACTTTCTGAAACGCGCTGTTCTTTAAACGAGGCCATTCGTCTGTCGATACATTGTGTGGCTAACTCGTTATAGTACTTCACTGTTGTGTGTTCTAGGCCTATGTTTATAATGGCAGATTCCAACACGTGTTTTGTGTGCGGTAAAGCATTTCAGCTTCGAATAACTTTATACCCGTACATCAGGAAAATGTATGATGTAGAGCCAAATACAGAAGGTAAGAATAAGTGCCCACAAGACGACTGCAGCTATTCCTTCAATACATTGGCTAGTTTGAGAGCACGAGTGGAGGAAAAAGCACATGGTTCGAACTGCGGATGAAAAGATTGTATTCCAGTCAATGGACTGTAAGAAACACTGCATAATAATAAGTTTTTACTATTCAATAGTAGGATCGTTTCTGGTAAAACTATATAATTTCGTTCTTTGTGCATTCTGTAATACGGTGCAATGTTGTACTGCAAAGTTTCTTTCAGCTCACATGAAAGGTTTATTTGTATCAACGGACTAGTCTTAGAAGACATTTAAGTCACAGTCATTGTAATCCAAAATGGGTAATTAACAAACCTTATTTTTACTGTCCATAAATTTTGAAGAAACTGTTTTTTTTTTTTTTTTCGTATCGCTCAACGCATGGAACCCAGATTGGAATGCAGTTTCATATGTAACAGATTTCTCTTAGCAAAAGGAACAATTTAGACATACTGGGACATAGTGAGCAAATTCTGAAGCTGTGGGAAGAAATTGCTGTCACTTGTTAACTCTCGCTCCAAGAAAGGAGGCCAACACTGTGCCAGCAATCAGTTCAACGAACATCTAACAAACAGAACTTCAGTCCAAAAAGTCTTTGGTAAACCAATCCTGGCTGAAACGCCAAATGTTGCTAGTGCTTTGGTGCAACCTGACAGTGAAGTGTCGAGTGTACATGTCGGCATTGATCACACATACTCTAAGAATTAAATTTATCTGTCCTACAGTTGTGTGTGCATGTTTGGGTATCATGGTTTATAGGCCTACTGGGGAAACTCGCCTCAGGGTGATGTGGAAATCAGAGTGTACTTAATAAAGAAAATGTCACTGTTTGTGTGTTTCTTTTGACTCATTTATCCTATTGCATATAGTTAACAAAATGTAACTGAAATATCTACTAAACTGTAACATTAATTGGACTATGTACATAGTCATTTCAAATGGTTTTGCTATTTTTCACAGGTAAAGTATGAGTATTCACCAGAATCCTACAGTATGAATGTTTTACAGTTGACAACTGAATGAAGTCAAAAAGCAAAATTTGCTTGGACAAGTTGAAAATTGTTTATTCAGTTCCAGTTATTATTTTTTATATTAAAACAGTTCCCGAGAATCTATTTTGCTGACTTTCTTGGTCTAATTTTCTATATTTAACATGTCGGTTATGACATGCTTGGTGATGGATGTTTTGTCACCAGGCATATGGCATCAGGTGTGTGGCTTTTAGTGACAATACTGCAGTCGATGTGTTAACAGCTTTTTGGGACCTTGAGCATGAAGTATATGCATCTAGAAGTCTTGCTTGAAAAGTGCGGCCAAAATTCTAATGTCTGTCTGAGGAATTTTCCTTTAATGGAATGTTTTTGCCCAATAATTCAGTTAATGCCTAGTAATTACTTAACGAGTTAAGTGCTATGAGGCCAACACCAGCCACAGCAGAGCTGTCTGCCATGGCTGCTGGCAACTTTGTGACATTTAAGGGATAATATACAAAAGTGGGCTGTGCAAGAAGTTCAAACTAGTTTTCTTTGGTTAAAGCAATTAAAATCAAACTTGTGAAGCATGTTGAAAATCACATACTCCTCACCTTAATTTAAATGTTTACATTGAAATGGTTCTGACATGTGCATAATATATGGAAATGTTATATTTTCTTGAAACCTTAAGAATCAAACCCATTGGTTGAATCAACATATGAGTAAACCCATCACAATAGCACTGTTATGCATCAATTAGCTGTAGTTACAGGATAATTAAACATGTACAGTAAACTTTTCATACAAATTTTATTATAAAGCTTGCAAAGGTTATAGAAAAGATGGACAACAAGATAAACTAGTGTAGGCATCATTGTAAATACACTTTTACTTCAAGAAAGCTGAATCGGATAATCATAATCTCAAGATGCCTTAAATTGCATGACACATATCACCAATCAGGTATTTTCTGTTGGAGAAAGTCTGGTTTTTCAGAATTTTTTCATTTGTTCTTGTGAAAAACCTTGTATCAAACAGCTGTTTTTCTACAATCAATCCATTATTACATGCATGTAGTTTTGGTGACCCAATGGCAGCCATCTTAATGCTGTATGCAAACCACCAGATAAACATGTCTACATAGTTGGTCTGCATTGTGCAGGTCCCAGCAGTTTTTTATTAGATTCTGTGAATGTCTCCTTCAGTTTCATGTGGATGCCTCTGACATAAAAGTATTTTGATAATTTTATTAAATGCTTTCTTGCTGTGTTGACCTATATCAATGGTGACACAAGAATATTTTTACTGGATCGGGATTTGAACCCGTCACTCCTGCTGTCAAGGCAGTTGCACTGACTACTTCACTACCCAGACACAGTGCCCATCACGACTATGTGGATTACCTCTGCAAGTCTCCCATCTGACCCAAAATTCCATATGTCACTACTACTGCAATAGTACCCTCACTACAGCAGTCCGTCTCACTCGCCGTCTCCATGAGATATTCCTGCAAATGGCTCTGAGTGTATGAGTGCATCTGAACTGAAGAAAGTTACCCAATGCCAAGCTAGGCTATGTATAGATAAAATTGTATGCATGGTGACTGTTCTTTCGGCTGTCTGAAAGAATGGATACCATGCATATAATTGCAGAAATATAACTAGTTGTCTTATGACTGAGGTGTCCACGTCAGTCTGAAGAAGTCTGTGGAATCTAGTAAAAAACCTGGTGGCACCTGCATAATGCAGACCAACTATGTGATATATTTATCTGGTGGTTTATGTATAGCCTTAAGATTAATGGGATGCCGAAACTAGTTGCATATAGTAAAGAATTTATAAAAAGTAAAACAGCTGTTTGGTACAAGGTTTTTCACAAGAATTTGAAGCCAGCTGCAGTCCTATATCCTGCCTCTGATGGATTCACAAAGAGAAGAAAAAAAATCATTCATTGCCCTAAGAATTTCTCCAAAAATATTACCCATTACATAGAATGACCAGATGCTGCATTCAGAACAAGAATTTTGGAGACCTATGCAGGACAAATGCCTGGTAAGTGCTAGATCAAAATATGACCTCTCCCAACACCTCTTCATTTTCTACCTCATTTCCATTTTCTTCTTCTTCACCTAACTCTGAATTACTGTCATAGCTGCTATATAATCCAGATAAAGGCCCAACTCAGCGTTGTAGCTGGTTACTTTCTGTAGAAGAGGGCAAAAGGAAGACAGAAGTCCTAAATTTTGCATTTAAGAACTTGTTCACACAGGGTGTTCATACAGACACACTTGATTTTGCCCATCACACAGACTGGCATGTGATTGAACTTGAACGTGGCATCAGAGCTCACTCCCCAGAATTTACAAGAATTAGGGGACTTGTGTGCACAGATGTAGTGCCAACTCCCTCCAGCGACCTATCAAGGCTTTGCTGATTCTGTGCAAAAACGCGTCGTCACTGTTATCCGTGCCGAAGATAGACGTACCGGCTATTAGGTAGATGGTCAAAAGGTTCTGGTTAATCAGTGTGTGTAGCTGTACTTAGTCAAGGATAGACTGTAGCCATTCATCAAGTTGATCACTTATTTTCATTTATTTACGAGAATATAACATCGTTTGAATCTATAAGAACAGGAAACAGTTCGCTAGAGAAATCCCACAAGCAGTATGGTGGGGTCAGTCTGGTCCCAAACTTACCTGCTCTGAACACAGCCCCTTGGTTTTACAGTTCAGAGTGCAAAGTATGCACACCTAAAGCACTACAATTTTACAAGCATTCAATCTAAACATAAACAAAATTCCCTGGCATCTGTATTAACCCACCACACTGGTTATCGGTTAGATACGCTACGCTGGATGACTTGGCAGACATTTGTAAAAGAAAGAAATTAAGGTAGTTAACTCAGGTGATGGAAAAAAAAAGAGGCAAGTGAAAGTAAAGAGTATCATTGAAGTAAAGATGCACTTGAAAATGTCATAAAGGAATTAAATTTTGTGAATTAATTGGAAAATATTTCAAAATCTTGTAGCATACAGAAACAACTAACTTTCAGTTTATTTAAATATTACTATTTGCCTGAATAAACACTTGCATAATATTGTACATACATTTTCAATAAAAAAAGTTTTGGTTTCCAGCAGCTTTTCAAGAAGTATGTATCTTATACAAATTCATCCCACCAAATACAGTAGGCCTAATAAATTGTAAAGTGAAAGAGTTAAAATGACTGTTTCGATAGTTTTCTGTAAAGTGATCGGAACAATGGTGTTAACCCATTCTACAGAAATTCTGGAAGTGCTTCTTAGTATTTCAGCAGGTTATATGGTTTAATGTTTTATGTACTTTTAAATTATTCATAATTTAAGTGAACACACTGAAAACAGAAAAAATTCTAATAATTCAATTTTTATATATATAGTTATAATAGAAGGAAACATTCCACGAAGGAAAAATATACCTAAAAACAAAGATGATGTGACTTACCAAATGAAAGTGCTGGCAGGTCGACAGACACACAAACATACACACAAAATTCAAGCTTTCGCAACAAACTGTTGCCTCATCAAGACAGAGGGAAGGAGAGGGAAAGACGAAAGGATGTGGGTTTTAAGGGAGAGTCCACTCCCGGGACTGGAATGACCACAGAAGAGGGGAAAGTTAATGTTGCTGTTGCAGTTGATCCGCACGTTAGCTCCTGCGCAATCGCAAGGGAAAGCGTCATGAGTCAGGCCAGTGTCCTACGCATTCACCATCGATATAGGTTCCATCCCTACCGATCACTCTCTATCAAGAGCTGTATGGAAATGATTATGAGAATCATTTTAACTTCTGTACACCCATTAAGACTGGATGCTCGAAGTGTATCACGTATCTTGTTTACTGATGAAGATACATTTTCCTATCGTGGCCAGATAAACCGCGAAACATGTACTATTGGTCTGTTGACACTCCCCGTTGGCTTCGTCAGGTGGAACGTCAGCGTCCATGGAGTATAACCGTGTTGTGTGGGATAGTGAACCATCAGCTCATAGGCCCATTTTTCATAGATGGGACACTGAACGGGCACAAGTATCGCAGCCTCCTAACAGACTGTCTTCCTTGGATGCTAGAAGTTGTTCCTCTGCAGTCTAGGAGGAACCATGATGGCTGTCCAGCCCACAGTGCCCGAAGTACAGCACCATGTCTTCACAAATAGTTTCCAAAGCATTGGGTTGAACGCAGACGACCTCTACCTTGGCCGGCTCGTTCCCCGAATTTGATACCTGTAGAGCTTTTTCTGCGGGGGGAAAGTTGAAAAACGTTGTCTAAAAGGACATAGGAACTATATTCGATGATATACAACGACTTATTACTGCAGCCTGCTCGGACATGAAATGCTATCACATGTGCAGCAGTTGTTTCGTACCAGACTGGAAGCGAGTTTTTCCTCTACCGGTGGTAGAGAACTGTTTAGTGAGTAAATGCAAGAAAGCCTTTAAGCAGATGAGGATCTGGTCCATATTTCTAGATGTTGGGACTCTGTAATTACAGAAGCAGCTGAAATTAGACTATATGATCACAACAATATACACACTGGCTATGTAATTATCAGTTTATTTGTTTGCTATTTTCTAATACAAGAACAGACCACATGTTGCACATGAGGCAGCGTATATGAATATAACACAATATTTTCACACAATTTCATATTAATTAGTAAAATTAAGCAATGCATGGAAGCATGCACGTCAGAAAGAAAATTAATCTAATTCCTCATTCAGCATTGTTAATCACAATGCCATATGAACATAACCCGGATTCTGAAAAACTAGACATGGTGTAGGAAGACGCAGTTCGAGCATAACAATGACATATAGTTCCTTGTTTACATAACAACGACCAAAATTGAAGCATAACACATACTTTGCCAGGAGCACAATATTGGGACACCCCCCTGGAAATCTATTCTATGGACTTCTCTCTAATGTTGTCCGAGGCCTAGGTTAGTTGAAGGGTGATAATTTCGTTAGTTGTGGAACTTGTAAAGATTGGGTGCGGGATAATTGTTATGGTGACAAACGGACATATGGCATTGCGTAATATTTACGTTTGCATTATATTTCAAGGTACCATATTTATAGCACTTCTCGCAATAAAACCTAACAGAACAAGGTAAAATCAGAAAATATAGTAAATGAATAAGCATTCAAAGAATATTTTGACACATATCATGAACAATATCATACATAAACTGCAGAAAATGCAAGGGATATGTATGTAACTTTTACATATATTTGGTCCGCTTTTCCGCATTTGCCACAGCTGCAACCGGGTTAGTCTGTCACCGCATTATCGATTATTCGCATTCGAACCAGGTTTTTACATTTAATTCCCATAAGTTAAGCTCCATTGAATAATCTGGACTTCTTTGACGTTCCAAAATGACAGCTGTGGGCAATCTACATGTAATTTTTAAACAACAGGTGAGCGACGTCACTAATGTCAATAGCGCTCATTATACTTCTTGTCACCAGGCGGCACTGCTACATACGTTCTGTCTCCCTGATGACGTCATGAGCCTCAACCAATCAGCAGACCCAATTCCCTGGCATCCCCTAGATGCAAGTGACTACGGCCGTGATGAAAGGGAGCAGGCAAGCTTCTCAGCCTGAAGGCTTATACTGTTAATATTGTTCTTTCTGTCTCTAAATAAAATTGTAACTTGATATTTCGAGGGTGCTTTTCTGCCTATAATTTTAAATCTGTTTTTGTAAAAGCTTTTAGGAATAAAATTTACATTTGTTAAAGGGTTATTCCATGTCAAGTCACCCGGCTTTGACACCAACCATGTCAGGTTTTGATGAAACTTGGTACAATTACTTCTTTTATCATTTGTAAAATTTTTTTGGTCTATCTCTTATAGTTTTTTTTATAAATTTTTAAAGTTTTTAGATTTGGCGTTGTCTCATCAGTCAGAAATCGTAACTTAAATGTGTCCTCACAATTTTTTTTATTTTTATTTTTTTTATTTTTTTTTTCCTAACGGATGTTTAGTTTTACAAAAACTGCAGTATCTAGAGTCTCAGGCCTGATAGAAAACTCAAATTTGTTTTAAAATACTCTTAATTGTATAGGCTATTAGATAAAAGAAAAATTATGTTGGCTTTTTAACCTGTTTAATAGTTATCTAATTTTTAAAATAATATTAATTATATTTTAAAAATAAAAAGTACCAAGTGACTTAGACTTAGTAAGTTTTTGTCTTCTTGGAATAACAATGTACGCTTGGATTTTGTTTTGTTACTCCTATGTTCTGAAGTAAAAAAGAATTATTGCAGTGTTAAATAGTGCTTGGATAGTATTTTATTAAGTTTATTCGAACTTTCAGTAAGTACTGTTACTTAGTTTACAGAGATTCTGTTACAATATCCTATAAAAGTAACCAGAACAGTAATCAGACCAAGAGTGAAATCAGTATGTCAGATATTCAAACCTGTAGCGTAGGGTTATTTAAAAAATTTGACTGTTGCCAAACAACCTACACACCTTCAAAAAAGTTACAACCAGTCTCTGAATTGAGTGAGGAAGAAAAAGAGTTGATCCACTTATGATCTGGAATTAATCTGTGTGAATTTAAGAATATATGTTCACACCACAGCTACTACTTTTTAAATGTTTTTGAAAAGTATCAAACAACATGTGTAGACCCACTAAAAAAACACAAAAAGCCCATCAAAAAATCGTTGAGAAGTGTAGGCTTGGATCTTTCTAAACAATTACTGACAAAAAATATTAGCATAAAACCTGTACAAAAGCTTTGCTCAACATGCCATAACTTTTGTGAGGAAAAATTAAGAGAATTAGAATCATTGGAATCCAGAAATGAATCCCTCGTACAAACAAACATTGCTCTTGATAATTTAGGTTTAATACTGATAAAGCTTCATGGCTTGTCAGAACAAAGTAAAGGGTCTTATTTTAAAAGGAAGGTTAGCAGTATTGAAAAGACTGCAAAAAAAGGCGGTTTCAAAAGCATTAAAATTGATGCACCAAGTTCTGATGATGACGAAGAAGATACAAGTGTGGTTGAGAAAGCAAAGGATTTTGATGTAATGATTTCTCTTATGAAAGAGAAGATTTCATCTGTTGAGAGGTCTAGAAAAATCCAGATTCTGACCTAGGCTCCAGATTCTTGGAGTCTAAATAAAGTGATGAAAGAATTTAATGTAAGTGAATACATGGTGCGACAAGCTAGAAAGCTAAAATCTGAAAAGGGTATTTTGGAAATTCCTGGTCCAAAAAAAGGTAAAACTCTTTCTGAAAATACAGTAAGACTTGTAACAGATTTTTATGAAAAGGATGAAAGTTCCAGAGTGCTACCTGGAACAAAAGACAAAGTACGTGCTCAAAAAAATGTGTACATGCAAAAAATACTCATTTTGTGTAACTTGAGACAACTCTATTATTCTTTCAAATGGGAGAATCCTGAGGTAGAAGTAGGATTTTCAAAATTTTGTTTCTTGAGACCTAAATGGTGTATCCTTGCTGGTGCTGCAGGCACACACAATGTATGTGTATGCAGTATCCACCAGAATGTTAAACTATTACTGGATGCTGTGAAAATTGAAGAATCTTATAAAGACCTAATTAAGATGCTTGTATGCAACACGGAAAACCAAAACTGCATGCTACATCATTGTGACAGCTGCCCTGCAAATACTGCACTAACTGAGTACTTAACTGAGAAACTAAGTGAAGATTATGATTTAGAAGAAGAAATTGTAATCAGTCAGTGGGTTAACACAGACAGGGCAGAAATGATCAAACAGTCTATCAGTGTTGAAGACTACATTTCTCTATTGGTTAGGTCATTGGAAAAGCTCACGCCGCACTCGTTTATAGCAAAATCCCAATCAGCAGCCTTTAAAAGATTGAAAGAAGACCCACCACCCAAAACAGCAATTATTGTGATGGATTTCAGTGAAAATTATTCCTTTGTTATACAAAATGAGATCCAAAGTTACCACTGGAATAGAGGTGGTTGTACTCTACACCCAGTTGGAGTTTTTCTAAGAAATGAGGAAAACAATGTTTTTGTTTCCAACCACTGTTTTATTAGTGATGACCAAGAACATGACACTGGTTTTGTTAATTTTGTACAAAAAGAAATTACAAAGTGGCTGTCATTACATCATACTGACATTGACTCAGTTCACTACTTTACAGATGGTTGTGCTGGGCAGTACAAAAATAGAAACAGTTTTAAAAATTTGACTGAACACTTGAGAGACTTTAATTTGAAGGCCCAACACTCTTTTTTTACAACAAGTCATGGGAAGTCAATTTGTGATGGCCTAGGAGGAACCAGTCTACAGCTTTCAGACGAAGAACAAATAATGACAGCAATCGATGTGTACAACTTTTGTGAAAAAAATATTGAAAACATTCATTTTCACTTTATTGACAAAAAAGAAGCTGATTTTCTACGGTTAAAACTAGAAAAACGTTTTTCAGCAACCCGAACCATTCCTGGAAGTTTTCATAACTTCAAACCATTTCCAACAAACAACCTTGAAATTAGAAGGACTACAGATAGTGCAAAACCCTCCTTAGTCTTTTCTTTCCATTGTTCTTCTGATTGGGTTCATGTGGAACCATCCATAAATAGCTATGTGGCTGCAAATTATGATGGTAACTGGTACTTTGGACTGGTAAAAACAATATTCAATGATGAAGAAGATGCAGAAATTCTATTTCTACATCCTTCAGGACCAGCTGCATCATTTTATTCGCCTGAAAGAGAAGATTATTGCATAGTGTCTTTGGAGCACATAGTCTGTGTAGTAGACGCACCTCAATCAAGCGGCACTGGAAGAATGTATTACTTTAAAAAAGACTGTATCAAAAGAACTGAAATCTCTTGGGTGAAGTGGAAAAACAGTTTGAATCAGCATTAATGTTTATTAAAAAGATAAAATTACTCAAAAAATTCAATGTTCCAAGCAGTCAGTTGGGTTATACATAAGTGTAAAAGTACACTATCTTTGTACATAATTCTAATGTAATCTACTATAATTAATAAACATGTTAAAAAGCCATCATTATTTTTTGTTTTATCAAGTAGCCTATATGTTTAAGAGTAAATTAAAACAAATTTGAGCATTCTATCAGGTCTGAGACTCTAGATTTGCAATTCTTATAAAACAAAACATCCGAAAAAAAAAATTTATATTTTTTTTCATAGAAAATATTAATATATTTTAATAGTATCATTTTTATCTTCAGATATGTATAATAAATAAACTTGCTGCAAAAATTCATGATGTTTTGTAAAAGAGTTTTTAAGATAAGCAATTATAAGTTTTGAATACAAATTAAATTTACCATTTCCGAAGGTTCGGAAAATGCAAAACATAAAAACTTTAAGCATTTATAAAAAAAAACTATAAGAGATACAGCAACAAAAATTTGCAGGTGTTGTCAGGATGGTATTAGAACCATTTGAGCCAAATTTCATGAAAATCTAAGGAGGTGGGTGTAAAATTTATTTTTTACTGGGTGATTTGATATGGAATGACCCTAAAAGTAATTTCATTTTTCATCAGTTACTTCCTGACAACTATTTCCATGCTCACGTAGTGCGATTAAATGTGTTAATGTTCTAGATGAATCACTAGTAAATAAAGTAAATTCTTTAAGAAAAAATTTTGAAAGTAAATTCACGGTTCAGACACCATACTATATTTTGGAGACACAGTGAGTTTGTAGGGCCTCATTTTTTACTCAAAATTGTTGTGATTGCCACACCTTAGAAACCTGCAAGCTGGAACCCTAGAGATACTGAACATCATAAAGTACCATTGCCACAGGTCTTGGGGAGCAGACAGGGTGTGTCTGCTCCAGTTGTATAGGGTTTTTTTGCATCCCCAGCTGGACTATGGGTGCATGAAGTATGGATCAGTGACGACTTCTTATTTGAAGATCATTGATGCTGTCCACCATGAGGGGATTTGGCTGGCCCCGGGTGCATATAGGACAAGCCCCATACTGAGTCTCTGTGCTGAGGCTGGGGAACCACCGCTGGCCAGAGGTCCTCATGGTGCAGCAAGCATGTAAGTTCCTCACAGCTCCAACTTCATTGTATAACATTCTATTGCTCGTCCACCTCTGGAATGTCTTTTCTCTCACCATCCATGAGCCACAATGCCGTTTGGGATCTGTGCACAGTGTCTGTTGGAGTCACTCACTGTGGAGCAAGTTGACCCCAGATCCAAGGTTTTAACTATCTGCTGCACTGGTAACTGCAGAGGCCCAGCGTCATTATAGATTTTCGTGCAGTGCAGGAGAGATTGCACTCCTGCTTCTGTTTTAAATGCAATATTTTCTGACATTTATAACTATGTAGCTGTGTATTGGGGGGGGGGGGGGGGAACTTTGTTGGTTGCTCTGTCATTTTCCCAGATCATGTCCTTAAGGTCCTACTGCCTCAAGAATTTACTGTCTTTGAAGCAGAATTATATGCAGTCTTGCCAGCACTGGAACAGACGAGACATTTATCCAATGCTAAATTTCTTGTCTATTTCAAGTTCCTGAGTGTCCTTCACTCTCTCCAACGTTTGTACCCTGCAGATAAAGTAATACAGGGTGCCCTCCTCCAACTGCAATGATTGGGGTAGCAGGCGTCATTCTGCTGGGCACCATGACACATGGGTTTTGCAGGGAACAAAAGGGAGGATCTAGCAGCCAAGGAGGCGAGTTGTAATCCTCAGCTATTTCAGTGCGTCATCCCTCTCTGTGCTAGCACCTCACTGCTGAGGTACAAAGTCACGCAAATGTCATGCAGCGATGGGAAAATGAGTGGCTGTAAGTGACCAACAATAAGCTCTGCGTAGTAAAGCCCACAAGTCAGCCGTGGCATACTTCCTTCCAGACACATTGATGGTATGAGGTCCTTCTTACTCACCTTCACATAGGTCACAGCCCGATGATGCATGGCTTCTTATTCTGCCGAGAGGAACCTCCAATGTGAGGTGTTTGTGGCGTGCAAATCACTGTGTGCCACATTTTACTGGACTGTTTTATTTTCCGACCAGTGGACCACAGCAAATTTGCTGATGAATCTACCCTCTGTTTTAAGTAACTTCCAAACAAATGTGGTTCAAGTTTTAAAGTTTTGTGAATTGTCCAACATTTTTGCCAAGATTTTAGGGAGATGGTTTTAATTGTCAACAGGGTAACTGTCTCACTAAAGTTTTTTGTAAGTGGTCAGCCACTCACATTTCCCTGTGTTTCTCTTTTAGTTCTTCCATGTTTTGTTTTCTCTGTTTTAATTTAATGTATAGCTACAGTCCCTCTTCCTAAGTTGTTATAGATCATGTGAGATAGAGTGACTGTATGGTCATTTAGAGTGCATAAGTATGCAACAGTTGTAAAGTTTACCTCCACCTTCATTATTTAATGAATGTAAGAGCGCTAATGACCTCACCATTGAGCACCCGTAATATCCAGACACACATACAACTCAATTGCCTAAGTTCGCACTTCCACAGTTTCTTGCTACAAGTACCACTGAGCAGTCTACTTGATTAATTTTCACCTCTCCTGTGTTGAAGAAAAGAAATGTGTCCATTGCTGTGATACAGAATACAGTATAGTACAGTCGTAATGATGTCACCACGAGAGGTCAGCGCTACCGCAACAAGTTTTTCACATGATATTCATTGGACTGTTGCCTGTAAACACATGCCATGTCAGTGGTCTTGGAAGAGAGCTGTAGCGGTGATCTGACTCTGTTGTTCCCACATAGTGTTTAGTGAAGATGGGGGAAAAAATTGAGATTCAAGCAGCGATTAAGTACTTCATAAAGAAAGGTATGTAAGCAAAGGACCTTCATGCTGATTTCCAGAATACACTGAGGGACTCTGCTCATTCATATTCAACTGTTGCTAAGTGGACAAATGAATTTAAATTTGGTTGGGGGAGCTTAGATGATCCACACAGTGGTCAGCCAAGATGTGTCTCTACTCCAGATTATCATTGCAAAAGTGCACAAAATGGTCATGGACGATCGTTGATTGAAAGTACATGAAATTGCTCACACTTGCCAAGTGTCATCCGAAAGGATATATCACATTTTAACTGAAGAATTAGAAATGGAAAAAATTGTCTGCAAGATGGGTGCCATGACTCTTGACGCTGGATCAAAAACGAATGATAATGGACGTATCAGTACAATGTTTGGCTCGTTTTAGAAGAAACGATCAAGCTTTTTGTGCCAGTTTGTGATGACAGATGAAATTTGGGTGCACTACTGTACCCCAGAGACAAAACAACAGTCAAATCAGTGGAAGCATGCTGATTCTCCACCACCAAAGAAAGCAAAGACCTTTCCTTTGGCAGGAAAGGTCATGGCATCAGTGTTCTGGGATGCGAAGGGGATTCGGTTTGTAAGTTATCTCCCCACTGGGCAAACAATTACTGGAGAATACTATGCTGATCTCCTGGACAAATTGCAACGGAAGGTACACAGAAAAAGACAATGCACACCCTCACACATGTTTCATTGCCATTGCAAAGTTACATGAACTAAGGTATGAATTGTAGCCACACCTGCCTTATTCACTTGATATGGCTCCATCAGACTTCCATCACCTCCCAAAACTGAAAATTTGTCTTGGTTGACAAAGATTCACTTCAAACGAAGAATTGATAGCTGGAGTTTACAACCATTTTGCAGGCCTGGAGAAAACTCATTTTCGAGATGAAATCTAGGTACTGGAACATACTTGGATCAAGTGCATTAATCTACAAGGAGACTATGTTGAAAAATAAAAAAAGTTTTAGTGATGTAAGTACTTTTTTTCTATTATGTTCTGAGAACTTTTCAAACCATCCTCGTACTTTAAGAATGCAGGCTGCTATGCATCCAGGTACCATTTTGAGGATGAATAATTTAGAAATGAAAGAAACTGCCTCTTTGCAGAAGATGTATAGTAAAATACTTTTACACAAATAAACATAGCTGTCCGACACACACGTAACACATGCACCCAGAATCACAGACAGGAAGAGTCAGATAGTTGAAGAGTGAAAAATTTGATATTGGCTTAAAGAAACATGAGAATATAGACATATGTTAATTTTTCCTTCCATGCATCTCTCTGTTTGGTGTAGGCTTTTTTATATTCCATCTTTGCCCTGAACAGTGTTCAGATACTTATTGAATGAGTATACTTTATGGGTAAACCAAAGTAAGATCTGCTCCCTACTGTGTATTGGCATTGTCCATGATTACTGGATGACAGTATACACTAGTGGTGCATTTTACAAACATACATAACATAAATAGCCAAATTTCATTTGAAAGTACCACTTAAACTACTTTTTGGCCTTTCTGGGGATCAAATCCCTTTATTTGTGACCAAGTATCTATCTTATTTATCTCCCCCACTTGTCAGCTTTATTTATATTACAATTAATATACACAAAATTTACAAAAATTTAAAAGTTTGGTTTATGAAAGACCATGACTCAACAAGGCATGTTTGATTTAGTGTTTTGCACCATTGTTGAGGCATAACCACCCTCCATAGTTTGTGCTGCACTATCTTCACATGCTAAGCACTGTTCGTTGTGGGTGGGCTTTGTGGTACCATCAGTGCAACTACAGAGAACAGTTGAGCCTCAAGTCTAAAACTTTGCAGATGATGATGAACTGCATGTCAATGTATATTGGGTCCAGAAGGTACCTCCGTAGGATAAGTGCATGTTGATGTGTGTTTAGTTGAAAAGTTTGATCCTGCGATGGAAAAGCCATAAAGTTCTGCCATTGTTATACAGACCACATCATCCATCACATATTTCCATGTCCAAAATGCCATCACCTGTCACACTGAGAGCTCACCATATTCCAGGTAAGTCCATAAATTACTTACTTTAATTCCTCCTCCATAGTAAACTTAGGTGTCCAGTGCCACTAACAAAGGGCACTTACTTCCAGAACGTTTTTGCCTTTTTATGTAGATATGTGCAAATTTGATCACTGCTCCACATGACTGTGTATTCTTCATTTAACACACGCTAAACCTATGATGTGCCAACAGTTTTTCTGAAAGTTCTTTTTCATTTCAAATATTTGAAACATCATTTTTGTATACAGTTTTCCTTACATGTCTTTGTACACAAGCATAAAATTTTTTGTGACTTACATAAAGAGATTAAAACATGACATAAATTTTCTCCATCTAACTACACACAAATGTCATTTTTATATTAGCTGACATGTGAGGTCTAATATATTTCTCTTATATACTAGTTTATACATAGTTATGTTGCATCATTTTCCATGTTTGCATAACAATATTTAAATAGAAATGAATAACATATAAGAAGTTGTTTTTGCCTTCAAAATTCGTAAGACAACATTTCAGTAACAAGTTATTTCATATTAATTCTCATCATTAATGAATCATTTATATGTACAACTGTTATGATGGGCTAGTACTCCCTTTTACTTTTAAACATATGACATATTCTTTGTATACATGGATAATTTGCAAACATGTTACATGTCAAGACTGAAAAACAATATACTTATATGCAAGCAGATGATATGCATGAACTACTGCCAGTACCATCATCTCATTCAACTCAAGCGTTTGTAATTCAAGATTGCTAAAAAAGAAATAGAGAACTTCATTCTTGTGTTTCCAACACAAGCAAACCAGGAGATGGTCTACGATTCTACAGGGAGTTATGGTAAGGAATGGAAAGAAGCATCTCCTGCTGAAATCCATTATTTACATATCACACAATATTTGAGCAAATTCTCTGTGAATGCTTCTTTGTGTTTTACAAAAACTATTTATTCACTGCTTGGAGTACTATAGATAAAATTTTAACATTGTTGTGTCACACATGTTTATTAATATCATTTGCTTAAAAGTAGCACAATAATTATACTTCATTGTACTTAATTTATACTTTTCACCACGGGGTACAGCCCCCATGTACTATAATATGTATATGTGTAAATATTTTGCTACGGAAGTTGTGTTAAAAGAAATATTCGTGGAAGGACATACAGGTAAGCCATGATCATGTGTAATTGTGTCTTGAACACTTATAATCAGCATTCATATTTGTTACTTGCATTCTTCAATGTACCGTCTGACCTCCTTTTTTATCCTCGACATGACCTCAACTTCATTTCACAACATTTTCTATACTATAACTTCTTAATATTCACACGCACCATTCAAACACATATTTATATGTAAATAATAACTCATACAATGGTGTGACCTGATTCTTTTGGTATCAGCTAACTAAATTCCCTTTTTCTCATTACTGGGACACATTGTTGCATTGTTCCATGTAAAAGCACTTAATATCAACTTATAAATTACATATGTAGTTGCTCCAAGGCCAACCAACGTATCACACTTATAACATATATATTTTCATTTGGTATGCAGGTGGTTTTAGTTCATTATTTTGCTGACTGATTATCAGAATTAAACTCTTTTTTTGTGAGATAGCAAATATTAACAGCCTGTCTGTTGTTTTGTCTTGCCTTTTCCATCTCTTCCATAGTCGTACAATGAGTGCACATGAAACTAGTAGGTATCTTTCTAAGTGAGGCACAATGTCCTTATACCCTCATACAGCTTATTCAGAATGTGAGGATATCCCAAGAATTATGCATGCTTTCATGGTATATACAGATTTCCTATACTATAGTGCTTCATTTATTTTGTGTAGAGCCATAACATAGATTTTTGTGTACCTATTGTAAATAGTAACCTCGTGTGTAGAGTTCATCCCAATGTTATTCATTTTCAGTCTTTACATGTAAATATTTCCTTATCTTAGTTCTCTTTTCTTGTATTAATTTTATTCTTATAGTGTAGACCTTGGTGTTTATTTTAGTAATCAGTTTATATTCATAAGCTTTTGGGTGTATTCTACTTGGTATACAAATACTAATGATTGCTGAGCATCTGGCGTGTTGAGCAGCATGTTAACTTCATTTTGTCTTCACATGGTGTGCTGAGGTCACTGTCCTGTGATGCATATTTCTACAGTGCTTGTTCATTGCATCTCGTCATAATGCTACATCGTTTATTTCTCCCCACCACATTTATCAATTTGTGGTTGGAAGGTGTATGTGTTTTAGTTGTGACTTAGCATCATGGCAATCAAATTCAGCTTGTTACTGATTTTTCACAACATCCTTTTGTCAGCAAACAAAATTGTAAATAACTAATGACTTATCTCATTTCTGTTTACACACATATACACATATCAAAAAAAGTTTCGCATTACCTCGGTTCTGATAGTTCTGGAACCTGTACAGAAAATTGGAATAGAGATCAACATGAACACCATTTCTGCCCTTCTTATTGCTCATGAAAACCACACACTGCATGTTGTACCACCATACAGCGAGACCTTCAGAGGTGGTGGTCCAGAGTGATGTACACACCGGTACCTCTAATACCCAGTAGCACGTCCTCTTGCATTGATGCATGCCTGTATTCATCATGGCATACTATCCACTAGTTCAAGTCACTGTTGGTCCAGATTGTCTCACTCCTCAATGTCGATTTGGCGCAGATCTCTGAGTAGTTGGTAGATAAAGTCACCCATAAACAACACTTTTCAATCTATGAACCTATGTTTGAAAGGGTTCATGTCAGGAGAACATGCTGGCCACTTTGGTTGAGCAATGTCATTTTCCTGAAGGTAGTCATTCACAAGATGTGCATGATGGGGCTGCGAACTGTCATCCATGAAGACGAATGCCTCACCAATATGCTGCCAATGTGGTTGCACTATCAGTCGGAGGATGGCATTCATGTATTGTACAACCATTTCTGTGCCTTTCATGACCACCAGTGGCATACGTTGGCCCCACACAATGCCACCCCAAAACAGCAGGGAAACTCCACCTTGCTGCACTCGCTGGAAATTGTGTCTAAGGCATTCAGCCTGACCGGGTTGCGTCCAGACATTTCTCCAATGATTTTGTGTTTGGAGGCATATGCAACACTCATCGGTGAAGAGAACATGATGCCAATCCTGAGTGGTCCATTCGGCACGTTGTTGTGCCCATTTGTACCATGCTGCATGGTGTCATGGTTGCAAAGAATGAATCGGGGGTGAAGTTCCGCATCATGCAGCCTATTGTGCACAGTCTGAGTATGACACGACATCCTGTGGCTGTACAAAAAGCATTTTTCAACATGGTGGCATTGCTGTCAGGGTTCCTCCGAGCCATAATCCATAGGTAGTGGTCATCCACTGCAGTAGTAGCCCTTGGGCGGCTTGAGAAATGCATGTCATCAACAGTCCCTGTCTCTCTGTATCTCCTCCATGTCCGAATATCATCACTTGGTTCACTCTCAGATGCCTGGACACTTCACTTGTTGAGAGCCCTACCTGGTACAATGTAACAATGCGAACATGATCGAACCACTGTATTGACCATCTAGGCATGGATGAACTACAGATGACATGAGCCATGTATCATGAGTGGAACTGATCAGCTGTCGGTCTCCCTCCATCTAATAGGTGCTGCTCATGCATGGTTGTTTGCATCTTTGGGCTGGTTTAATGACATCTCTGAACAGTCAAAGGGACTGTGTCTGTGATACGATACCCACAGTCAACGTACATTTTCAGGAGCGCTGGGAACGGGGCTGATGCAAAACTTTTCCCTGATGTGTGCAAATAACAGCAGAGAAACTTATCCTAAAACTAAGTGAACATCTTTCATAATTTATGGTGAAATATGTTTACTATACCTAAGCATAACTACTTCATGAGTTGGTTTAACCTGTTGCCATACCCATTCAGTGTACAAATTCCTTCAGATCCTTATGTGGATAAAGGTCCTTGTCCTTTCCATTTATAGGGTAAACTAGTCTATATGAGGATTGGATGAGGGACTTACATAATTACGAGTGGGCCAGTGCATAATAGTTGCTATTTGTGGTTAAGTTTTCCATGTTGGGTAGACTTGGGTGCATTTGTAGCAATGCATCTTGTCCTCTATGGAAATATATAATGCACCCTAATATTTTGTAGTAAGACTTTTTCTCTGCCTGGCCTTCTCTCCTAGATTAATCAAACACGCCGGATCCCCCCCCCCCCCCCCCCCCCCAATGACATACCTCCATTAGGTACTTGAGGCAGTGGTTTTTTGCACTCATCCAGTTCTCACTTCTCAAGCATTAATTCAGTTGTGACTCTTCAAGATTTCCTGGTGAATATGTTGTAAATAGTCTCAGTGGGTTTGCTGCCAGATGATGTGCAAATTCCACAATATTTCAACCACCTGAAGATGTCAGACAGTTGCAAACCTGTGAAGACTATTTACATTAAAGCCTGTTGAAGTATGTGGCAAGTTATTAATGATTTGCTGAAATGGCAAGATGAACTTGACCCATTTTGTATGTTCTTGTGGTGTGTAGCAGTGTATAAATCTATGAAATTCATAAACACCCTTCCAGTGGGGCTTGCTTCAGGATGGAATTGTGATACCAGTATGTGTTTTATTTTGTGTGTGGTCATGAATTCCTTCTGTCTGTTATCTTTGAAGTATGATGGATATCAGTTAACAGCATCTGTGGCCTCTGTACTCTTGATAGATAGTCATCTGCAATTCTTCTAATAATAGAACTGGTGATCATTGAATGCACTGCACACAACTTAACATACTTGGGAAAAACTTCATAAGAGAAATACATACTTAAAACTCCCTTTTGAATTTGGATGAAGACCAGCAGCATCCAGTGGTACTGATTCTAAAAGTTTTATGGAACTACTGGATGTAGTTCAATTCAGTTTGATTCATTGGAGTGTTTGGTCTTCTGACAAGTAATACATTTTTGAATTACTTGGAGAATTTGGCACTGCATGTTGGGGAAGTAGCAGCTCTTCTTTATCTTATCAGTGTGTTTAGAAACACTGTAACAACCCCACATATCGTCAATGTAATGAATGAACTAATCTACAACCTTTCCAGGTAAACATACGCACCACCATTCATGCTTTGGAGTATGTCGGTGAAACAGTACTTGTTTATAAATAGCATAAATTTTTTTAAAGTTGTTATCATCATATCCTTCACATGGTTTTCAGAATTCTGTTCGGCGAGTTCTAAAAATTTGTTTACCCCTTGGGTAGCCTTGACAAAGTGTCAGCAGTTGTGTTTTGTTTACCTTTGACATACACTCTCTCTAAACTGAATTCCTGCAAATAAAGACACCATCTGACCATTTTTCTTCGCAGCAATTGGCATGTCAAGAGAAAAGAAAGTACTTGGTGGTTGCAGTAGACTTTGGTGTGTATTTCCCACAAATAAAATTCAAATTTCTTAAAAACCCACACTAGAGAGAGATCTTCGAGCTCCATTACTGAATATTGTAGCTCGTATTCAGTAACAGTTATGCTTGAAAAACTAATTATCTTGGGTTTTTGGTTCCATTGGGTTTTTGGTTCCATCTGTTTCAGTGATTTGGAACAGGCATGCCCCAAAACCATGTGAAAACACATTAGTAGTTAAACAACTTGTGAGATGCCTGTGTGATGCAAAATATAGGGTGTACAGAAAGTCCAGGAACACTTTCAATTATTTGGTTTTCTAACTTGCTGGTTCTGATGAAATCCACTGGTAGCCTTTGTTCGTTAATTATAGAGGAACACTTTTGCACCATATGTGACTGTGTACCTTGTAGTGTCAGAAAGTATCCATACTAATAATACAATTAACCACAAGCTTTTACCACCAGAAAAATGCATTTTAAAGAAAATTCTTTGCTAATAATGGGTATTAATGCTTGAAGCTCCACCCCTTTGGGTTTGTTCTCTACTGCAGTCAAGATCCAACAGTTCTGCACAGGGAAGGCTAGTATGTGTGTTCACTTTTGTAACCTGTTAAATAAACCTTTTGAGATTGCATTTGTCAATGTACCTGAATCCAGTGCAATGTCGATATCTAAATCGGATATTATGCTGGCCTTTCTTCCAAATTGTCCAAATTTTCCTGACACAAGCCCTACTTGATATCCACTTCTTTATCATATGTCAGAAAATAATTATGAATTAATTGTACGCTGCCCCCCTTGATGGGTGAATGGATGCCCATCGTGAACTATTTTAGTTTTCCAGATTAGTCAGGAGGGGGGTGGGGGGGGGGGGGGAGGCTGTAATCTCTTCATCTTTGGTAACCTCCACTATATGCACAGTGTTGTCTTAACTCTTAACTTTGCCAATTTGTGTCTTGCCATGCCTGTGAATTAAATTCTCTTTGACCATGATCTCTACCCGATACATAATTGCTGTTCCACTGGTTGTAGTTACCAGGAGGAGGACTGCCTGGCAGTCAACCACTTATCACCCCCTTGCCAATTATTGTATTGGTTACTACTGCACACTGGGGTTACATTTTGAATCTGTTGCCCGAAACCTCTCTGTTCGGTATGTGCTGGTCTGTTGCAATTATGGTTGTGGTTTCCTTTAAAACCTCGTTTGTGCCCTTGGTTTCCCCAGTTACCATAGTTACCTCCTGTGTGATTATCATTATGCAGGTGGTATGGGTGCCAACATGTTGGTTGCTTCCACTGTTACTATTTTGCAGAACACTATTTCATGGATGTTCACTTTGAATATGTTATTGAATGGGATTGCAACTGCCCTTCTTCATAAGCCAGGTCACTCAAATCCACAATGAATAAAAAGTATTCCACATCATTCTCAGGTATTATGATTAATTTTTCCTTGAGATGTGCTGGTAAATGGCTCAGTATTTTTAGTTTGTCCACATGAGAAACTGGATTTGTCCAAACTTGTTTTTGTTTAAATATTTTCCAAAATACTTCCATAGTAATCCCCCATGTTTACCATTGTAAGGTGCCGTGTTAACCCTCTATTGCATGACATTTTTTAGGAAACCAGTTTGAGTTACAAAAACTAGCTGCACCAACATGCAAGTACAGGCAACCACTGGTGTCTCACTGCAATATGAGTTGACTGTATATCATGCCTTTTCAGTAGCATAAGAAACCATCTGTTCCTTACCGTGGGTAAGAATGAACATCTTTACACAAATTAGTTAGCAGGTTACCAATTTAAAAAAGGCCAATGCAATTTCCATCAGTGCTGTAGTGCGATGAAGAACCTTTCGTATTTCTGTCCACAGCTCCAGGGTAGCGATAGGATTATTCCACTTGAATGTTAATCATTCATCATTCATTCACACGATCAGGCCCAGTGGACCACATGCCACTACAGTTAGAGCTCTCCATCCATCTCTGTCGTGTGATATCTGTCCCCAGTTTCCTGTGACTCCCAGCTGCAACAAATCTTCTCTCATTCCATTGATCCACCTCTTTCTAGGTCTTCCCACTGTTCTGCTGCCTGGCGTGATCCAGTCCATTGTGATTTTGGGCCACCTTGTGGCCTCCATTCTAACTACATGTCCAGCCCATTGCAGTCTTTTGCTTCTCATCACTCTCAAGATGTTAGGCCCCTTGTACAGGTCTTCTAATTCAGTGTTATGGCATCTTCTCCATTCTCCAGTAGTCTGATCTGGGACAGGTCCAAATATTTTCCTGAGGACCTTCCTTTCAAATGTAAGCAGTTGGTTAAGATCTTGTTTTTGAGTGCTCCAGGTTTGAGAACCATAAAGTACTACTGGCATTATCAATGTCTTATACAACTGTAGCTTTAGTTGTTGAGAGACACTTCTACATTTCAATATAGGGTCTAGAGAGTAATAGCATCTGTTTCCCACCTGCAGTCATGCTTTTATCTCTGCTTCAGTTGAAGTTACTTCTGTAAAAATCGATCCTAGATATTTGAACTCTTTCACATGTTTATACCTGGTGTTGTTCACAATTAAATCTTAAGAGTTTTGGATCTTTTTTCCTATTGTCATATACTCAGTATTTTCAGGGCTAATCTTTAGACCAATCCTAGCTGCCAATAACTCCAAGGTGTGGTTACTTCTCTTCAGATCTTCTTGTGTGAATGCTAATAGTGCAATGTAATTTGCATAGTCCAGATATCTAAAATGTTCATTGCCAATCTGAATGCTCTGGAAGTTTTCCTTGTTGAAATCCCACATTACCTTCTAAGTGCCAGGTTGAAGAGGACAGGTGATAGCCTATCTCCTTGGTGTAATCCTGTTACAACTTTGAAGCTTTCTGTTATTTTATTGCCTGCCTTAACCTTATGTTTTGTGTCATTTAGGCATACCTCTATCAGTCTGACCAATTTCTTTCATATAGGCTTCTGATATTCCAGGTCCTTAGTTGTATTCCTTCCATAGTCCTTGTTCTTGCTTAGGGCATTTTACAGAGATCAGTCCTATCTGAGACTCTTCTGTGATGCTCGTATCGGTGATAATTTTTTCCAGGATGTGTTGGTAGCTCATCACCAACCCCAACCTGGAGAACCAAGACTGTTCATTTGGGATTTTCTCCCATAGAAATATTGGCTTCTCCACACCTATAGAGGTTTTCCTGCCCTTTTTTACATATACCAGTGAATGACTGGAAAAGGAAATGGTGAGGACAGGTTTGCGATAGGCTCCTCCCCTTTGGCCCATCCCTCCGGATCCGGAGCACACAAACCTCCTTCCCTGCATGGACAGTGCTATGTTAAGGCAGTGTCCCCTGAGGAGGTCTTGATTATTGATTTGTCGTAATACAGGTAACTAATGCCAGATCTCGTGGAACAACCTATCTCGATTGCTGTAACATATATGAATGGTTGCCATAAGATTGTGATGACTGCAAAGGGGATAATGTGACATGGCGCATGAGAATGTATTTCCCAATATCAGAATAGAAAGATAGCATATGCCACTGTAGTGTGCACAACAAGTACTTTTCCTGAATGAATGTGAAATAACAGTCACTTAACTATTCACAGAGGATGTGGCAAAACAACAATCAGGAGGAATATGATCTTGAAATATTTTAAATATAAGTCCCCCACTAGGGCCCATTTTAATTAAAGAAATAGGAAATGATTCACTGTGGCTACCATCATCAAGCATTCTATGTTATATTTGCTAACTTAAGAGGCATGTCCAGAAAGTAAGTACCATTTTGGTAAAAAAACTCGTAAAACTTTTTTTACATCAAAATTTATTTTTGCATAAAAGAGCAGTTTTTCAACTATATTTCTGTGTAGTTGCAACCATTATCTAGACATTTGTCATAGTAGGAAACCAACTTTTCTCCACTTCTTCCCAGAAAGATGCTGCCAGTGAAGGTAGTCACTGCTGAACACCATTTTTTGTCTCGTCGTCACTGTTGAAGTACCTTCCTCC
Organism: Schistocerca cancellata; assembly: GCF_023864275.1. Classification (NCBI taxonomy): domain Eukaryota; kingdom Metazoa; phylum Arthropoda; class Insecta; order Orthoptera; family Acrididae; genus Schistocerca; species Schistocerca cancellata. Next base: position 588,692,662 of record NC_064632.1, on the reverse strand, counting down.
AAAATCATGCTTCAAGTTCAGGAACAAGTGGTGGTCAGAAGGTGCAGGATCGGGTCTGTGACAGAACTGCTCCCAGCCACATCATTAAAGATTTTGAGTGACACCAGCAGAATGAGGACACACATTATCAGGAAGCAACACACTGCATTGACTGAGCATTCAGTGCCTTTTGTTTTGAATTCCATGCTGAAGTTTTCTCAATGATTCACAGTATTGAACCACATTGATGGTTTCATCTCTGACAAGGAACTCAACAAGCAGAATGCCTGTCTGGCCGTGAACACAGTGCACATGACTTTTTGTGCTGACAACATTGTTTTGATTTTCTGTGCATTACAAATCCATATTACAGAATGCACTTCACAGTCACTGGGATCAGAGATAAACTTTTGAACAGTCATAAATAAATACTGAACTGCAACACTAGTGGTGCAGTGGCAGTAGAACGAAATGGTACTTACTTCCCAGACATGGCTCATACATGAAACCTAACGTTTCATTCTTAGTGATATACTTAGAATGAAATGAAATGATCAATGGCGTTGTTGGCCGGAAGGCCATATTCAGCGGAGTTCAGCTGCTGTATTGCAAGTCTTTTTTAGGTGACGCCACATCAGCAACTTGAGTCAATGATGATGAAAATGATGCTGAAAGACACACAACACCCAGTCCCCTGCCAGGAATCAAACCTGGGCCACCTGTGTGGTTAGGTGGTAACACTACCGCTATGCAGAGGAGGCAGACATACGCAGCATGATGAAAAAGTATACAACAACTCATAGCCTACTAGTTGGGGCTAAGCCCAGAGGAGGGGGCTGTCATCATTTTATCCTTGATGCTCAAGAAGTACATTGTGCAAGATTACCAGAAACCACACTTGTTCATGGTAACATAGATAAATTCTTTACCAAATTCTTCAGTTCAGTTGTGCATAAAAGTATAAATGTGCAATAGTCTTGAAGGAGTAATAGCTGTTGCTATCTGTGATGTCATGGTAAAGAATGTGAATGTCTCCTTTCTGGATATTCAGTGTTCATCCATCTGGTATCTGTAATAGATTGTTTGAATTTATGTTGAATGCCTATTGGAAATGTTCTGACAGAAGTCTGGAATATTAAACTTGAGAAGGATAAATATGTGACTCATCTTACTCTAGCACTGCAGATCTCCCTTCAAAATCCATAAGTTACAAGAGGATTATGAAATGATACTTGTGTATTATTGGACAGTACTACAGGTTTTGCAGGCAGTGACAAAATTAAAACATGGTCTAAGCAAAATATTACTTCTCCATGAAACCAATAGATTAGTTAAGGTCAATTGCAGGTATTGTATTGGGTTTGAAACAGAACCTAAACATAAACATACTTCAAATATAACTTCAAATATCTATCCATGGAATTTCATGTGGCATGAGCACTTCCAAGCAAGGTCGAAGGATTAGCCTTTCTTCATGCCTAACAGATAGACACGCAAAACTATATATTGTAGTGGCAAGCTTTGTTAACATATGGACATCTGATAACTTATGCTGTGATTGATGGATAAAGCATTTCCAATGTGGGGGATTGTTCACAGTTTAGGGATTTATACAGTTGTCACCTTTGCTATGAGAGTGAAGCAACCAAATTAAATTTTCTTCGGGCCACACCTCTTGCACAGGATTAAGGAAAAGAGTGAGTAATACAGAATGCAGTATGATCATCTATCAGTGGAATAAAATCTCTTTTTGTAGAATACCTGTTATTTAAGTTTTATGTGCTCTTGCAAAGATTTGTAGTGAGGCTGAAAAGGTCAGGGACAAAGACACAAATAAGATACCGTATAACTCTAGGATTCCAATTAACAGATTAACAAACTCATCCCATAGCAAATTAAATAGGAGTAACAGTCACTTAAGTAGTCCATTGGGGAAAGATGTAGAAGGCTGTGTCACTGTCAGCATTAAATAAATTAAAATGGCAGGTTGGTATTAGCAACAACTATCATGCAGACAGTGGCAGAGCCCAGAATTTACTTTGGAAATATTTTTCCTTACAATATGATCTTTACTTTAGTAGTCTTCAACAACAAACATAAAGTAATAATCAAAAAGGTAGGTTGCTCAGCATTCAAAGAAGTCAGTGCGTATTAAGCCTATGACATGAAAATTCTGTTTCAGCCAGGCAAGCACTTTCCTTCATGTTGTTGTTGTTCTCGCCAGAGGCCAGGTTCACACTTCCATTGACATTAAACCCACCAACAAACAACAGTACTTTCATTTTGACAGTTGCCATACATTCCATGTCAAACATTCCTTCCCATACAGCCTCGGCATCAGAGGCACACATATTTGTTCGGATGCAGACTCTTTACAGCAATACATCACCATTCTCACTCCAGCCTTCAGTGCACATAATGACCCCACCAGCCTAGTTAAAATGCAGACCTTCTGGGCCATCACATCCAGTCCTGGTACTGCTGATCCCTCCACAAAACATCTCAGTATTGTACTGGTCTGGATTGTGTTAATCAGCTACTCCCACAGGGCCATGACTTCCTAAAATCATGCCCTGAAATGAGATCCATTCTGTCTGAAAGTTTGCCCACCACACCTAGAGTAGCTTTCTGTCACCCTCCAAGTCTCCACAGTATTCTTGTCAGACCCTATGCTGCTCCTGCACCCATTTCCCTACTCTATGGCTCCTACCCCTGTGACCATCCCTGCTGAAAGACTTGTCCTATGCACCCTCCTACATCATCTATAGTAGCCCTGTAACTGGTAAAACATATACAATCAAAGGAAGATACAACTGGGAAATGACACATCGTATACCAGCTATATGTGAACACTGTTCAGCCTTCTACATTGGCATGACTACCACCAAATTATCAACTAGGATAAATGGACATAGGTAGAGGGTGTATACTGGCAACTTGCAGTATCCTGTTGCAGAGCATGCTCTGCAAGACATTTGTGACCACAGCCCTAGTTTTACCACAAACGCTATCTGGATTCTTCCCCCAGTTTCTTAGTACTCCACAGGTGGGACCTAGCACTACAAAATGTTCTTGGTTCTCGCCACCTGCCTGGACTTAATTTATGTAAATTTCTTCCATCCCAGCATTCCTTCACTATGACTGCTTTTTGCTTCAAAAATGGTTCAAATGGCTCTGAGCACTATGGGATTTAACTTCTGAGGTCATTAGTCCCCTAGAACTTAGAACTACTTAAACCTAACTAACCTAAGGACATCACACATATCCATGCCCGAAGCAGGATTCGAACCTGCAACCGTAGCAGTCACACGGTTCCAGACTTTAGCACCTAGAGCCGCTCAACCACCCTGGCCGGCACTCTTTGCTTCAATCCTTTTTAGTTTTCTACATCTTTCATTGTCTTTCCATTAACTTTTCACCGCCCCCCCCTCCCTCCTCTGCTACTTACAATGCACTTAGCTTTTCACTGATATTAACTCATGCATATTACCCTGGCTTCCACATTTAAGCTCTCAGGTTTTCAAATCCCATCTGATGCAGTCCCCAACAATCAGTCTTTCCTTCTCATCTCATTTGGTAAGTCTCCCCTGACCCACGGCTCTGGGTAACTTTCCCAAAATCTACCCCTTTTCCTACACCTCTCCGGTCCTTTTCCAGCATCCTTCTTCCTTCCCCTTCAACTCTTCTGCCTGAAAAAGAAGCTACTGGCTCTGAAAGCTTGCCAATTACAACAATCTTTTATGCATATGTGCTCTGCCACCGTTTGGTGAGGTTATTTTTTATCTATTCAATTAAATAATTTTACTTTCTCACCATCCTGCTTTCCTGATGTTTCTGTTCTTCTTGCTTCCTCTTTAGATGAAGGGGTTGATTTCATTACTCCCTTCTTTATTGGACATGTGTTCTGAAACAGGACATACCCATCTATTGACAACCACTGTTCTTCACTTGATAATACATATCTGCAGATTCTCCTGATGTAGGTATGAGGCTCCAAATTTGTAGCTAACATCATTGAACCTAAGACGGTTCTTTTCAAAACTCATAATTTCAGTTTTTGGCCAATTGTGCAAATTCCTTTGCTTATTAGTCTTTTTAATTGATGTACTTCTCAGAGTTTATAGAAATCAGGTAACGCGCATGACATGTTATAGATTGAAGTATTTCCTCTTTCCTGTGCATTTTGTAAAATATATACTGGTATTGGTCAGTTTTGTGTGCTGTTTGGATTTATGTACTAAATCTGGTGGTTTCGAGTACCTGTCTAGTGGCTAGTCAGAACTATGGTAGATTTTAAACATACTAGGGTTGTTTTATGATAAAATTACTTTTAAAAATCACTTGATCCATTCAACATACAGAAACAGCACTATTTAATTTAGCAACATTTACTAGCTCCAGAAATTATACTACCTAAACATTTATAATATCCGATATTTTGTCTTTGTTCCAGTATTGTTATGCATTCTAGTATTAATAAATCTGCAGCTGGATCCATTGTGCATACCTACAGTTTTTAACTGGATATTGTTTTGCACTAAACATGGCTACAGTAAAGGCACAGTATCCCCATAAATGTCATGCAGAATGTAAAACATTACTAAGCGTTAATATATTCATCATAGCTGGCAATCTGTCACAGCAGAAAGCCTGGATAACAGCTACTGTAAAATTATTTTTAAATAATTAATCCCGTATAATGTTTCCGCTGAACGTTTACTACAGTCTCAAACTAAATAAAAGCATCTTGACAAATCTGAATTAAGTTGTAACATATTTACAATAATGAAATACATCATGGTCAACAAGCTACACGCTTTCTGTCCAAATACACTCAAAGCACTGACTCCTTTTGCCATCATTTACAGAGCTTTTCCACATTAGTATAATTAAGATTCCATAATTATTTTCTTCATAACTTTTCCACAAGTAAATATTTCCATACACGTTTGTGTCAGAAATTACTGTTTATGGTTGAAATTTGTGTTTAAATGGGTTTCAATCAGACTGTTACATTTCAAATGGCAACGTGATAGTAAATTTGCAAACTGGTAAGGAAGAATTTTTGGCCATGACACAAGAACATCTTGCAAATTTTGTTGTAGCACTTAGTTAGCCATAGTGACATATAAGAACACAAGACAGTTGCAGCACCCTAAACAGAAATGCTTTTCAAAAGCATGAAAGAATCTTTAGAAGTGAATCAAGCTGAGGTTTCCCTTGCAACTTTTGCCATTGTGTGATCATATCATGTAGTCACTTAAGTGAGTTGCACATAATTAGTGTGGAATGTTTGGTTTTATCCAATAGAACATTTCTTTCCATGCAAAGCAAAATATCTGCTTTCCTCCAGTGGATTGTTGGAGCTTTAGCCAACACAACAGAGTGGTATCTGCATTGTCTAGCACCATTGTCGAATTTGGAAGAATATATTGCAGCAGAACACTACATTCACAGACGGTGAATGTGTTCTTGGAGAGCAACTTTTAATGCGAATCTCATGTTCAGACATGCTGCACTGTTGTTATTAGTGCAATGCCAATGAAAAACACTCATTCACAATACCTGATGGCCCTAGAGCACACCAGTGGCAGGAAATACCATTTTGCAACAAGATCTGTTGAAAGTATATATCCATCCAATGCAGGACAGCACGTTGTACCGTCCATCCATGGCATGGCAATAGGAGTGCTTTCCCAAGCGAATCACTGGCTGCATGCTAGGGAAAGCCAACTTGCCATCAGTGTACCTGAACAATGCTGTCATGTCTTCTCTGGTGACCCAAATGTCATAAGATGCAACCAATTTTAAATGCAGTATAGTACCACAGTTGAGCTACGCTACAGATAACGGATATGGAATTGATGCTTTGGTTAGTTTCAGTGTTTTTATTTGTATTTTATAGCAATTATATAGCTTTTTGACATCACAGGAAAAGACTCACATATTGTCTTGTAAATATACTGAAAATGAGCCTAGACTTTCGATCATTCATACCTCCTGATTTGTTTAAACCGTGTCTCTAGATTCTTGGATTTTAAAGGTTGGTAGATATGTAGTATCACAAGGATCATGTCATCATCTTATTTGGATATTTGATTGTTTTTAGGGTGGTGGTACTTCTGGATCCCACTACCTGTTGTCTGGCAAGATAACGGGGCAAGGTGAAGATGTTAGCTTGACACTTGATAAGATCACAGTGACTGGTGAATAGGGAAGCTCACAGTTGACTATCTGTTTGTAAACTTCCCAACTTTTGCAGCCTGACATCTCCTTGACCACAGCCACTAATGCTGCAACGACTAACAGTCATATTTCAAAGTACCTGATTCAGGATGGTGTGAAAAGGGCACAAATATATAATGGACTTTGCTGGCTGTCGAAAATCATGTGCCCTGTTCCACTAAAAGGAAAGTAGACTGCTTTATTTTTGGTCACGTTTCCTAATGATAAGGTAGCTAGCTAGTAAGATGCAGCTTGGGCGGACCAAGACATCATGCAGTACTGTTTGTGTGTTAGCCATACAATTTAGGAAAAATATTCTCAAGGATCTTGAAGGGGACATTCCTTTTGTAATCTTATTTGATGAGAGCCTTAACAAGGTGGCTGAGCTGCAGTAAATGTATATTGCTCTCAGATATTAGCACAAAGTTTACAAATATGTTGAAATGCAATATTTTTCATTTGCATTTTTAGGCCATACCACTGCTGCCAATAGGTTGGATAATTTTAAGCTTCACTTCTGATCTGAATCGTACCAACATTCTTCAGGTATGAATGGATCAACATTCTTCAGGTATGAATGGATGGGCTTAATGTCTACTGGGAATTTTTGAAGGATTTGTGTCTTGATCTGAAGAGTATTCATGAAGACAGTGCATCAACTTTTATTGATATAGGATCTTGGGATCTTCATACAATTCATCAGAGTTTTGAGAATGCAGCCTTAAAGACTAACTCAGACATTGAACCTTTTCTGAGATTGATTTATAATGTGTTGTAGAATGTATCTCCAAGAAGAGCAGATTATAAAAAATTTAATAAACCTGAGAGTCCACCTTTTTCTAAAAAAAATTGCTTCATGCACTGGCTAGAACATGAGGGTGTGGCCGACTGTGGCTTAAAAATCATCCCCTTTCTAAAAACTTACACAGAAAAGGTAAAGGAGCACAAGATTAAAATAGATACTTACAACTGGAAAACGATAATAAAGTACCTTGAAGATCCTTTGCTGCTGGCTAAAATATCTTTTTAGCTTTGTCTCAGGGTAGGTCATGCCCTTTTTGAGGTTATTCCAACGTGTATCCTGCATGGCACCTTTCCTGTACAATGCTTTGTCATCTCTACTTGCTGATATGATGTCCTTAGTTGTTAAGGTTGAATTATTATCTGCCACAAAATCGGTGTGTGATATAAAACTTCATAACAAAGCTGGTCTCAATAGTGCAATATACATTACTTAGGTCATGCTGTACTGTCTGAGCTCAGAAAAGTAAAAGTGCCTCCAAAAATATTTTAAGTTTCAGAACTGAGTACAGGGACTTTCTGATTGAAATGTGCTCTGACCTTCTAAATTGAATTGGATAAGTCCTAAGGACTGTGATAAAGTTGAGAAAGAATTAATGCAACTTGGTAAGGAGATATTTTTGTATCTCTGTGCAAACTACTGGAGGACTGAGACAAGAATTGATAAGTTTTGGAGAGATTTATGGGATGTTGATACCACATGTCAGCATTTGTATAGCTTTCTTCAAAAGGTTCTCATTCTGAGTAATGGTCAAGCCTTTCTAGAGCAAGGTTTTTCTATTAATAAAGAGTGTATGATAGTCAACCAGTAAATCAAGTCACTGGTAGCCATATGTCAAGTATCTGACAGCCCAAAATCAAGTGGTGATGTCTTCAAGACTGACATTAACAAGAGAATGATACTGGAGTATCACAATGCTCGAGATCAGTATGGTTAGTGGGTGAAGCAGAAGCAGTGTGAAGAAGATGGAGAAGCCAGGAAAGCTAGATGGAAGGAGTCCATCACCCAGCAAGTTAAAGAATTGGAGGCCAAAAAGTCACAGATATTGGTCAAAAGGGCCACTGTACTGACTGGAATTGTTGAACACATAACATCTCTCAAAAAGGAGTTTTGACTGATTTTTCATTGGTTGATTTGAATTATTTGTTTGACAAAATACAGAGGGTTATCATTTGGAAGAGAGAATTCCCTAAATATACCCCACAGCTGTTCTTATTTTTCCAACTTTAATGTTATATTATATATACATCTCTTTTATGTTTGTCTGCATTATCTAGCCTGGTAAGTTCACAAATACTATATGGTAGGATGAAGGTTTTATTAAACTGAAAGAAAAAAGTGACTGACCTCTGTCTGCATTTTGATGTTCAGTTTACCAGGCTTGTCAGGATATGAGTGCATGTTTTATAGTGCCAGAGTCTTGACTGTAGCAGGCAGCACATAACAATCCATGCCAATTTAGGGAAATAATGGCCAGGCAGCTTATGTGCCAGATGAAGTCTGCACATAAAAAAAATAAAATTCATAAAGAAATTAGTTATGAAATGTGTGACACAAACTGATGTCAAAAAGTATTTCTAGCCATGTATCTCAAAAGATTTGTTACTCCATTTCCATCAGTTATGAAGGAGCCCCACAACCATTTTATGGATGAACCTCTTACTTCAGAGCCTTTTCAAGCACACGTCATTATCCACATTGCTGCTTCAGTCTGTCAGTATCTATCACAAATTTCCAAATTCAATTGGAATTTCTATCCTAGCATGTAGGTTTGTGTCCTAACCCAACAGGCACTTCTGTCAGGAGGGTGCATGACAACTGATAAGCCTCTATGGGAAGAAAGACGTATTCTGAAGAATAGTTTTTGGTGTCATCTCTGCTGCAATATTTGTCCTCGGCCCATCATTTTAAAAATGACTTATATGGTTTGAAACAAAACTTAAAAATGAGATAGTAGTAAATCAATACTGTTAATGCACAGGTGAACTGTCATTTCCAGCAACATGTTACAAAGATATGTACTATAGTTACGATTTGAATTGTTATTAAAAATTCTTATTTTCTTCCTTAACAACTTTCCAGATACATTGTGCATGATGTTGGGCAGTATTTGTGACAGTTAACTTCAAGTACAAATTTTAAATTTCCTGTGCCTGTACCTAATCAAATATGTGTTAACCCCTGCATACAAAGGATGAAGAAATGTACTGTTATTATTTTTATATGTAAGTCTTGTTATATTACTTTAGCATTTGTTTATTTAATAAAATTGCAGCCAAATAGCCATTCAGTTACTTTGCTTAACATATTACATTTACATTTACATTTCACAATTTTGCATATTTATTACTTTGGCATTTGTATGTGGTTGTTACAATTGGTTATCCCTCCAGTCCCATATAGTAATTATCGGGACTGCAGCTATGTAAAAATAGACACTTTATCATTTAAGACTGAATGTAATGCCTGCATCCTTTGACTACTCATTTTATACATGCAGTGTGTTTTCTCACAGCTTAAAATTTGCTTGAATTTTACATGAAAGGACTGAAAGTGTCACCTAATTTGCTGAAAATTACAGAATTTTCACATTTTGTGTCACCTAGTGAAAAGGCAAAACTTCTGTTTAATTTTCATTTAATCATAAGATTGTTAGTGCTTCAAATATAAAAGCAATTTTGACCAATTTTAAATTTTTTATTGATTTTAATCTGATAAATAGTTTTTCTGTTCATATTAATTTCTTGTACTGCGCTTGAAACAATTTGTATGATGATATGATGCCATCACATATGTGTAAAAGGTTTGATTCCATGGAAAATATGTTTTATCTTTAAAAGCAGTGACACAAACTATCACATGGTCCTAATGTAAACACCTTAAAATCAAAGTATTCAACATGATTTATGAGATTTTGGAGTGATAAATTGTAATTAAACATTGGGTTCTGCTGTAAAAGTTTTTTTTTATAATTGTGATTTCATAACATGTCACTGTCATAGCTATTAGATGTAAAAACAATTTTAGCCAAGTAAAATTTTATTTGGTTTGATAAATTTGTGTTTTTAAGTATACATCATAGACGAACGGACATGTGTCAATATTTCTTCTGTGTTTAAAGAGGGCTGATACTGTGTAGAACTTTTACCTGGGTGTTTCACAACGTAATGCTCGCCATCTCTGTATTTTAAATTGAATAAAGCAACTAAAAAAGTGAGCTAATAGTAACATAAGAAAAGTTCTTGAATAAAATATTTGTGTCTCAGTTTATTCTGATGTAGTATCAGCAATGACAGGGTTGCTGTGTTAATTCCAAGTCAGAGTTAACTTGTTAATAAAAACTGAAATTCTTAATTTAAAAATGGCTTTCATTTGCACAATTTACTTGTTTATATACCTTCCAGATCATAAACACTGTGAAGGAGGCAACTTGTTGTTCATTCAAAACTAGAGAGTTAGTAACTCACCTAGAAAAATGGAAGTCTTTACATTTTTTTGTCAACTTACATCTTTACTTGCCCTTGAGATCTCAAAATTTGTAGGGAAAATGCTAAAACCTGACTGGTAATCAGGGAAATACCAGAAAATTTATCTTGGGGAAACTTGTGGCAAGTCTGTTAACCCTCCTGTGTTACTTCCTGTGTGATTATCTTTTAGAAGTTGGCTTCAAAAGCCTGCAGGCATTTATCTGTTCTGTAGAGGAATGAAATAGATAGCTCTAATAGTAAAACTTTTCTAGCAGTACAAAATTGTTGAAAAGTAATACCAACTCTTGGCTGTGAAATTAGCTTACTGGTAGCATTCAATAAAACTGTGTTGTTCACTAGCTTCAGAAACCCTGAATGGGTGAGTAAGAGATGTTACAGTTTAATATTTTGTCCTTCAAATCAGCTTCATGCTTAATAAGTACCTCACTGGTCTCTCGGACATAAGGAACAATTAAGTCTTTTACTGTTTTTCTCTGGATTCAGGAATAACATTTGTTGGGAAACTTCAGTAAAAGTTATCTATTAATGAGCTAACATGCAATTTTCATGTGTATGTGTAACATTTATTGTAAACAAAGAAAGTGTATTCGTATACAGAACTGACCTTTGAGAGGTACTGGAGAGGCACTTGATTACGTTTCCTGATGACTATTCATTCTTAGCAGTGTTCAACAGACTGGCTCAGAAAAGTAGTCTTCTACCTTAAAGCTGTAATCTTTCTCTTGCAATAGTGAAATATAGGTTAAACCTCGTCTATAGTAGTTTATTGAGAAACCTGTCTTTCACAATGTGCAATTCTCATTGAGTATAAAGCAAAACTATTCATAATCTAACGCAGAACCTGAGTGCAATCTTTGCTTTAAAGCATTAATGGTTTTAGCAGTTCCTATCAACCTCATGTTAATGTATTCCAGTAGTACCTTCACATTTTTCCTTGACTGGAAATGGTGCCAGTTCACTGCAATGGGAATATCTGTAGTCACTCTGTTGTCCACTGCTTAAGCAATTACTTCTAGTTAACACTTGGAACATTTATATTATTATTTGTCACTGCACTCATTACTGACTTGTAACACTATTATTTATGGTAGAGCTTTGCATCTTACTAATTAGGAGCAATTTGTGCAGCTTCCTGTGCAGCCAGAATTCACAGAAAAGAAAAAGCAAATCAACTTCACAGAACATGGTTCTAACCAACGAATACAGTATCATGAAAGAGGTATGCAAAATGTCATAAGACTATTCAAACCTGTGAGTTAACAACCTAACAGCACAGATAAATAAATGACATCTCCAAATAAACTCATTCACTGAACAGAGGGTCAGTCTCTTGACTTCAGGGCATAGGGATCCTATTTTTACCAAGGGGGTACTGGCAGTAATTTGTTTGTTTTCTTCCTAGCCTTATTTACATTATTACCTTTGCTTTTAAGGGAAACATTTTGGAGTGGGCTTGATGGTACCGAAGGAGGCAGCACAGACTGAGAATGATTCAGCTTTAACTGATCAGAATGTACTACCATAGTACAATCAGCCAGCTGGATTTCTGCATTAACAGGAGAAGTCACTCTTATATAGGATAGGAACCCTCATATTGCAGTGGAAATTTCTTCATTTTTTTCTTTCTTCGCCTCTAGATTATAAAGCAAAACACAATTTCCACGTTTGTGCTGTGGAAGCACAGCTCTTGTGTGTTGCTGCATTGCAATTATTTTCAGTAGCTTTGGAATTATTTCATTTTGCCTGTTTCCAGATAGCCTTAAGGTGGTGTGACAGTCCTTTAACTTTGTCCACATCAACAGCAAGCGGCGATATATTATAGGGCACATATCCCATTGATTCATACACATGACTGTTATACACAGAACCTACATTATCAAGATACCTATCCCACTTACCATGTGATTCATTAATGCAGTAAGACAGCATTTGAGCTGTAGCAGACATGTTAAAGATGACCATTACTTCTAGATGAAAGAGCTTCATTCACTGTGTTTTGATTTGCAGTAATTTGCACACTTGTGCAAACAAAGCCACCATAAAGTTAGTTCCTTGATCAATCACGATATCATCAGGACTGTGATATGGAAGGATTAAATGATGGAAAGGCACATGAAACTGTTTCTGAGTCATATCTGCAAGTGGTGCTAGAGCTAGGTAGTGAGAAGTGATCAATAATAGACAGGGTGTATTTGTTATTCTGTGTGCTCTGGGGAATGGGCCCAATTATATCCAGAGTGATATTTTGAAATGGTCTGGTAGATTCTGTAAGAGTTTGTAAGGGAATTTTTTTCCTGGACAGAGATGCCCTTGGAGCACATGGTATGCAGTTTTGTATATACATTTACAGCAAAAAATTGCAACACTAAGAAGGAATTGTGCAAGAATTCCAAGCCAGATGGCCTGTAGCATGCATTCCACTGACCCCAGCCCACCACCATTTGCAGTATCAGTGGTCTCAAGCGAGAGTCACTGTAGGACAGGGCAGGGGTCATCTGTCTTTTCTCAAGACATCTGGTTCTGCCTCAGTACCATTGATGGTCGTGTATTGGTTAGGAGGAGGCCATTTGAGGGCCTACAAACAACCTTTCTGTGTGCTGGATACAGTGAACATACACCTGGAGTTATTGTCTGGCGTGTGATTTCATATGACAGCAGGAGCACTCTCATAGTTATCCAACACAACCTAACTGCAAATTTGTATGATAGTCTGGTGATTTGACAGTTGTGCTGTCATCCAGGAACAGCATTCCAAGGGCTACACTTGGCCACATACAGCTGTTGTATCTCAATACGCTCTACAGAATGTTGACATGTTGCCTCGTCATGCCCGATCACCAGCTCTGTCTCCAATTGAGCACACGTGGGATATCATCGGACAGCAACTCTAGGGCCATCCACAAACAGCATTAATCATCCTTGTATTGACTGACCAAGTGCAACAGGCATGGAACTCCATTGCATGAACTGACATCTGGCACCTATGCAATGAAATATGTGCCTGTTTGCATGATTGTGTTCAATATTCTGGTGATTATATAGGTGATTTATATACCTGCATTTCACATTGGCATTGGCTTATCTTGCACTTACATCAACCTGCGATCTTGTGAAGTTAATCACCTAAATATTTTACATACACAAATGTATTCCCAAATTTCATTGATCTACAGCAATTATTTTTTAGTGTTGCAATTTTTCTCTGTCAGTGTACTTCCCAACATCCATTTCTCTGCCTCTTCACCAGTAATTTGTGGCAATCCCAGCATTAGGTACTCTCTGTCTGTTGTGATATGACTTGCATACTGTCATGGCACAGATTTATTGCTGCCTGTTGCAATTCCTTAGAGATTACTACTGTGTTGCCCAGGAGGCAGTGTTAACTGTAATAAAACCTGGGTAGGAAGCATACGAGAGACATTCTGCATATCTCTCCTGTGCCTCTTTCAGTTCGTCTATTGTATCATCTATCTAATCTACCCTAACTTTATGGCTTAATGCATCAGCATTTTGGTGTAAACAGCCTGATTTGTGGCATACTTCATATTCAGATTGATAGTTTTAATGTCGAATGAGTTAAATGCCTTTTGGGGTTCTTTAGACTCAGCATCCACAAGAGGTTGGCATGGTTAGTGACCACAGTGAATTTTTGCCCATAAAAATAGCATTTAAAATAGCTCACTCTAAAAATAATTGCTAACAGTTCCTTCTCACTGATACTGTAATTATTTTCTGTTGGGTTCATCTGCCTTGAAGCATAACCCACAGGTGTTTCCTCATTCCTGACTAAGAACAATCTCAACAACATAATCTGAGGTGCCAATAGAAAGGATTAAAGGTTTCTCAGAATCCAGATAATCAGCAGGGATGAAATTGCCAAAAATCTGTAATTTTCCTTATAGCTGCCTCCCATTCCTCTGTCCATTCAAACACAATGCCTTTCTTCAACAATTTTATTAATGGCTTAGCTACCATAGCACAGTCCTTCATAAAATAACAGTAACAATATTATGAAAGGAGTAGTTGCTACTCATCATATAGAGGAGATACTGAGTTACAGATAGGCACAACAAAAAGATTGTCACAAAATGAGCTTTTGGCCAACAAGGCCTTTGTTGAAAAAAGACATCCCCCCCCCCCCCCCCCCACACACACACAAACCACATGTTCCTCAATAGTTTTGGAAAAAATTATATCATCTGAGTACACAAGATATATCAAAGGTTTCAAATCTCTTAGTAGCATGTCAGTGAATCTTTGAAAAGTGGGAGGCTCATTCCTTAGACCAAATGGTATGTGTAAAAACCTGTACAACCTGGAAGGAACCACAAAAGCTGTCTTTGGTTGATCTTGTGGTGAAATCAGAGTTTACGGGTTGCCAGAATAAATGTCAAGGTTTGTAAAATACCTACTATTCTCTAGTTCAATCAATGATTCTTCAACACAGGGAAGAGGATGAGTGTCAGGTGTCATCACCTTATTTACCATATGATATGTTTTTTTATCCCAGTGATTGACTTTCTGGGTACCATGATAATTGGTGATGACCAGGGTCTTGCAGGATGTGAGCTACCCCTTCAGCCAATTGGTGTTGATAAGTATCTTCAGCAACAAATTGTAGATGAACTGGTAGTCTGTACAGTTTCTGAACAACAGGTTTAGCATCTTCCATGGGGTTTTGTGCTGTATAGTGCCAGTGACTGCAAATTCTTAGTTGTTTGAATAGCCATATGTATTTCTTTAATACTGAGTGCAAAAGATTTCACTCTGACTTCTCACATAACTGCTACTTCAGTAGATCAAAATTGCACAAGTTCTCTTAAGTGGCAACAGCTTGCTTCTCTTACCCTGCTGGTGATTAGCCATCCCATGATGTTGACATTGCATCTTAGCCACAAAAAACATGGTGAGATTTACTGTTTCACAATGGAGTAGAAACAAACTCTTCTCCTCCTGATGCTACAAGGCTAATCTTACAGCTTCATGCAAGGAAGCAGGAGAGGCCACTTTCACTTCACTACCAATCTGCAGGTTCATTTATTACACAAATGAATCCATCACTAGCTCTGGTTTCAGCCTCTTCAAATTATTCTTCATTAACATGGCATTTGTTCACAATGCATACATGTGGCAGTATACAGCCAGTATCTGACTGGCAAAAGTCTAAAAGTCTTCACTGATGTTTTGTCATAATGTAAACAAATAGTCTCCATAATAACTAGCTCTTGTTTGTCAGAGTAGCACTTTGCTAACCCCCTTGCCAGAATATCTAATGTTACCGCATCACCTAAGATATCAGCTGATTCCAAATAGTTGTATGTAATACCTGGTGTCCCTCCATCAATGATGCTTTGGAAGTGTGTCCCCTATCAGCAGTACCCTGTGTGGGATTGCTGTTCACAAGGACAGTGAGAAATTAAAAATTTTAAATTTCACTAAACCTTCCAAAAAACACTTGCACTCAGTCTGACTGCCCACCATGTGCAGGACTAAAAGAACATATAGGTTGCTGCGACAGATTCTGAAGCATCTAGAAATACATAATTTGGTAATGGAGGAAATGTGGTTGTGCAGGGAAACCAAGACATGAAAACAATGAGCAGGTTCAAGTGGATGCAGGGAGGTGGAAAGATTTGCACAAGAGAGACTACTGCAGAGAGCTGCGTCAAACTAATCTTTGGGCCAAAGTGAGGTTGCTCAAGCAAGAGTATTTTTAAAACTTGGAAAAAAATGAGAAATAATAAGCAAATCAGGCAGTTCTAAGTAAATTGATAATTTAAACTAGAAAAACAGTATAACTGACCCCTTAAAAGAAATTTGATTCAGCTACCAGTACCCAATGTGCTTTGAGTCAACATATCTATAAACAACAAAAAATTTGTTTGGTGTTCTCCATTCCACCTGTTGTGATATACAGTGTGATTTTCATTGAGAATATAGCGTTTCAAGTCCTCAGTCATGGATTAATCCTGAGGTATGTCCTGATCTCACATTGCACCTTCGGCCTCAAAGGTCGTCCAATCTCGGAGCTTTTTTTTGCAAGGATGGGATTGTTAAGCACTCTTGTCTGTGTGTTTCCCCTTACATCAACTTCTAACAGCCATGTACCGCAAGTCTCTAGAGGAATGGAAGGTTCCAAATGACTGGAAAAGAGCACAGGTAGTTTCAGTTTTCAAGAAGGGTCGTCGAACAGATGCGCAAATCTATAGGCCATCGATCTGTTGTAGAATTTTAGAACATGTTTTTTGCTTGCATATCATGTCATTTCTGGAAACCCAGAATCTTCTCCGTAGGAATCAACATGGATTCCGGAAACAGCGATCGTGTGAGACCCAACTTGTTTTATTTGTTCATGAGACCCAGAAAATATTAGATACAATTTCCCAGGTAGATGCCATTTTCCTTGACTTCCGGAAGGCATCCAATACAGTTCTGCACTGTCACCTGATAAACAAAGTAAGACCCTACAGAATATCAGACCAGCTGTGTGGCTGGATTGAAGAGTTTTTAGCAAACACAACACAGCATGTTGTTCTCAATGGAGAGACATCTACAGACATTAAAGTAATCTCTGGTGTGCCACAGGGTAGTGTTATGGGACCATTGCTTTTCACAATATATATAAATCACCCAGTAGATAGTGTCGGAAGTTCCATGCGGCTTTTTGCAGATGATGCTGTAGAATACAGAGAAGTTGCAGCATTAGAAAATTGCAGTGAAGTTCAGGAAGATCTGCAGCGGATATGCACTTGGTGCAGTGAGTGGCAACTGACCACTAACATAGACAAATGTAATGTATTGCGAATACATAGAAAGAAGGATCCTTTATTGTATGATTATGTGATAGCGGAACAAACACTGGTAGCAGTTACTTCTGTAAAATATCTGGGAGTATGCGTGCGGAATGATTTGAATTGGAATGATCATATAAAATTAATTGTTGGTAAGGCGGGTGCCAGGTTGAGATTCATTGGGAGAGTTCTTAGAAAATGTAGTCCATCAACAAAGGAGGCGGCCTACAAAACATTTGTTTGACCTATACTTGAATATTGCTCATCAGTGTGGTATCCGTACCAGGTCGGGTTGACAGAGGAGATAGAGAACATCCAAAGAAGAGTGGCGCATTTCATCACAGGGTTATATGGTGAGCATGATAGTGTTATGGAGATGTTTAGCAAACTCAAGTGGCAGACTCTGCAAGAGAGGCGCTCTGCATCACGGTGTAGCTTGCTGTCCAGGTTTCGAGAGGGTGCGTTTCTGGATGAGGTACTGAATATATTGCTTCCCCGGACTTATACCTCCCAAGGAGATCATGAATGTAAAATTAGAGAGATTTGAGCATGCATGGAGGCTTTCTGGCAGTCATTCTTCCCGCGAACCATACACAACTGGAACAGGAAAAGGAGGTAATGCAGTGGCACGTAAAGTACCCACTGCCACACACCGTTGGGTGGCTTGCGGAGTATAAATATAGATATAGATGTGATGTAGACATAGATGTAGATGTAGATGTAGATGGATGAACCACGATGCCACAGAGCAGCAGTGATTCCAGGACCTCCAGGCATGCTCACAAGCGAATGGGGAAAGTTCGGCTGGTGTCTCAATGTTTGTCATGCATCCAGAGGGAGTGTTCACTGAACATTTGTGAAGGGTAACTGTAAACCTCCATCCTCAGTTTTCACAGTTTCAGTTTTCACAGTTTAACAAAAACTGACATTTTTAGTACACAGAATGGACATATGATTAGTGAGCCTGAACAGTTCAAATTCTTAGGCATTCAGATAGATTTGTCATGGAAAGCCCATATTCAGGAACTTGTTCAAAAAATAAATGCTGTTTCATTTACTGTTAGAAGAGTTGCTGAAATAAGTGATAGCTCAAGACAGAAAGCAGTCTACTTCACTTATTTTCATTCCCTTATGGTATTATTTTTTGGGGTAACTCTTCTAATTCAAAAAGGTTATTTTTGGCTTGGAAACAGGTGGTTTGAGAAGTATGTGGGGTAAATTTGTAAACCTCTTCTCAACCCTTGTTTACTACTCTGGGAATTCTGACAATTCTGACATTGGCCTCTCAGTACATCTTTCTTTAATGCTGTTTCTTGTTAACAATATCAGCTTATTCCCAAGAGTAGCAGTTTTCACTCAGTTAATACAAGGCAGAAATCCATACTGATTTTTGAATGCACCCCTTTGACCCTTGTGTAGAAAGGTGTGCACCGTTCTGGTGCATCCATTTTCAGTAAGTTACCACAAGAATCCAAAAACCCTAACAGTAATCCATGTACTTTCAAGTCAAAACTGCAGAGTTTCCCCCTGGATCACTCTATTCTGTCAAGGAACTACTGGAAGAATTAAAGAAATTGAGCTAATTCCTGTGTTGCATTATTAATTAAGTTTATTTTTTAAACCTACAGCTTATTGTCTGCGTAGGATTCATATAATTTTATTTTATCTGTTTTTACTCTTCTGTTATAATTTCATGTACTGACTCATTTCATGACCATGGAGACTTGCTCCTCAATTTGATCCTACAGTACATGACATACAAAATAAGTAAACAAAAATTTAGTTGTAAAAAGTACCCCTATGTTGTATGTTAATTCATGTAAAACAATCAGATGGGTGAAAATAAACACTCTGTAGTCCTATGCATAAGTTAAAATACACCCCAAGTTTCTATTTTCATCCATGTTGCATGTTGTCTTATGAAACTGTATTAGAAACTCTTTTTTTCCACATATTTTTTGTAGCTAAAATGTGTAAATTCTGTGCATTCACATTGTTAATGCGTCAGGATTGGCTAGGAGGGGAAAGTGGAAGGCACCCGTTGAAGTGAAGAATAAAACATAGTTTAACCTGGGTGAAGTTTTAATGCCGTAAAGAAAGGCAGGCCTGGAGAAGCCACCAAGACTGAATGGGCAGCCGCCCAAGAGAGCAGGTGAGGAGGGCGTCTGATCGGCTTAGAAGCTGCCAGCAGGAGAGAGCAAACGGTGTCTCTGCCCCCACTTGACCACCTCTGAGCCTCCCTATTGGTTGATCGGGTACTGTTACCTCATCAGCAACATGTGAGTTTAGCTGCTGATGGTTCAACATGTGAGTTTCAGGGTTGTTCTATCCGGTTCTGGGCAACGGGACAGACGCTGCAGCTTACCGCCAGGCAGAAGGGGCTGACAAACATAAAGTGAAAAAACAGAAATCAAATTTTTATATTAATAAATCCATTCAGTAAAGGCCCGCTACTGTACAACATATTCACAAAGGTAGAACCATGACTCATTAGATGAATACCAGTCGCAGAGGTCTTTCTTGTTTGACATTAAATATGACAGAAAGTTACATGTTTTCTTTAGTCTTCAGGTAGTACCTCTTGTTTGTTGGTGTGGTTCAGGCTTTTGACTGTTCCAGAGATTCTATTTGCAGCAACCTACTATGATGTGGAACATTTCAGATGGTTCACAAATAAGATATGTTTTCTCTGTAAAAACTCAGCTTCAGTTTTGCCATTTGCATAACTAGATTTTTACTTTAATTTTAGAACAAAATTTAGTAAATGTGGCCAAGCCACATATACAAGAATACCCACCAATGGTGCAGAATATGATAAAAATGTAAGTGCAGGTCACCCACTACTGTTACTCTCAGAAAACTGGTGCACAACTGCAGTGAGGTTTTTGTTTTATTCAGTGACATTATCTCCCAGATACATGATCAGAAATTGTATGGCATTAACTTTTCTCTCTTTCCCCGTTGAATTTAGGTTATGAAAACTAATTTACCAAAGCATGCATGATGACTGCTACTGGACATAATGATGCCGTGATTTAGCAACAACTGCAAATGACCTGCGAATGCAGGTGTGTAAAGCCACTCTTTTTATGGTACTTCAGTCTCACCTTGGCTGTTAAAGCCAACATAAACTCAGAGATGAGTGTAGTATTTGGGATGGAGTGGGTGACAAGCATGTGATTATTGTGTGCCAGTGGATCCCACCCCCAGGTAATTATCCCCTAAGAGGTAAAATGAAATTTTCTGACAGGGTAAAAACAAAAAAGGTTTGTTTACGATTTAGTCACAACTCTAAATTATTCTCTAACAATAATGTCTGTTATCACTGTTTTGGTAGACTCTAATATTAATGGATCATCATCAGTGTCACTGCTGTGTGTTTTTTAATGTCAAATGTCCATCTTCTGCTTTGTCCTGGTCTCAGTCTTTCTGTATTTCTTGGAATCCATGAAAGAACTACCCTTGACCATCTACCAAAAAGCAACCTGGCTACATGTACCACCTACCTCCTTTACTGCAATCAGAGTTTCACTTTCCACTGCAGAATGTTCCCTTTGGATCTCTCCACCAGTTACCAAGCGACCTCTTCCCCCCCCCCCCCCCCCCCTCAGCTCCCACCCCGCACCCCCCCCCCCACACACACACACACACATTTAAAGCCCACATCTCACTATCACACATCAAAACTGGTAACATGTTCCGTCTGTGATCTTTGCGTTTCAAGCACTCCTGTGGATATTCAAACTTGTTGTCATTGACCAATAATGCTATATGCCCATTTTACTTCATTGGTTATCATGGGTTGCATGTCTGTGGTTCCCCTATACATCTGATGTAATCTTAACTTTATAAATAACAGTCAAGAATGTTGAATAATCTTTGTTTATTGTTCAGTACAAAAATAAATAAATAGGATGGTGTTCTGAAATACCCCACTGCCTCAGTGGTGCCACTTTCACCCTAGGCAAAAACAATAGAGTACCATTTTGAAAACCTGTATGCCAGTAGGTATTAAACCATCTGCTAGCTACACTCGTCAATGTCATTTTCAAGACTGTTGCCACAACAGACCAAGTGCCCCCCTCCCCTTCATCTGAGCCTGATTAAGTAGATACAAGGAGAGAGATCGATCAAGGCTGGATAATTTCAAACTTTAATTAGTGGTAAAGGTGTCTGTTATGTTACGTCAGAACCAACTGTTATTACATAGAATTTCCATTTTGATGAACCATGCAGTTTTCATGTAAAGCCACTGATTTGGAATAGACAATTGATCCCAAATGTTTGGAAAATGCTGCAAGTTCAGTAGAATTGTATCACACCAGTATGTGATGATTAAAAGGGATTGGTGGCATGATTGGCTTTGGAGATCATTTGATAAAGTAAAGCCCATATCACGCAGCTTACTTGCTGGTTTGCACAACTCCCAAGCAGGCATCATCATCTGCAAGCCGGATACATACTGTCATTTACATACTTGCAGGACTAGTTTGACAAGAATGGGTAACATAGTCAGTCGTAGCCTTATACTAAGAACAATCCCAGCATTTGCCTGAAGTAATTTAGGGAAATCATGGAAAACCTAAATCAATAGGGCCAGGTGGAGATTGGTCACTTTACCCTCTCAAATCCAAGGTGAGTGTGTTTAAAACAGTGCTCCCCATTCGATTTGTCCCTAGTGTACAAAACTGCTTTACATAGAAATTATTTAACAACATAAAAGGCTAGTGCTACACTGTTCATTCATTCCTCGCTGCACACACAATTCACAATGTTTCAACACTAAGCAAATTATCAGCTGATAGGAGGAGCTTAGTGGCAATGCCTGGTTTCCATTTTTTGTATCACTACTTTCCATTGCTAACCTAAAAAAGTGAGTCTGTATAATGAGTGAGATGTTGGGCTCACAAATGTGTTAAGGGGTTGTTGTTATACACTGGATACCTTTGGGACTAAATTTTTCCAGAAAAAGAAGCATGAAGTAAAACACAGTGTGAAAGTGTTACATGAAACAATACATTTTATTCTTGTTATTATTATTATTATTATTATTATTATTATTAATAATAATTATTATTATTATGTATTACAATTTTTACAAAACCCCTACTCTGTGTTATCTAAGTGATCATTCATTTAACTGCCATTTTGTTTGTATTAGAAATGTCTTTAAACTCCCTGGAAATTTACTGTACAGTTTTATTCCTTGGTAGAAATTGCTGTTTTGAGTTTTACATTTATTCTTTCCTGGTAAATGTAAGCTCCATCTAACTCTTGTTTCGTGTTCATGGGCACAGCTGTTTGTGCAATAACTATCAATTATCAATGGCTTTTTCCAACTGATTGGTAAATGTACTTGCATGGTGTGATTAAAGTCCCCCATTTTTGTTATTATTCTTATGGCTCTTTTCAGCAGCTTAAAACTGTGTTCACACTACATGCATTTGTTTCCCAAAAAAGAATTCCATAGTTAATAACAGAGTGTACATATGAATAGTATGTAACTAAAAGAAACTGGCTGTAACACATTGGTAGCAGGACTATAAGGGCATGAAATGCAAATGACATTCTGTTTGCAAATATCCTTGTGTGTTCTCACCATTCGATCTGAGAATCAGTATTCATTCATCAAAATTTTGTGTTTGTCACACAATTTATATATGTGCCTTCAATATACACTCCTGGAAATTGAAATAAGAACACCGTGAATTCATTGTCCCAGGAAGGGGAAACTTTATTGACACATTCCTGGGATCAGATACATCACATGATCACACTGACAGAACCACAGGCACATAGACACAGGCAACAGAGCATGCACAATGTCGGCACTAGTACAGTGTATATCCACCTTTCGCAGCAATGTAGGCTGCTCTTCGCCCATGGAGACGATCGTAGAGATGCTGGATGTAGTCCTGTGGAACGGCTTGCCATGCCATTTCCACCTGGCGCCTCAGTTGGACCAGCGTTCATGCTGGACGTGCAGACCGCGCGAGACGACGCTTCATCCAGTCCCAAACATGCTCAATGGGGGACAGATCCGGAGATCTTGCTGGCCAGGGTAGTTGACTTACACCTTCTAGAGTACGTTGGGTGGCACGGGATACATGCGGACGTGCATTGTCCTGTTGGAACAGCAAGTTCCCTTGCCGGTCTAGGAATGGTAGAACGATGGGTTCGATGACGGTTTGGATGTACCGTGCACTATTCAGTGTCCCCTCGACGATCACTAGTGGTGTACGGCCAGTGTAGGAGATCGCTTCCCACACCAAGATGCCGGGTGTTGGCCCTGTGTGCCTCGGTCGTATGCAGTCCTGATTGTGGCGCTCACCTGCACGGCGCCAAACACGCATACGACCATCATTGGCACCAAGGCAGGAGCGACTCTCATCGCTGAAGACGACAAGTCTCCATTCGTCCCTCCATTCACGCCTGTCGCGACACCACTGGAGGCGGGCTGCACGATGTTGGGGCGTGAGCGGAAGACAGCCTAACGGTGTGCGGGACCGTAGCCCAGCTTTATGGAGACGGTTGCGAATGGTCCTCGCCGATACCCCAGGAGCAACAGTGTCCCTAATTTGCTGGGAAGTGGCGGTGCGGTCCCCTACGGCACTGCGTAGGATCCTACGGTCTGGGCGTGCATCCGTGCGTCGCTGCGGTCCGGTCCCAGGTCGACGGGCACATGCACCTTCCGCCGACCACTGGCGACAACATCGATGTACTGTGGAGAACTCACGCCCCACGTGTTGAGCAATTCGGCGGTACGTCCACCCGGCCTCCCGCATGCCCACTATACGCCCTCGCTCAAAGTCCGTCAACTGCACATACGGTTCACGTCCACGCTGTCGCGGCATGCTACCAGTGTTAAAGACTGTGATGGAGCTCCGTATGCCACAGCAAACTGGCTGACACTGACGGCGGCGGTGCACAAATGCTGCGCAGCTAGCGCCATTCGACGGCCAACACCGCGGTTCCTGGTGTGTCCGCTGTGCCGTGCGTGTGATCATTGCTTGTACAGCCCTCTCGCAGTGTCCGGAGCAAGTATTGTTGGGTCTGACACACCGGTGTCAATGTGTTCTTTTTTCCATTTCCAGGAGTGTATAATTGAACAGTATCATTTTCCCTCTTCAAACTGAAATTCATGGCACTTGTTTTCTTCATTTTTGACGTCATGTAATTGCACAAATTGTAAACTTCCTTGAGGGTTCAATTGGTTTTTTGTGCAAGAAATTATCTTGTTTTTTTCAGTGGCTGTCATCAGCAAAAAGAATTTTTTCTCCATGACTAACACTATTGAGAAAGTCATTACTGTATATCAGGAACAGTAATGGTGCTAATGTGCTACCCCGAGAAACTCCTATATTAATGTATCTTGGTTCTGATGACTATTCTACTGAAACTTTGGAGTACCTTGATGTATGTGTTTTCTCTGCATTTTGTACCCCATCTGCTAGGTACTTGTCTCTAGCTACACATCTTATTCCTAACGCTTCTAGTGTATTTAGTAGAATCTTATGTTCAGCAGTTCAGAAGCCTGGAAAGATTTAAAAACATGCCTTTGACACAGTCATCTTTTCCAAGAGCATCAGGTACCACTTTTGTGAATTCTATTTATGCTGATTCTCTACTTGTGCCACTTTGAAAACCAAACTGTGATTCAAGTCAAAGGTCATATTTATTCAAGTAATTCATTAATTTGGCTTTCACAACTGAGTCTATTATTTTTGAGAATATCATTGTAGGGACGTCTGCATGTCTGCTGTGATAGCCACAGTACTGTTACCCTTGTAGGCTTCACTGATTAATACAAGTCCTATCTGCATCTGACATCACTGTCTGGAAGCTGGGTCTCAGGGTGAATGCTTGTTAACCTGTGCAACAAGACAGAATGCGACTTGCCTGTCAGCTGCTATGCAATCATTTGCAAACAGTCTTAAATTCACTTTTTGGTTAAAAAAAAATGAGTCTTTGGTATCTTGTAGCCTCATTCATCTGCTTCATGATGAACTACTCATTGTTTTGTTAATGTCTGCTAGTTCAACAGTAAGTAACATACTGCAAGAAGTTTGACTACTTTGCACTTAAAAATAGGTGTAACTATGAGCTCATGTTATGTCATATAGTGTTGCATACAAAACGTAGAGGAGATCTAAATCTATCTACATCCTGAGAAAATGTGTTGTCTGTAACTAACTTGCATCCTATTGCATGTGCAAATGTTGCCATGAGAATGAAATATTCATAACATTCCAAATGGCATGAGATATAGAAAAGAGATTTTGGGAGATGACAGCATCCAAAGAGGAGAGTGTTTTGTCATATTGCTGATATGCAAAATGTTGTGATCTGCCATCATGTACGCATAATTGAGGTTTTCTGTGATGGAATAATGTAATTGGTGAAATGGGAAGTGCTGTATTTTGCAGTAACATATTTATATGAATAAAGCATTATTTTCATAAAGTATTGAGCTGTCTTGCTCTCAGTTGCTGGTTTAAAAGTCACTGTTTCAAGATTCCGTTGTAATTGTAATTTTTATTATTGAGCTGAATATTTGTAAAATCTGTTGTGTTTTGGCAAAATAAGCAGATTTTAGCATGGTAACAAGAGAAGTGTAACTGTTTCTGAAAACTCAGCACTGATTATACTTCTCGGAAGACAAAAGAGGAATAAAAAATCTGGGGAGAAAATCATCATTTCTGTAGCAGTTTCAGCAGAATTGTGTAACCAACATTGTCTTTAATAACACTGTGCAACAATGAAAATGTAAATTTAATGAAAATAGCCAATTCATATCAATTTGTAATGTGCTGATCACGAATATCACAAAGACAATTCCAAATTAGCTCTAGTTTTCATTTTAAATTCTTTTATTATAGTGAGATAATTATACACAGATTTTTATCTTAAGTTTGAAATCAAATATTATAACGGTCTGTCAAAGTCATAATAACTAGTAACAATGGATTATATTATTGTCTGTGGTCTTAGTTGTGTGCAATATTTTGGATATAAATATTTTGATACCAATTTTAGTGATCTTTTTGTCTCCCTCCTGTTCAACTTCAGTGGCTTTATTAATTCATGTAATAATTTTTGCAACATTTGTTTCCAGATTAACAACCAGTTACTCAAGTTGTCTGCTATTGAAGTGAACAAAAATGCCACAAGTTTGTGTTAACAGTGCTGACATATTTTGCTATGTGTGTGGAGAAGTGACATTTGCTTCAGAAAAACAGCAAATAACTCCATTGATTAAAAAAGCTTACAGTTGTTATTTTTGGTGCAAAATAGGTGATCAGGATAAACCCTGGGCTCCACATGTGATCTACAACACTTGTGCCAGCAACCTCAAGAATTGGATGCATGGAAAAGGACATTCAATGCCCTTTGCAGTGCCCATGATCTGGCCTGAGCCAACTAACCATATCAGTGACTGCTACTTTTGTATGGTTCCTCCTATCAAGAAGGAAATATCTAAGAAGAAGAAGCAGACATTGATCAATCCTAACATTCCATCTGCCATATTTCCAGTTCTACATGGGGAAGTATTGCCAATACCTGAACCACCAACAGAGTATGAGATTACTTCTGATGGGGATTCTGAATGTCCTGAACCAGATACATTTTTCCAAATACATCATCAATTGATGATCCAAAAAATTGTCTCAAAATGAGTTAACTGATCTCACTAGAGATTTGGAGACCTCTAAAGCTAAGGCAGAGATTTTAGCAACAAGGTTGCAGCAGCGCAATTTTCTGGAAAGCAATGTAACGTTTCATTCTGCTGCAGAAGAGAACAATAATTCACTCCCTATTTTAATATGCAAGATAGTCTTGTGGCATGTATAGACATAAATGGTCTAATGAAGGCTCTCAGAATTAATTACAACCCTGATGAGTGGAGACTCCTTATTGATGCATCAAAGTTGAGCTTAAAAGCAGTGCTTTGCCATATTGGTAAAGAGCTTCCTTCTATTCCAGTTGGGCATAATGTGCATATGAAAGAGTCATAACAAAACATGAAAATTTTACTAGAAGCCATCAGGTATAATGACTTTCAATGGCAGATTTGTGGTGACTTGAAAGCGATTGCACTACTATTAGGTATGCAATTAAGGTTTATACTAAATATTCCTACTTTCTCTCTGAATGGGATAGCCGAGCTCATGCATCTCATTACAGTAAACATAAATGGCCCACCAGAAAATCTCTTCAACCAGGTATAAAGAAAATTAAGAGTGAACCTCTAGTAGACCCTAAAAGGATTCTGCTTCCATCCTTGCACATCAAGTTGGGTCTCAAAAAATGTTGTTAAGGGAATGAACAAAGATGGTGATGCATTTCAGTACTTAAGGCAAAAATTCCATTACTGAAGTGATGCCAAAGTAAAGGAGGACATCTTTGTAGGCCCAAAGATTCAAGAGCTTTTTGCAGACCATTCTTTTGATGGAATCACACAAGGTGATGAGAAGCATGCATGGGAATATTTTAAGAAAGTCTGTTTACAGTTCTTAGGGAACAAACAAGCAATAAATTACAAGGTGATTGTAGATAACATGTAGTCATCTTTTGAAAACTTGGTTGTAACATATCATTGAAAATGCATTTCTTCAAAACTCATCTTGACTTCTTCCCCAAAGATTCTGGTGTGGTAAGTGATGAACATGGGGAGCGATTTCATCAAGATATTACCACATTTGAGAAGGGGTATGCCAGAAAGTGGAGCCCTACTATTTTAACAGATTACTGCTGGACTGTTATAAGGGATGTTCCTGAGTATGCATATAAACATCAAGCCAAGTGGAAATGGTAATCTTCTTCATTTATCACTGAACAAAATATGTAATTGGATGTACTGTACATATGGACATTTAACATTTGTAATTCTTTATATACATTTGTGACCAGTTAATTTATATATTTTCTTTTGTGCTTTACATAGTTCTGGTACAAAGTAGACTAATAAAGTATTTTTGTTCATGTAATATTTGTACAGAAATGAAGATTACTTCTTAAAAAAAATTAGAGGTAAATATTTATTAAGATGATGATTTTGTATCATTTTATACTGAATTTAACATAACTGACTCAAAATCATGCAATGTACACACTTTCACTTCAAATTTATTGTTCAGTGTAATAAGTGTCTGGCATTGAAACCTACCAAAGGACTTTCTTTCGACACCTCAATGATCTGAGAAATATGAAGAAAATTTCACACCAAATAGCGTACCATCTTTTTGTTTCTATTCCTTTGCAGAGTAAAGGACTGGACATTTCACATCAGATATTGTTCTGTTCATCAAAGATGTTGATAATCTATTTTCATTTTGATGGCTAGGCTACATGAGAGGATCCTGCAAGTTGTCAGAATGATCAGCACTTCAGAGCTATGATATAGTTCTATTGTATCAACTAGAACTACTATTTTGTCTCCAGAAATGAGAATAGTTCTGTTTGAGAAAACACAGTTGATTCTGTTTACGAGTCTGTTGCAGCTGCACCTCAAGAAGGAAATAGGTTGTTTCTTAAACATATAAAAACATATTTGAGGTGAAAAAGTCAATGAAAAGCTGTATGGGCATTTGAAAAAAGAGATGATTCACTTAGTGCAGTACATTGCTTTCATACTTCTCAAATCATATTTCAAGTTTCAGTCCCATCCATTCATTATTAAAAATATACTGGGAAAAAGGAGCCCACTGAAATTGAAATGGAAGTCATTTATTTATTTATTTATTTTTTTAAATCATCAGTGATGAGTTTTGAGTAACACCTACATTATTCTTTTGCCAAGATACAGCAATTTACAAAAAAATATGTTACTAACATTCTAATGCAGTTGCACTCACAACAGAATACTGAAACAGTGATCATTAAACTAGCAGTGATCATCAAAGCCCCAGAAAATTGCATTACTCCATTGAGAAAATCTATAGTTACTTGTATTTCACAGTAGATAAGGATAAGGACGACGATGATGATGATGATGATGATGATGATGTTGTTGGTTTGTGAGGCTCTCAACATCGTGGTCTTCAGTGCCCATACAAATACCCAATCTTTCCATTGCCAGTCCCACCATTTCTCGAATGATGATGAGATGATGAGGACAACTCAGACACCCAGTCCACAGGCAGAGCAAATCCCCGACCCAACTGGGAATCGAACCCAGAGCCCCATGATTCAGAGGCAGCAAATCTAGCCAGTAGACCATGAGCTGCAGACACAGTAGATAAGGAAGTTTTGCACATTGACCACATGGAAAAATACTCTTCCTTTTGCATGCTACCATTTCCCAAACTCTAATTTCAATAGCTCAAACCTTTTCATACTCAATATGTTCACATGATCAAAAGTGAGAGCACTTTGTGCAATCCACTTTCTCAAGATTGTAGGTAGACAGATCTCCTCCAAAAAATGAACATGTTAGCATTTCATATACAGCAATGTATAACTTAGAATGCAGCAAATGTAAACTCACAGGTCCCCTGTTCCCCATTGCAAACTGTTCGAATTTTGTGTGGCAAATTACTTAATTTCATAATCTCACAAAAACTGTGACAATTGGCAAAGTTCATCATGAAACTGATCTGAGAGAATCAAATTTATTTGTGAAATAGTTACTTTAAAATTGTTTAAGAAAGACTGCAGAGCAGCAAGCTAGTGAATGCTGCTGTTCGTGCTGTCTGCTGAGTTTTCCACCTGCTGCAACAAATATTACACTGTGTGAGACTTTCAGAGAGCGAGCTAGCCCTCTCTACTCCCTGACAGCCAACCAGGTGTGAGAGAATCATGCTATAATTGTGGCAGGTAGTGATCATGTCAGGCCAGAGTGTATCATAGCCAGTGGTTAACAATATGAATATTCACCTTCAAAATTTATACACTATGACATGCATAGTGTGTAATTATTATTATTTAACAAAGCTTATAATTTTGTAGGGTGTACTCATCCATTTTCTTTAAATCTGCTGCTGCCTCAGGCTCATGTTGTTGACTGCAAATGGTTGTTATGCCATGAATAATAAATATAAACATTAAGTTTCAGAACTTTTATTCTGTCACTTCATAATTGTACTGATATGCTTACAACACTGAAGTACATCTTCCTTAACTCATTACATGCTTCTTGCATGGAAATTAATAAGTCACTGCTCCCCCGGGCCAACACGGCTGCCCCTGTATATATAAATCCGAACAATCCTCATTATTGTTATAAAGGGTTTTTAATAAAATTACAATTAAAACTTTTGTCTTGCACTGACACTTATAGAATAAATACTTTTTTCGAATTTTACACATTTAACATTTTAGAAGTGTGAAAATATTCAGATATGAAACATTAACAATACTTTTACTATTTTTATAAAATGCAAAAGATACATGGATCAGAAAATGTTCCTACCAATATATATGTTTTGCAATATCCCATTGAGTGTGGCAAAGTAGGTCTTTTATTTATTATTGACAAAACACCTAAAGAACTACCTATGTGTACACACCATTTATAACATTTTCACTAATTACATTTTAATTTATCTAATCAATTCTGATTCTCTCAATTGGTTTCTCATTTAAATACAACAGATTTTAATTTAGTTATTGTTTTAACACAAATCCATCTCAGTTTCAAAGAAATGACTTTAACCGATGTACTTGATCATTTGTTCCATATTTCACTTAATTACGTTAATCCTAAATGTTCCTACCAATTACAGGACTTATATACTTTAAATGGGTTTAAATGGGCTGTTACATCTCAGTTGGAACCAGTTCTGAGAAAATTTTTTTCCATTTTGATGTTGGTACATCAAAAATGTATTTTTGGTAGGATTCAGCAGCTTTGTGAGGACATGAAATTAATCGAGAATGGATTTTTTTGTTTGACACAAAGGGAACAATTGAGTCTTAACATGTTAAGTCAGGTGAACACAGGAAATGAGGGATTAATTTGATGGTTTTTTTGATACTGAAATAATCAACTGTTTGACATGTTCTGCGACAGTAGGAGTGGTTATGATGAATAATGATGCAAGATATACAGTTGTTTATCCTGATTTCATTGATGACTTGAGGCAAACAAATTGTGGTATGCTATTCAACAATAACTGTTCACCAATCTTCTAAAGTGTAAAGCAGTTTTCATGGCATGTTCAGCCTAAGCAATGAATGAGCTATTATTTTTTTTGGAAAGGCTTTGAGAATGAACCACCTTTATTGGTTTTGGTTTATCTTGGAACAACCAAACAGTTGATTGCTCCACAGTTTCCAGTTTGTTTGAAGATATCCAAGTCATGCCTGCATGTATGTGGATTTTGTTTTTCCTTTGTCAGATTCTGGAGCATTTCCTCTTCTCAACTGAAACTAGCCTGTTTTTGAGCTGATATCAAATTATGCAGAATCTGTCAGATCAGATCACACGTAAATCTTCTTCTTATTTTCCTTTGGCATTTTCCGCTCTTGTGGAGGTCATGTCCTTGGTGAGTCTTCTCCATTTTCCTTGGTTCTGTATTCGCTTTCCCTTAGCTATTTCTCCCTAAAGTCCTCTGTTCACAGTCCATCCATCTTCTTCTTGGTCTTCCTCTCCTTTGTCACCTTCTACTACTATTTCCACCAACCTCTTGCCAACATAGTTGTCATCCCTTCTCATGGTGTGTCCATACCATTACAGTCTTCTGTCTTAAACCTTCTGTGTTATCTTGATCACCTGCCTCTTATTCTCTCATCTCTGATACTACTGGCTCTAGAGATGCCACAAGTTCATCTTAACATTCTCATTTCAACCACATCTATTGCCATGCAATGTGCCTTAGTTGGTGCCCATTTCTCTGCTTCATGAGCATTGCATATCTCATGACTTCTTTAGTTTTCTGATTTATTCTTCTACAGCACAATGAACATGACAGCCTTTTCCAGCTAATCCACACTATCTGCATTCTATGGGGTTATTGCCATACCTGAATTGCCCTTACTAGACACTGTTGTTTCCTCAGTAGTTAAAGCTAAATATTTACATATAACTGAAACTACTAAAGTCTTTGATGTGGGATAACTGTGCCGCTACCCAGTGATAAGAGATTTGTTGATCCTGTTCCATTGTGTTGCACACAGCATCAATGTTTTTACAAACAACAGCCAATTTAGTTGGATCTTCATGAAAGTCATTGCTGATGGAAGTATGATGACACCAAATTCTGCAAAGCTATTGTAAATATTCTTTGCAGAAGGTTATTTACCAAAAGTTGTACTAACAACTGATCTCAGGGACTGCAACTCAGCTAGTTTCTTATGAAAATTATAAAAAAAATCTTCCAATGAAAAGCTTCACGTGAAATCTTTAGTTTTTCACTTGGAGCCTTCTTCAATTGCTAGCTCTAAAGAAACTACTCAGCCAATTTCTGAGCTGTGTATTGTTTTCATAATTTAATTCATAAATTTTAAAACAACAGTAATGTCACATTTCTACTGTGCCATCTAGCAGTCATTTGTAGATAATCAAAACTTTGTAACAGTAAATTCCAAACTAGAATGCCTTCCTGTTAATGGGTAGTACCTATCACCTCTTTCAATAAAGGGCAGCTGTGACAGGGCACTGATGCCTTGCTATGTATTATCCTCAACCATAAATCATAATCATCATCATCAACATTATCCATCATAGTGTGGCCACTACAAGATTCTGAAATCAATGGAAAGACATCCTGATCCATGTCTGCTTCACCATCAAGGCTGTCTCTATGGTGCTGGTAGGCAGGTGAACTGGTCAGTCACACTCACATGATTTTCTATTGTCTGTTTATCCTACCTGAAAAGAATAAACAAAATACCTTTCCAATTCATGTGAGTGTGGCTGCGTAGGCTCTCATAAGGTATGGAATTGGAATAAACATTCACTATTGACAGATGGTGATAGCAGTTACTTCTATAATCAGACAGTCTCTATAATGAATGAAATGTTCTCTGGCTTCCAGCCACTTCAAGTGGTTAAAATGTCATGAGCTTTTGGTAAAGAACTCCTTGGCCATTGTCAGGTGCAATGACTGCTGGTGGACTGCTAGTACACCCTTATGTACTCTAGCTGTTGGTTGTGATGTCACACATCCTCATGGCACTGTCACTTATGGGTACACATAGGCTCTGCTTTCAGTGCACCTGCTTCACCCTTGTGACTGCTGGGTCCCATACTGTACTGAGTTGCAGGCTGCCATCTCTATTAAGGGTGTTACCTCTGATGTTTATTTTGGTGGCTTCCACTATTACACTGTCCCAAAGGCTATCAGTGTGATACACGACAGAAGTTCCATCAAATTATAGAATCAGCCCAACTGAAACAGATTTTTTTGGGGTATCATAGGTGATAAAACCTCTTATGCTCCATTGTACATTGTTCTATACTGTGTGTCACTTATCTGACATAAGATTGGTCACATTTACAAGGTATCTCATACACAACAGCTGTCTGAGACATTCTGTTTCTTCAACTGGGCTCAGTAATTGTCAGATTTTTGTTGGTGGCCTGAAGATTGATTTGATTTTGTGTCTTTTCAGCATGTGGCTGATCTACCTCAACTCAGAGTCACAGAATGGACAAACAGTGCACACTGTAGAACTACACACTAAGGAAGGAGAATAAGAGGTTTTATCACCTTCTTTACTTTGAAAAGATCTGCTTTATCTGAGCATGTTGAGTCATCTTATCAGGTTTGACCAAATCTCTATCATGGCTCACACTGAAGGCTTATGGGTCAATGTAATTTGTGCCATCACAACACATCAAAGATCCACAGCAATTTAAATGCTGCACTGATGCAACATGTGCATGTCGTGTTGTGTGGCTGTAAGATGGCACCGATAGGGCTCACCTCTAGGTTGTGCGCTTAGGGAAACAGGCTTTTTGGATGCGCACTGATCTGTGTGGTGGATTTTCATCCTGGCCCATGTGAGGATGATGGGTGAGAGAAGACAACATGATGATAGTGAACCCTAGGAGGCCAAATGCTTGGGCCCTTGGATGACTTTATTGTCTGGATGCCATAACTGGTTGTTATTTCTCATAAATGACCAAATAACAGTTGGTTAATCAAGGGTTTTTGTATGTAATTACTGGACTGGATTATCATTTTAATCATTCTGATTTGCAATGGTGGCAAGAACTTGACTTAAAAATTCAGTCATATTTTAATTGATATGCTAGAACTGTGGCTGGTGGAGCATTATTTGAGTAATAAGTCTAGTGATTGCATTATGGTACAATTTTTCTAAGAGGGGGACAAGACTCAAAACTTGCAAGTTTTCACATATCTCATTCAGTTACTTTGAAACATGCCATGCCCCAGTAACTAAATTTGACGAGAAAAGTTTGATAGTTATCCACTTAGTATTTTCAAGTATCTATGGCGTCTAAATGTCAAGCATATTTCAATGTTCCATGCAAAGTACATATTTTTATAAAATTAATATGGATGCCACCATTTCGCTCTACTATCTGAAATTACATCCTCATATGATGAAAATCCAGGGTATCCAACAGCTTATGAAGTAAATCTAGAACATAATTTACATAGTATTAAGTTGAAACTGAAAAATTAAAATCTGGGATGGGAAAAAATGTCAAATTATTGTGAAAATACTGCTGAATATCAAAAAACATACTTCAGTACTACTCCTCAATGTAGAGCAATGGAGAATAAACTTTAGAAAAGGATTAGTAAGCTTTGATACCAACTAAGACACACTATTTGCTTGTAAAACTTCACCTCTGTTCACATTAATGCTTTCATTTTTTCTATATTTTATTGTTGACTCATGACTGGCATAACTGTACATCAACAAAATGCTATTTGAAAGCCACATTTTGCTGAGGTGGTTTGATAAAATGTAGTCCATGACCAATACAGGACTAGATGAATGTGAGCATGCTTCTAAAACCATCATCAAATTATCCCTTAGAATCAGATAGCACCAATGTAATCTGTGTCTTTCCAGTTCACTACATTATTGTGCAGCTCTGTGGCTGCATGTGGTGCTCTGTTGTTCCTATAGACTTTGAGAGGGCCCCAGTCGTGTAGAGCACTTTTTTTGACATTGAATTTTCACAATTTTTCCCTCTGTTATAGCACAGAAATATCCTTTTTCAAGCTGATGTGTTTGGAATTATGAAGAGATTTACACATTTAGCATACAACATGGCCATATTCTTCCATGTGTATTACAATGGCTCTGTCACATAAAACTGAATGCAGAATCAGCAGCTGTCATATTTTCTTTTTTGATAAACATATGGTAAACTACAGTTGCGATTCTGCTGTGTATCAAGGAGAAGGAGTGCATTTATGGGAATTGTGAACAGGAGGGGGTGTATTTCTGGGAACTGTGAATGGGTGAATGGCACATTTACATTTTGAGAATTAGTGATGGAATCCATGTGCCAAGATGTCAGAGCAACTCCTTTCTGCAATTCCATAAAGAGTGAATGAACAAACAACAGAGAAAGACTGAGACATTATTTCACCATGACTGTTTAAAGGACCATATCTATCTTAACTGCAGATGAGTGCCAAAATTGTAGTCACATCAATGAATTGGTCTAATTTCTGGTGAACTGAATGACAACAAAAAAACAAAACAAAAAACTTGGCCAGCAATGTTAAATCTGCAGTTTACTGGAGACCCAGACAGTGACTGCTGGAAATTTGTGAGAATTCAGTAATGAATAAAAAGTCTGTAACCCTGATTCCAGAATGGAGAAAGTGCCCCTTTCCCTCCCTCCCTTGTGGATGCCCATGTTGCAGTACAATTTTATTTAATTCTAAATAGATGCTGAGTCCAAGTTACGTTCTTTGTGATTTGCCAAACGGATTCAGAGTTTTTCTGTTTTGTTTATTATTGATCAGTTGATGACCGTTAAGGTTAAATGTGTTCAGAGGAGCATGCTAAATTAATTAATGTTCAAGGACTTGACACAAATCTTAAGCACACAGCCCTGAAATCATTGGCATTCCTTTTTTGATGCTAGTAACAATATTACGAAAAGGAAAGTTGCTACTCACTATGTAGAAGGGTTGCTGAGTCACAGATAGGCAAAACTAAAAGAGTGTCACAAACAAAGCTTTTGGCCAGTAAGTCACCCACACACACACACACACACACACACACACACACACACACACACACACTCAAGCAAACGCAACTCACACACACACGACTGCAGTCTCAGGCAACTGAAACCAAACTGCAAGCTGCAGCACCAGTGCATGATGGGAGTGGAAACTGGTTAGGGATAATGAGGAGGCTGGGGTAGGGAGGGGAAGGGATAGTGGATTAGGGGTGACAGAGAGTGAAGTGTTGCAGGTTAGATGGTGAGCAGGGGAAAGATGGGGTGGGTGGAGCAGTCGCGCAAAAGGAGAGATGTAAAAAGACTGGGTGAAATGGTTGAATGAGATCTGTGTATTGCTGGAATGGGAACAGGGAGGGGGCTGGATGGGTGAGGACAGCGACTAATGAAGGTTGAGGCCAGGAGGGCAGTTCCCATCTGCACAATTCGGAAAATCTGGTCGTGGTGGGAAGGATCCATATGTCATTGGTTGTCATGTCCACATAGATTGCAGCACAGTGGTTGCAACTTAGCTTGTAGATCACATGACTAATTTCACAGATAGTGCTGCCTTTGATGGGATAGGTGGTGTTTGTGACTGGTCTGGAGTAGGCAGTGGTGGGAGGATTTATGGGACAGGTCTAGCATCTAAGTCTATTACAGGGGTATGAGCCTTCAGGTAAGGGGTTGGGAGCAGGGGTTGTGTAGGGATAGATGAGTATATTGTGTAGGTTCAATAGATGGCAGAATACCACTGTGGGAGTGGTGGAAAGGATAGTGGGCAGGACATTTCTCATTTCAAGGCATGACGTGAGGTAGTCAAAACCCTGGCAGAGAATGTAATTCAGTTGCTCCAGTCCTTGGTGGTACTGAGTTACGAGGGGAATGCTCCTCTGTGGCCAGACATGGGACTTTGGGAGGTGGTGAGAGGCTGGAGAGATAAGCCACGGGAGATTTATTTTGAACAAGTTTCGGAAGATAATTACAGTCTGTGAAAGAGTCAGTGAGACCCTTGGTATATTTTGAGAGGGGCCATTTGTCTCTGCAGATGCAACAACATTGTGTGGCTACACTGCATGGGAGGGACTTTATGGTATGGAACAGGTGGCAGCTGTTGAAGTGGAGGTATTGCTGGTGGTTAGTAGGTCTGATATTGGCGGAGGTACTGATGTAACAAGTGGACACCCTGTTGCTGAGCACCCTACAAAACATGACATCCTTCATTTCATTGACTGCTTCACAGCCTGTGCCATAAGAATCCTTCCCACCAACACCAGCTTTCCTGAATTGTGCAGGTGGGAACATACCTTGTGATACATGCTACATTCCTGTAATTCTCCTGGCCCCAATATTCATTAGTCACTGTCCTCATCCATCCAGTTCCTTCCCTGTTCCCATTCCAGCAGTAAACAACCCTCATTCCACCATCACACTCAGTGTTTTTACTTCTCTCCTTTCCTGCTCCCCCCCCCCCCCCCCCCCCCCCGCCCCACCTACCCAATGTCTAACCTGCAGTAATTCACTGTCTGCCACCCCCACCACACCATCCCTCCCCCTCACTACCCCAGCCTCCTCATTACCCCCACCCAGTTGCCACTCCCATCATGTACTGGTGCTGCTGCTCGCAGTGTGGTTTCAATTGCCTGAGACTGCAGTTGTGTGTGTGTGTGTGTGTGTGTGTGTGTGTGTGTGTGTGTGTGTGTGTGTGTGTGTGTGAGTGAGTGCACATGCATATGCATCTGTTATTTTTGATGAAGGCCTTATTGGCCAAAAGCTTTATTTGTGACAGTCTTTTTGTTGTGCCTATCTGTGACTCAGCATCTCCACTATATGGTGAGTAGCAACTTTCCTTTTCATAATATTGTTACTTTCCAACCTGGATTTTCCATTGTTTGATTTTTTGATGCTTGAGAATTTGTGTCAAATAAAGTGTTTAACAGGAATAGTCATTCGCATCTCAACCCAGCCCCGTATGATTTTCCTGTCCAATTACATTTCTTAATTGAAAAGTTCAGGGTCCTATAAATTTTTCTTGGTATGTACTAATCTGTTGTGGTTTCTGTTTCAGTACTGTGTGAGATGTCTATTCTGTAGAATAATTTGTTCCATTGCTAATACTCAGCCCATCAAAATCCATCCTCATGGAAACCAGAAGTGTAGTTTAGGTAGTTGTTAGGTGTGGAACATTCCACTACATGCACTGTGGCTTGCCATATGTGTAGATGGGGTGTAAAAGACATCAGCTTAGGACACTGACAACTTGCAGTTGGGAGTGGGGGTCCCCACTTTCTGTGGAGGGCAGCTCATGCTTTGCAACATAGTTTGTTAGTGCCTTTGGAGTCATGGAGCCAAAGAATGGTCAATAATTTCAACACCATAACAATTCAAGATTATATATGAGAAGTGTGAATCTGTAATGTTATGTCAGTAAATGAATATGTGTTGTGATTTATTTTGAGCTGCACGTTAATAGAGATCTGTTCACCCACAATTATTGTAAATGAAGTGTGCAATAGAAATACAGAAGAGTTATCACAAAAGTGATAACATCATTTTAGTAGCTTGAATGGACTAAACCTCTCTTTCAGCATCTGCCCCTGCAAAAAACAAAGAAATCCATTGTCAAGTGAACACGTCACAGTCTAGTCATACTGCACAGTAGGTCCACTACACAGAATAACACCAAGAATGGTGACCATGAGATATGTATAATGAAAAAGTTGGTACACATATCAGCAGGTTGACAGATCATATGTGGAGTGGGAAGCATCATACCAAAACACCTGTTATATCACTCTATTTTGGTGCCTGAGGTGGAAGGACATGGAAATGTGGTGCTACAAGAAGAGAGCTTTAATAATAACAAAAAGAATTTTCAGCTATTTTGGCAAAACTAATGAATGAAAACATGTTTTTGCCCAAAGCAACCCAAATCAACAACTGACGAAATATAAGCAGGCACACACTCTGGTGTTGCCGGATAAAGTCGAATCTTTAAGAAGAAATAATTTAATTTGGTTGAGACAGAAGAAGTGTTAAGTGTTACATAGAGTTGGTCAAAGCATATTAAGAGTCCATAGCAATCAGTTCTACAGTAAAAAATATCCACGCTCCTTCCTAATGCACTGGCTTTGCAGGGGTTGTCACTACATCACTTACCCCATTCATGTCACATTGTGAGTACACTGCAGCTAGCTGTGTGCCTGATTACATGAGCTGTAAACAGCACTTACCTGAGATTCGTTTTTAAATTTGTAATTCATTCTGTGAAGAATGAAAACGCATTTTACTGGCTTTGGATAGCCACGTCAGAATCTAGTGATATACAGACGAGGCTATAACTTTTGTTGTTGAAGTTGTATGCAAATCTGGGTGAAGAGGAGAATTTTCAAAATTTAAATACAACTTCCTCTTCAAAAGAGGAAGTAAATGATAAAATTTCAAATATGGAAGTGACATTATTAAACCTATGAAAGGAGATACAAACTGGAGTAGAAAACAGTGGATCTTAGTACAGGAGGTACAATTTAAGAAAGTAAACCATAAGATGAAACAAACAGAGGAGTTTTCAATCCATGAATTCAAAAATACACATACTCAATTCCCAGACACACGAAGCTGTATAGGGGTGTTGGAATAAAGTAGAGAATTTGGTAAAGTAATTAATTACCAGTACACTTGGACTAATTTGAACCTACATCTACAGGAACTAACTGAAAATAAAGTACAAGAAAAGGTTGAGTCTAGCAGCAGAAGAAATACATTGAGTGGCATATAACTCAGACTAAACATTTAGATAACCCATTAGAGAAATCACTCATTGTGAAAGTATTTGTACAGAGATTGGCACACTATGTAAGAAAGGAAATTTGATATAGAGGATGGACAACTGCAAGTGATTTGCTGACCTTCACTGAAGGCCTAGATACTGTGAATAAAGAAGACAGTGAGAATGTCAGGAAGAAACCTTGGGAAATGACAACATTGTGGGTAAGTGTTTTCCCAAACAATCTGCAAAGAAAAGAGAAACCGTCATGTGCATAACCACCATGGTCAAAGTAATTCAAAAGACAGGAAAAAGAAGTGTTTGTATAAAACTCAGTCAACAACTGTATGGATAATACAATACTTGTAAATGGATATGTGTCAAATAACAAGGTAATCAAATGGAATTATCTTGCAATGATAATGGGAAATGTGGAACGTCCTGGGACAGGGGCCAGGATCCATGACATGACAATACAGACATATGACCATGTATAAAAATGTTCATTGCTTTTACACATAAGATACCTATGTGAGAATGGTTGTTGAATGAGGAGGAGGAAACAGAAGTAATTCTGCCAAAACCCATATTAGATGGGAAAATTTTCAGAAGGGAGGTGTATATTTATATAGGCTCAGGGAGTGAGATTTCACTGATCTCAGAAGATTTATTACAAACAATGAGAAACAAAGATCTGTGCCCCATACTATCTGATGCTAGTGTATATATTGCAGGTATTATGGGAAGCAACCATAAGTCAATCAGACAAGAAATATGTGTACCCATCACTAGAGGAAGTTTTCAATTTATGCAAAATTTTCTAATTGAAGGGTTGTGCCAGAGATAGTCAGAATTCACATTCCACACAATTTAGAGTTTTGTCAGTGGTTGTGTTTTTAACCAACATATGTCTCTGCCTACATATCTTTTAATGGCATCTGTTGGCCAAAGAAGTAATTATAAGTCAGTGTTATTGTCTGCTATAACATATCACTCACACAAATTCTAGAGAAATAATCACAAGCCATTGCAAAATAGCAGGAGTTAAGGAGAAGGTTTTGCTTCCATCTAAAGAAAATGAAGATTTAAGCATTACTTATTCTTTGACAGAGTGTAATGCTGATTTTTCTAATAGTGCAAGTTCATGTAATTGTGTAACCCCTGGATCAGATTCAGAATGTGAACAATATATTTTTGCCTACTTGTTTGAAAATAGCCTTAAACGACTTATAACTTTGTCTTAAAGAATATGTATAACCTTTATCCAGATACATTAAAATAATACTGAGCAGAAACATCAGACTTAAATTGTATTACATATATGAATATGTAGACTGAAGCAAAAAATATTTATTAATTAATGTTAATATATTTTAAATAGAGACTTGAATAGCCATATTACTTTTTTGTGGCTTGTGTTTATCTTTCTGTGAAATATGGCATGTTGATTTTCTTCTGCAGCTTACTCCAAAAACCAGAGAAAGTGTTGCGACTCCATCTAAATGTCCAAAAAACTGGGAGAGAAATGGAAATGTCAAAACTTGGTCTTCAGCCAAATGCAAAAACAGAAGAAAAGAAGCAAGAGTTTTTGTATCAGATATAACCCATAAAAAATGGAGGCGAATCCATGTGAAAATCATGCTTTGTTCAAAGAAATGTTTCGAAAAAATTGAAGATAAAGACTACACTTTTGATGCATTTTGGGATTTGGCTGATTTTAATGGTGAAGATGCATACCATGTGGGGCAAATGGAATTGACTGAAGTAAAGAGAAGGTAAGAAAGCTGAGCTCAGAGTACTTTAATATAATATTATACTTATTTATCATAATGAGACGATTTAAACAAAGCAGTTTTCATATGAGTAATGAGTAAAATGATTTCAATTTATTTCAGGTATGCAGAAAAGAGAAAGCATGACTTTTTTATCAGGGCTGTTACATTCCAGTACCAAATACGTAGCAGAGGCATATTAATAGATGTTTGCAAATGGCGTTTTTAAACCTCCTTTGTGTACAGAGTCCTATCAGAATTCTGATTTTACAGAAACAACTCTTCTCCAAAACTAGATCAGAGAAGTGAAGCAAATATTTGTAACATATAAGACAGCAAAAAAAGATGTTAGAGATTTTCCGAACAGTATTCCAATATACTCCAGCCATTAAAATTGGTCAGGAAATCCGAGTAAGCAGTATTTTGACTGTGAGATGAATGTTTCGGTTCTGAAAAAGAAAACTGCATTGATTATTGAAACCAGAAGAACGTCGGCATTGTTTCAGAAGGGAAGTTTAGAAAGATCTTTTACATTGAATTCAATATTGGCAATAAATTACCACGGCCAGATGCACGTGGTAAGTATGACTCCTTTGCAAAACAGTTCAATGATGCAAAATCTATGTTTGCTTCTGAAGAAGAAATCAAGAAAACTGAGGTAGAAAGAGATATGCACGACAAAGAAGCAGAGTTGAGACAATAGAAAATAAAAGAACTAAGTGAAGTAGGAACGAGAGAAATGTTCATATTATTTTCATCAACCTGCAGCAGACCTTACATAGACATGAGCTATCCGCAGAAACAGCTAATGAAGGTCTGAGAGCTCAATTAACTCTTTAGTATCATGAACTGATAGCTAAATGTCAAAATAAAAATATTTTTCATAATGAACATTGAGGCTTTCATGAAAGCCCAAATTAAAATGTTCTAGTTCACATAGTTAAACAGTTCTCTTTCCATTTGTACTTTCAGTTGCAACGTTCTTGGCACTATGTAACCAGCACTCAAAGCCAATATTTAGGACACCAAGTAACGTGATATGTGTCTTATGTGTCACTGAAAGCACCACATGCCATAATTGGCTAAGAAAGTAATTTCCTGTCTCTATTGAAAGAGTCCCTTTAAGACACACCACCCCCAGAGTTTTGCAGTTGAACTTGTTGAAAACGTCCCTATACAGAGAGATGCAGTCGTCGATGCCTATGCGCTGGCAAGGTAGACTTAA
Source organism: Schistocerca cancellata (assembly GCF_023864275.1). Classification (NCBI taxonomy): domain Eukaryota; kingdom Metazoa; phylum Arthropoda; class Insecta; order Orthoptera; family Acrididae; genus Schistocerca; species Schistocerca cancellata. The sequence goes on along the minus strand of NC_064632.1, from coordinate 588,649,515 downwards.
TTTCTGACACCTCTCAGCTTTCGTATGCGACCAGCAGGCGCTAGTGTAGCAATACAGTGACACTCAGCTGAGGTAAATAAAGAAAATTTGCCTCTCGCACTGTCACATAGTCGTCTGTAGGTCCTTGTCTCTATATGGAGACATCTTTCAAATTTCCATAAAAGGTGCGTGGGTGGCACAGGAGTATTACTGAAGTAGGAGGGGGGGGGGGGGGGGGGAAGGGCTGTTAGAGGGACCCTTCGCCGTTTTGTTTACACAGAGATCAACGTTGCAGCTCCCCACGATCATGCCAACGGAGGGCACGAAACAGGAAGGCTGAAAAGCATAACCACCTTTTGCTGCTTTGGACCACGTTCAGGTTTCATTGAATGGTTTAGAACGGTCACTGGAGGTTCTGCTTTGTACACCAGACCAAAATTTACTGTCGCGCTCCACTCCAAAGGGGTCAGACCTCGTGCAGTGGGGTCCTTAGAGAAGGGTTGAAGCGTCGGGGGGAGTCAGCAGTGTCTAAGTGTTGTTCATCGCACTGAGAACTGTCGTCTTTGATCGCGAAATTTGAGTAAGTGAACGTGTCATGGAAGGGACGGTTCGACTGACGCCCTCTATGCCACCTCCTGAGGCCAATGTGACATCATTAACCCGCCTTACGCTTCACATGAACTTCTGAACTCTGGCCTTTTTTCTTTTTTTTTTCTCGTGTGTGTACACCCTGCCTTTTGGAGCGTCACCGAGTCAGAGGTTGTCACCGCACGGCGCCACGCTTTTTCACCATTCAGAACAAGGTTGTAGGCAACTTTGAGCGAAATTTCGAACTTGTCTGCCGCAATGGGACAAAATGACGAGGTTTAAAAAAAAAAGACCATTTCATTGTGTTGCGCCGTGTAAACTCTGACAGCTGTTTTGAGCATTGCGCATAACAGTTCATGTCAGCAGTGAAGTTAAGCAGTACATGATACTGCACAGTTCTCCATTGGCTGTCTAATAAGATCCTCACTTCAAAGAACACTGGGAAGTTTGTAGCCCTAGTTAACCACAGACCATGTCTCAGACATTCCCTGCATTTACAGGCAAAGCACGGAGTTCTCATGTTCTTCAACTATCTCATGCTCTGTGATAAACATCTTATCACCTCGTGTGGCCTAATAAACATTGAATGTTACGACTGATGTAGCTGCACTTTAGTTCTGTATCTGTATCTATCCTCCTCCGGGCACTTTTAAGAGGGAATATCACTCCCTTTCATTAAGGTCTTTACCCAATATCACACTTGGGTTTATAGAAACAGTTTACAAATCGTTAGCAATCATATAGGCGTGTGTTCCAGTTGCTAACTGAACTGCTTTAACAGTGAGTTCCCGGAAGTCATGTAATTTATATCCAAGGTTTTCGAATGTCTGTGGCCAGCAACTTCGTGGGACGTCAAAGTCCCGATTAACCGTTCTACAGCATTTGGACAATGCGTTCCGCATTTCTGTACTGTTCTTCGTGCTACCTACCGTCAAACAATGTCTCTACATCCGGTGGTCATTGGCTACAACAGGGCGTCATCAAGTCCAACATCGGCTTTTTGACATACCAAATAATTGTAAATACAGAAACCTGGTTCATATTTCATTCTAAACAATTGGTGCACCACTGCCTGGCTTCGTGAGAGAAATTCACCAACCTGCTGACGGCTTGAAACCGATCTGAGGATGATGATTGCTTGGTTAATTCAGGTACAAATACTGCATGTCACCTTACAGGACTAATACGGTGTTCGCAACAGGTAAGAAACATGCTGGCTCCTAAGTTAAGTGGTATATGATATCCCGAAACTTTCACCACCAGTACTCAACAAAGATTCCCAAAGCTTTTAAACCTATGGCGTTCAGCAAATCACTTATTTTGCATGAAGGTCTTCTTTAAGCTACGATATCGACAGAAACAGAGTAATATGATCATTTGTTTGTAGTGGTGATGAATCAATTTTTATTTTTAACGACTACAATTCACTGTCTATCACATGATCTGGCTTTCTTCAAACTGATACCGAACTGATACGTCTGTGTTTTTGTGGAGTAGCATGAGACGCCTGTCAGCGAAGACTTTTTCCCCAGAAAGAAGTGATTGGGGGGTTAGGGGAGGAGGAAGGTTCGCTTCTCTGCTATTGCTGACTACACCCTTGTAAACTGCATCACATTCCATGCGAAACATGTCGGTACTAGTTCACAAACAAAGCCCTAACGCCGCAATAATACTGGTAACTTGCAAAGAAATTAATATATCTCTGGCTGCAATGTGTATCTGTTACGATGGGACGTACAGTGGGCGTAATGTAAGTCTTACATCAATATGATTATAATTAAAAAACTGCATATATGCTGTCGTTAGAAGCACAACTCACTTCAAATGACAGGTGCTCAAGTGTGTTTAGAAGCGACAGCGTGCCTCCTTTACAAGTACACGCGTCCCTCACGGTTGACTACTATGTATACACATAAAGAGACCTCACGTAACGTTTAAGGGGAGGTTTACGATCTTTTGGTCAAAAAATCGATTATTTTTTAAATTGCATTTTTGGATTCATAAACGTGTTTAGAATCCAACCCTGAAACGGTTTTTTTCGAGTACGGAGCGGAAATGTTTGTTATTCGCGGTTGAACAAAAAAATTCACCTGGCTGAAATCAGCCTTTCTCACGAACCAGTTTTTCGGATATTTCGTCTTTGTAGCCGCGAAAAATTATTTTATGTGCTTGCCCATGACTAAAACTGATAAAGTGATCAAGGAGCTTACGACGTACTACGGGTTAGCAATCCGACGGCATTCCATTTCGGTAGAACAGATGAAGAAGGCAATTTGGGCAACGTATTTCCACAAGTGTTCGGCGGATGACCACCCACAACACTAAAATTCTCCGGCTGGGGAAACTAGTTTTTGCAAGTGGCGCACTGTAGATGCTACCGGAGATCTGGACGAATATCAACACGACCAGCCGCTCTCCAAAGAAGTTCAAAAAGTGATTCATCCCATCTACGAGGCCGTTTCGGAGGACGCGTTATTGTACCGGTGCTTGGGAGGAAACACACAAAATTCAAATGAAAGTTTGAACGCGTGTGTTTAGAAATTAGCCCCCAAGCATTTGCATTCTGGCGCGAAGACTGTGGAGATTCCGACATTCCTGGCAGTGAGCAGCTTCATCGAAGGGTATTCAGCAATTCTGAAGACCATGACAACGATGGACGTCACCCTGGGACTCTATTCGATGCAGTTCGCCAAGCATTCGGACGACCATCAGATTGAAGCGGCCGAAAATCGCTTGTCACCGGCCGTACGAACGGCTCTGGAGCAGCACAGGATGGTCCAGATCGAGCAGAACGCCCTGTATGAGGAAGAGGAAGGACTAGTTTATGGACCCGGTATAGCAGATTGAACGTAAGTTGCATAAGATTGCATTTATATGCAGTCAAAACTTCAAACACGTTTTTCTCGAAATGACTCTTTTTTTATCCCGCGATATTGTAACTTCAAATCTACTAAACCGATTGGCATGATTCTTTGTTTCCGACCAAGCTAACTAAATTGTCTAGGAGTTGTACCACTTTTATTCCGATCCATCAACTATAAATATTTTTACTTGGTCGACGAAGTCGCAAAATCGATGAAAAAAACCCTATTTTTTTTCAAATGGCCGCCATTTTGTTTCCTATGGTCCAAATAACTTAAGCGAGGTGCAACTCCTAAAGAAATTTATATACTTCGCTAACGTCAACTCAATTTTGATTTCAGACGAGCCGGCTGACCTGTAACATACCGAGCGTGGAGGTCTACATTGAAATTTTGTTTCGCTCCGACGGCACTTCCGCCTTTTCTCTTCGACATTTCCGATCCAAAAAAATACAGTTTGTAGAGGAGATATAAATAACCTTTTTGACCAAATTTGACTTTGATATCTATAACACATCCCGAGAAAAAAATTCTCAAAGAACGTGCTATTTTTGGGCGAAAGATAGTAAACCTCCCCTTAAGAAACAATTTTCTAAAAGGATTGTAAAAGCACTCCTCCATCTCCTATCCTGCCAAGGACGACAAGGGTAATTTAAGACATGGAAGATGTACGGAGGTAAAGAACATTTATTTGAGTAAGAATGAATTTTTATACAAGTTTATAAATAAGATAAAAAAGTACAAATTATTATTCTGGGGCCGTACTGATTCCTAATCCCACACACATAGTCTTGAAAAATTGTGATTTCGAATTTTTATTAGCTACGAAAACACTTGTAAGACTTAAAACGGAAAACGTGAGGCGCATGCAATAAATAATAGAAAGGAAGAGATCTATTCGTGCATCGATTGGTAACTAGTGTAACAGTAAGGATATCAACGATTCGTGCATCAGTTATGTATTGCACGTGCTTGACGTTTCTAGTTTTAAATTCTATAAGTGTAATAATACCTATTAAAAATCCACAATCCCAGATTTTCAGGAGCATCTGAATGTGGTTAAGAATCTATATGGGGCTATGAGAAATTATTTTATAGATTTTAGTCTGAATTAAGTAGTGGTATATTAAAACTATCTTGATTTAAATAATTATTTTTTGCTTTTTGGTCTTGTCCAATCTATTTTAACCATTTTGATGAGATTACGACGTTAGACAGTTGATAACTTTCAGATTTACTTTGGTTTATCTTCGTCTGACCAACTAATATATTGCTTGCTCCTACAAATGTCTCGCGGAAAGACCGTGAACGTAAAATTAGAAGATTCGAGGTCACACACAGTCTTACCTTGTCGTGAGCCGTTTGCTGCTGGAGAAGGAATTGTGGGAGATGGCAGTGGTACACGAAGTACCCAGCACCACACACCAGACACAAAGAGAGTGTACGTTCCACACTCAGGCAGTTCCGATCTCTGCTGTAAGTTTGAAGCCCCCAGCTAATCGCGTAATAGCTGTAGTAAACAAGGTAACGTTCGTGTCATACCGGTCAAGAAAGTGAATTTGTACTACATTGTCATCCAGTTCTGAGGTATGTTTAAAATTTCAGATTTCTAATTCATTGGGAAATTAGTTTAAAATCAGCTGCAAAATTTGTACCGAACGGACAGAGACGATAGCGAAGTAGTATTTTAAAAACACCGTAAAAAATTATGTTTCCGCGCTCTTTTCACGACAGGAGTTGGAAAAGTAGGGATAAGTTTCGTTAAGAAGTACGTTCCGCCAAGGGCTGCACTACAGCTTGCCTGGTAGTATTTCCACGACAGGCAACGGCTGCTCATGAGTTTAGCAATTAGACGTCACCCATTTAATGTAAAGTCTCATCTCACAGTCTGTCCCATTCTAGGTGGCCACCATTGGTGCTATCCCGTTTCAGAGTAAGTGGAAAGTAATTGCTTGACGTAGTCATTTCTCACAAACTTGTTTCTATTTTTCATACACGTGATTTTCTTTTATAAATGCCGTCACGGGTCCTACTCCTCCACAGCTCCCTGGGACGCCTGCTGTTCGCTGGAGCCGTGGTGGACGGGCCCCCCTGTGGCGCCGCCCCCTCCACGTGGCACCAGACAGGCGGAAGCAGCCTCAGCGCAGACGTGGTGGACGTACCAGCCTGCCGTGGCCGCCAGGTCAGCCCCTCGCGGGTTCTGGGACGAGTTTCACACGCGTGTTACCCACTAACGCCTTAGAAACACGAGAAGAAACACAGAGGATGAAGTAACGCATAACCGCAGTGCTATCTTCAGGATACAAGTAAGACGATGACGGCTGTATGAGAAAAAGATTGTCTGTCCAGTATTTTATGTAAAGAAAAGATAATTCCACTGTACTGGATGTTATCTAGTTTACTTCTTTGACGCACAGCCGATGTATCTTCCAAGCCTAATTGTATGCATATTCTGTTCCTTAGAAGCAATACCATCGGTAGGACAGATGATTTGTGTACAGGCGATTCCGCACATTCTGAGAATCTCAACAAACGGAATAAATATAACAGAGAGACAGAGAGAGACACGATATTCAAAGGATAATTGGTCGATTCCTCACTGCAGTGTTTAGTCAGCGCTGAGCGTCGCAATTCTGCTCAACAATCTCCCGCCAGAGGTGTGGCACACACATTTTTTCGCATTACGAAAAGGCTTCGTCTTGCAACCGTGATAGCAGATGCTCCGAGCAGAGCTGCAAGTCCCGTTTCTTCCTTGTACGTGTAATACTCAGCGCCGTATTGACGATAACATTCTAGGGGCACCGAAAGTCGCATTTCGCACTCACCATCTGCATGTGGGACGGAAGGGGAAACGATACTCATATACTTTGTACTCTCCACAAAACACGGTACAACAGCTGGCCTAACATAGCTGTGGGTACATATACAGAAACCATTACTTAATGCCAGTAGAACAGTTGCTCTGTAGCTAACGATAACACCACCGTTGCAATTGCTAAAATTTTCATTATTAAATTCTGGCGTTATAACATTAACGCCCTAAGTGTAAAAGCAGTACGTAGCTGGTTGGAATACCAACCGCATTCATTCAGCATTCTAACGCTACAGAATTAATCGAATAGAGAAGCCCATCTCAAACTGCGGAAGACTAAAAAATCATTTCTCTCCCCTCTAATAGCGTTTATTGAATGGGCAAGGAACACGGTTATACTACTTTCGGTAATTTATGACTACTGGCGAAGCCACGCAACTGTGGTCGTGTGTTGGTTCCGATCGCTGGCAACAATGCCAGGTTGAAACCATGGTTACTTCGCTCAGCTTGTGAAAAGTCAATCGGATCGCAGCAGACCGCGCTCTCGCAGTTCAAGTGCAGTGATTCTGTATTTTCTCGCTGAGCTAGCGGAGTTTGTACGTCGAGGTGAGTAGTGTGTTACGGCTTCCTAGTATTACACTTCCAAACATACTAGACTGAAGAGACAAAGAAACTGGTGCACCTGGCTAATATCATGTAGGGCCCCAACGAGCACGCAGAAGTGTCACAACACGACGTGGCATGGACTCGACTAATATCTGAAGTAGTGCAGAACGGAACTGACACCATGAATCCTGCAGGGCTGTCCATAAATCCGTAAGAGTACGAGGGGGGTGGAGATCTCTTGTAAACAGAACGTGTCAAGGCATCCCAGATATGCTCAATAATGTTCATGTCTGGGGAGTTTGGTGGCCAGCGGAAGTGTTTAAACTCAGAAGGGTGTATCTGGAACAATTCTGTAGCAAATCTAGACGTGTGGCATGTCGCATTGCCCTGCTGGAATTGCCCAAATCTGTTGGAATGCACAATGTACATGAATGGATGTAGATCATCACACAGGATGCTTACGATGTATGACCTGTCAAAGTCACATCTAGACGTATCAGGCGTCCCATCACGCCAACTGCACACACAATACAGGATTACAGAGCCTTCGTCAGCTTGAACACTCCCCTGGTGATATACGTGCTCCACGGATTCATGAGGTTGTCTCCATGGCCGTAAACGTCCATCCGCTCGATACAATTTGAAACGAGACTCGTCCGCCCAGGCAACATGTTTCTAGTCACCAACTGTCCAACGTCGGTGTTGACGGGCCCAGGCGAGGTGTACAGCTTTGTGTCGTGCTGACGTCAAGTGTACACGATGATGTTTCCTTGAATGGTTCGCACGCTGACTCTTGTTGATGGACCAGCATTGAAATCGGAGACAATTTCCGGAATAGTCACAAGGAATATTTTTCTTTAGAATAGACTATTAGGTATGCCACTCCTGTTTTTCCGTCACAGCCCTCAAACCCACCGTAGTTCATCTCGTTTTCCATTTCATCTACATCTACATCTACATGGATACTGTGCAATTCACATTTAAGTGCCTGGCAGAGGTTTCATCGAACCATCTTCACAATTCTCTATTATTCCAATGTCGTATAGTGCGCGGAAGGAATGAACAACTATATCTCTCTGTAAGAGCTCTGATTTCCCTTATTTTATCGTGGTGATAGTTCCTCCCTATGTAGATCGGTGTCAACAAAATATTTTCGCATTTCGAGGAGAAAGTTGGAGATTGGAATTTCATGAGAAGATTCCGTCGCAACGAAAAACGTCTTTCTTTTAATGATGTCCAACCCAAATCCTGTATCATTTCTGTGACACTCTCTCCCATATTTCCCGAAAATACAAAACATTGTGCCTTTCTTTGAACTTTTTCGATGTACTCCGTCAGTCCTATCTGGTAAGGATCCCACACAGCGCAGCAGTATTCTAAAAGAGGACGGACAGGCGTAGTGTAAGGAGTCTCCTTAGTAGGTCTGTTACATTTTCTAAGTGTCCTGCCAATAAAACGCAGTCTTTGGTTAGACTCCCCCACAACATTTTCTGTGTCTTCCTTCCAATTTAAGTTGTTCGTAATTGTATATACCTAGGTATTTAGTTGAATTTACGGCTTGTAGATTAGACTGATTTTTCGTGTAACGGAAGTTTAACGAGTTCATTTTAGCACTCATGTTGATGACCTCACACTTTTCGTTATTTAGGATCAACTGCCACTTTTTGCACCATTCAGATATCTTTTCTAAATCGTTTTGCAGTTTGTTTTGATCTTCTGATTACTTTATTAGTCGAAACAACCGAAGACGGCTGCTCAGATTGTCTCCCAAATCGTTTTTATAGATAAGGAACGCCAGAAATCACATCTGTTTTACTCGATGACTTTCCGTCAGTAACTACGAACTGTGACCTCTCTGACAGGAAATCACAAATCAAGTCACATAACTGAGACGATATTCCATAAGCACGCAATTTCACTACGAGCCTTCCGGAAATCCAGAAATACGAAATCGATGTGCAATCCCTTGTCAATAGCACTCAACACTTCATGTGAATAAAGAGCTAGTTGTGTTTCACAGGAACAATGTTTTCTAAACTCATGTTGACTGTGTGTCAATAGACCGTTTTCTTCGAGGTAATTCATAATGTTCGAACACAATATATGTTCCAAAATCCTGCTGCATGGCGACGTTAACGATATGGGCCTGTAATTCAGTGGATTACTCCTGCTACCTTTCTTGAATATTGGTGTGACCTGTGCAACATTCCAGTCTTTGGTCGAGCGAACGGTTGTATATGATTGTTAAGTACGGAACTAATGCATCAGCATACTCCGAAAGGGACCTAATTGGTATATAGTCTGGACCAGAAGACTTGCTTTTCTTAAGTGATTTAAGTTCTTTCACTACTAAATGTTCAAACATGTGGGAAATTTTATGGGCCTTAACTGCTAAGGTCATCAGTCCCTAAGCTTACACACTACTTAACCTAAATTATCCTAAGGACAAATACACACACCCATGCCCGAGGGAGGAATCGAACCTCCGCCGGGATCAGCCGCACAGTCCATGACTGCAGCGCCCTAGACCGCTCGGCTAATCCTGCGCGGCCCTTCACTACTCCGAGGATATTTACTTCTACGTTACTCATGTTGGCAGCTGTTCTCGATTCGAATTCTGGAATATTTACTTCGTCATCTTTTGTGAAGGCATTTCCGAAGGCTGTGTTTAGTAACTCTGCTTTGGCAGCACTGTCTTCGATAGTATCTCCATTGCTATCGCGCAGAGAAGGCACTGATTGTTTCTTGCCGCCTACATACTTCACGTACGACCAGAATTTCTTTGGGTTTTCTGTCAGGTTTCGAGACAAAGTTTCGTTGTGGGAACTGTTATAAGCATCTCGCATTGAAGCCCGCGCTAAATTTCGAGGTTCTGTAAAAGATCGCCAACCCTGGGGATTTTGCGTCTTTAAATTTGGCATGTTTGTTTCGTTGCTCCTGCAACAGTGTTTTAACACGTTTTGTGTACCAAGGAGGATCAGCTCCGTCATTTGTTAATTTATTTGGTATAAATCAATCGCTGCGATACTGTTTCTTTGAATTTAAGATAACTAGGGAGTTTATTGCGTTGTAAAATGTCCACGTTTGATTTCCACTCTTAAATGTTTTCCTAGCCTTAGGAACTGAAGGTGGGTAATTCCCATCGCTCTGTTGCTGGCGTGTAACACGTTGGCCCTACATAATGCTGTGGTCTTCCAAATGCGACAGGTACCATGTTTTGTAAACTGAATAAATACCAGTTTCCGGTGAGAAGAAAAGGGAGAGTGGTGTGTGTGGCTAACAGCTTACGCTGCACTACTGTATGCGATAGCTCCTCACTGGAACAGAAACTTTCCTGCTCTAAATATTTCAGGCACAAAACAAAATGCATACAAGTTTCCGCTCAGACAGATAATGTTTTTAATTTTGTGGTCTCCGTACATAATCCGTTAGTCGGACACCTCGTGTTCTTTGCAGTCCATATGAAGTGCGCCTCTGGAGGCAAATAATAGGTTTTATTCTTGATGGTGTTCTACAGCTATTATAAATTGCAGGAATGATATCGTGTAAGACATTAGGCTGTTGTCAGTTTTCTGTGTGACCTGTTTCCGTCGAGGACCATTAACCAGCACAGATTTCTGTTAACAGCAAGATTTATACATCAGTTAGAAATAACATTTGTTATAAATATTATACCCTTGACATTGTATTTTTATCGGATATTTTTATGTGTAACTCCTACAGTTAGTAAAATTCTGAATGTGGTAATGGTCTTTAAGCGAAACTGATCGCACATCAAAGAAGTAATTGAAAAGCAATTTAAGGTGTTACATGACATTTCTACAAAATAATATCATGTAATACGGAACTAATTTAACAGGACAGTTACAGATAAAGTAAATATTATATAAATGCCTCATAGGATAGTACGATAATTTTATGACACGTTAATCACTTGTTCATTTATGTAGCCAAAAGTTCGTCTGTATGTTTGTTTCATGTTCTGTAAGGTGCCTCTGTACTCGTATATGGTTATACCGTTCCCCACTAGTAAGTTTTTCTGACTCTTGAGGAGCACGTTTCTCGACGACATCTGCAGCAAGTTTTGGTCCTACGATCTCTTCGGAGATAACGGGACAAAATACAGTTGGCGTCTTCATCGGACCCATAGTCAGAGCAGGGATAAAGGCCCATACTGATTCGATACAGGGGTTGGCAAAACTTCCTATGATTATATCTGAGGTGGGATTTTGGCACTTGGAAGTTTTCGTTGCAATTGATTTTGTCGTAGCAACGACGTTTTGACAAATCGAGGACCATTGCAACATAACGTCTGGTCTTGGCTTTGCATGAAAGATTAGTTTGTTATTGCAAATTTGCGTCTTGAATGTACATAAGAAGTCATAAGATGGTAGGTAGTTCGTCGTATGCCATCAACCAGCGTACACTGCCTGTTCTTCCCAGCAAATAATTATCCATTGCCTTTAATGCCACAGTGATTCTTACTAAAATTTGTCTGTATGGTGGATAGTGTGGGGAGAAACTTTTCACCACTAGAATTTGGCAGGCAAGAGAAGGAAAGTCGGTGGTATGAAGTTCCTGATCGCTAATGTCTCAGATTAAAGTCCTAAACTTTCCTCTTTGTCTCTCGAAATGTAGGCTCGTGGCACTGTTTTTGATAATCATACAACAGAAACATATCACAGCGTAATGAGCTTATGCCTCCGCGTTTCACAGCCAACAATAGCATCTGCTCCTTCTTTCTTATTGCTGAAAAAGCCGTAACAGATAACAAATTTCATAGATAAGATGCCAGATTTCTTCATCTCATTTTCTAAGAGGGTTATTTGCCCCAGTAAAGAAATGTATGTACGGACTGGTGCAGCACATAAAATCATCTACTCAGTCAAACGCCTTGGGAAGATCAGCTGGCGATATTTTATTATTTGAGGATTTTTATTTTTAATGAACGAATGTATAAACAGCATTTTCAGTCCACCAATTATCCTAGTATTCCTGATTATCAGTACCGAAGACTGTCGACTGTAACCCTATTTTGTGATTGGGAACACGCTAACTCACTATCTCCTCTCCAGTTTCAGTGGCTGAAAAAGAACCGAACCTCTACAGTCTAAAAGAGCCCACTCTGCCGTGTGAAGTGGAGAATGCAGATTACAAAAGCACAGAGATATCTTGATGGAAGAACAAAGATACAGAACGGTGACGTTAATCTAATAAGAGTACAAAGAATACAATGAAAGATTTTTAAAAAAGTAAGCGTGTGTGTGTGTGTGTGTGTGTGTGTGTGTGTGTGAGAGAGAGAGAGAGAGAGAGAGAGAGAGAGAGAGAGAGAGAGAGAGAGAAAAGATACATTGCACGTCTTGGGCAAGTCATCGACTTTCGCTCTGAGACGCTACACTGTTATTCAAAGACCGCGTTCCTTATTTTTAAGATGGACGTATTGTCCCAGGAATAAATTTGTTCCAATCCCACAATTTCTGTCAAGGTATTCGTGAAATTTTCTCACATCAGGCATGGGAACAAAATAATCTGTAAGTAAGGGTCTCGTCTCTGAGCCACACTTCTGCAAGATTTCATCTATGGCGTGTCCTTGTTTTGCCTGACCAGCTCTGATTTTTAATACTACGGATATGATTGGTCCTTAGTGATTTCCGTTGCCCTCAAGTAACAAGCTCATTTTCCCACGCGAAAACCCCCCAGTTGGCGAAAAGTGTCCCCTGTAAGATCAGTTGACTGCCAGTAACTCTTCTCGTCACCCGTGCTCTGGCAGACCTCCGTGTCCAGGACTGGAGTTGTTCTGTGGCTGCTGAGCAGGAGTCTCCCCTGTTTACCGCTGTGCTCATTCTGCCTGCAAGTTCTGAGAAAGAGAACGACAGTCCTTGGTTAAGGAACTGAAGTGTCTGTGTTTGTAGGTGCTATTATTCGCTGACGCACAGGTAAAAGAAATTCGTAATACGTAGTTTATTTGTTACTGTTGTCTGGGGACGCGCAAAAGTGTGTTCAATGTAGAGGCTAAATATTTAAGAACAAACGAAGCAGTCTAGAATTTAGAGACATTTTTGAAATAACTGTAAAACTTCATGTTAATAACCATGTGTAAAATTATAAATCAGTTCCCCAAAATTGGCTGTGTCCCAGGTTTAGCATTTAACGCAAGTGAAAGTGTGAAACTAAGTTAACATCGTCGTTAAACACACGCGCTTCACAACATTCTGTTATTAAGAATAACGCTAACAATAATGCAATATTTCTAGGACTTTGATAACATTTTGCTCTCGGATTTCCTCGAACAAATTCTCATTCTAACCAGTCTGTTTTTTGTTCTTCTTTGCAGCTTGTCACAACAGCAGCGTCTTCCGTCGACATGTAAGTAAATTTATTACTATCCCAGTTGAGGATTACTTTAAGTGTAATCTACAGTTAGCGGCATCATTGACTCATACAGGGGTTGTACAGAAATTGGGGAAGACAGCGACAAATATATGCTCGAACGCAAATGCAGACGATAGCCGAGCACGCAGGCTGTGCCGTTGTATTCGACCACGAACGGTGCCTGTGGAATGTCTTCAACGGGTCGCAGGAGTCAATCGTGGTCGGAACAGTGTTCTGTGTAGGTGAGAGAGCGTTATGTGGGCGCTAAGTGAATTCGAGTGTTGGCAGATTATCGGTGGTCGTGTGATAACCAACGCAGATGGAGTGTTTCAAGAGGCACCCTATAGAAGATATATACGCATACTGGGAAAGCGGAGAAATGTCATCCACTAACCCACAGCGCGGACGATGGTGTGTGTCGAGTGATTGTGCCACAAAGTCTTGAAGAGAAGTGTGACGTAAAGTTGAGGACGAGAGCTGCAAAAGTCGCTGCAGAACTGAACATTGCACTCACGATCGCTGCCAGCCCCAAAACAACACGGAGGCTGCTCCATAGGCTGGAACTGCAGGGCATATTGGAACTGCAAAACCACTGATCAGTGATGCAAATGCGCTTAACAGGAAGGCGTGACGACGAAGCCAAAAACCTGAACTATGACGCAATGGCTGTGTTTTCGTCCCAATAGTGAAGCGAGGGTCTAGTGATTATTGGGGCAGCCACATCGTGTTATTCCGTGGACCCCAAGATTACTCTGCATTCTCGCATTACTACTAAGGATTATCTGGGTGATCAGGTCCATCCCAGCGCACAATATTTGTTCCCCATTGGCGTTTTTCTAATCCAAGGCGACAGGCTCTGTGTTCCCACTGCTGGTATCGTCAGGACTGGTTATGCGAGCACGAGGATGAAATGTCGCACGTCTCCTGTCCACCACAATCACCAGATCTCAATATTATTGAGCCTTTGGAGAGAGGGTGATCAACATATTAATGGGGATTTTTTAGAGACGAGTGGTCAACGTTGCAGCGCTGCCGCAAAATGTAGCCAGGAGTAGAGCCATGTTCATTCCGTAAGTAAGCTAAGGGTACGCAGCCAGTAACTCGTTCACAAATCAGGTCTGAGATGTGGCTATTAGCGAGAACATCGTGTTATACCTCCTGTGAGAGGGAGAAACTTCCACAACATTCAGCACCGACATAGGCAGAATCGTGACCAGTCGGGGCTGTGGTTCGTCGTTCGCCGCTGTCGCTCTTCGTGTCGGTCGGGATCCCACGGCTGCCACGAGGATTCGAGATGGCTGGGTTCGGAAGGGCCACACTCGACACCAAACTGGATGGCAACCGCTTTACGAGACTGGTGCCCAGGAGGACAGACGGGTTACGCCGTCCGCTCGGCCGTGTAGAATCCTACAGCGGCGTCACGTGCCTCGCCTGTGTCAGTACCAGTGGCGACAGGCAGAGCGCGACGGCGTCTGTGGCACCGCCAGTTGTCACACCGGACACCACTGCTGTGGCAACAGAGCAAGACAGTGAAGTTATAATGAAGACCAGACCAATAGCTGCTTACAGGCGTTGATAAATATAAGACAGTGGTGCGTCCAACAGTAACAGGCGCAGCAGCGGCGTCACGTCCTGTTCTAAGCAAGCCTCGCTGCCTGTTCTGCGGCAGCGTCGCGATGGCCATGTCTGCGTTTGGGGGCTACAACAAACGTTGCCACATTGGATTCGTGATCATAGCGCTGCCTTTGCGTCTGGGGTGATCGGACGGAGCGGGACTCGGATGCAACACGATCACGTCTGTTCTGCACATCTTCTAATTTGGGCAGCAGCGGTTACATTTCTGATGTTTTTCGGCCAGTGATTGCGCTCTGTCTTCAGGCACTGTGTGACGTTAGCTTTCGACAAGATACCGCAAGACCGCCTGTTGCCCGTGCTGTCCTGACCAACTTGTCCTCCAGGACGATCTCCAAATCTCTCACCCATTAAAAACATCTGGTCGTGGGGTACTGTGAGGCTAGCACAAGACCACTCGCCAGCCGCTGCCACTGATGTACTCTGGCGTTAGACACTGAGCAAAAAAGTGTCACATTTTCGAAAGGTCGTAATTGTCTCCCATTACGGCGCACAAGTTTGAAATTCGGCTCAAAGGTGCCTACGACCCTCCTCTCTTATGATGCTAGAGCGTGTCGACTTATGACGTCACTCTCGCTCACGGGGATGCTTCAAAGAGCAAGGAGTGACACATGCAAAAGAAGACCACAGCTGCGAAGTCCATGTGACGTGTAAGGTGGATTAACGACGTCACATTGGCACTAAATTTCATCACAATTCTGTCCAGCGCCACCGTGGACGTGGCAGACAATGGGAAGATCGACACCCCCCTCTTACCCACATTTTACCCCTTCACTTGACGCCTCTACGATTGAGGACGGAACTGCAACACGCAGCGGTGAAATCGCGCGTTTTTCTTACGAGTGGCCGAGGAAAACGTTTCGGACACACTGCTTCCCAGAATCGACACGTGAATCCCGTCAGGAGGAGGTGCAGACGGCGGGAATGGGACCACGCCTTCCCCTGGGGCGTCGATTGCCACATATTTGGCCCGCGAAAACGACAGCTGGCAGTGTGATGAGCAACAGGACCCACGTTCTCGACAACGTTCGACACTGGTGAGCCACCCTGGACGATTCATCCGTTCTCTAAAGACATCGTGGGACCGCAACCTCACTGAACGTGATCTGACCCCTTTGGAGCGCAGTGCGAACGATAGTTCTGCCGGAGTACACTGCGCGAGACTACTAAGAAGTGTGCAAAACCATTCGGCGATATGTGAACGTGGTCCGAAGCAGCAAAGGGTGTTTACACTTGGAAAGCTCTCTTGCTTCGCGCCCTCCTGTGACATGATCACTCCGAGGTGCAGCACTGACCTGTGCGTGAAGAAAACGGCAGAGGGTGCCGCTGAAGTCCCCCTCCAGCCACCCACCCACTCCGGCAACCCCCTCGCTGCCAGCCACGCACTTTGCCACGCAGCTAAGTGGTGCCTCGCGGCTGCTCTAGTGTGCCCTCCCTAGCAGTAACATTGTGTATAGCAGAGAAAAAGTTGTGGTTGCACCACACTCCAGAGGGACGTATGACGTTCGGTGTGGTTGCAGCCCCACGATGTCCTTAGAGTGGGGATGAGTCGTACGGGTGAGAAGTGTCGAACGTTATTAAGAACATCGTCCCATTGTTCAATATAATGCGAACTGTCGTGGCATCAAGGCCTCATGGGGAGGTGTGATTTCATTGACACCCTCTGTGCCACTCGGGAAGGGATTCTCGTGTCTGTTATGGGCAGCGGTGTGTCTGAAATGTTTTCCCCGGCCACTCATAAAAAAAAAACCGAGCGATTGCAACGCTGGGTGTTGCAGTTCTGACTTCCATCGCAAAAGGCAGAGGTCTCAAAGGAAGGGATGAATTGTGTGTAAAAGGGAGTGTGACAACCTTCCCACCGTGTGACGCGTCCACGATGGCGTTGGGCAGAATTGTGGTGGAATTTGGTGGCAATGAGAAGTCGATAATCCACCTTACAACTCACGTGAACTTCGGAGCTGTGGCCTTTTTCCCCATGTGTCGAAACGTTGCTGTTTCAAGCGTCGGCGATCCCGAGCCTGACGTCACAGGGTGCTACGCTTTTCCACCATTACAGACGGAGGTCGAAGGTACATTTGAGCCATATTCCAAACTTACGTGTTGCAGTGGGAGACAGTTAGGACGTTTCGAAACAGTCACACCCTTTTATGAGCAGTGTAGTTGCAGCATTTGTGGAATCAGATATGTACGTGAACAAACCACAAACCATACACCAACTGAAGGATAAAATTAAAAGGGTTCTTAACGGCATCCCACCAGATGTTTGTGAACGCTTCATCGAGAAATTCAACGAACGCGTTCCTAGTTGCTGCGCAGAATTGGATGGTCATACGGATGATATAATGTTTCGTACACAAATGGGAGAAGTTACTTAATGTCTTTGTAAAAAAAAAAAGAAACATTACATTTTCAATAAATATTGCTTGACCTATAGCACTTTAATAATCGTTCCTACTTCCCAGGCACCTTCTATGTGCTACATGCTCCCCTACCCTTTGTATTAACTCAGATGTACTTGTAGCAAATGAAATTACATGAATGCTAGATTTTGTGGTATTTGCTTATCAATAAGATTTTCAACTGCCAATATATATGCTGTTTCACCAGTGTAGAAAGTTAATACGGATATTTTCGTTTTCAGGGCTCTCAATATAAGCTGGCGCCATCTTGGCGAGTGCTTCAGAGGGTAAGTGGTGAGCCTGGAATTGTATCCATAGTAGCTGAGTACCTGTCATTGACCGTGTACGTTTTTATTCCAGTCTTCTGTTAGTCCATGTCTTCCTCCATCCCCCACCCCCTCTACCCATCTCCTGCTGCCTCTCTCTCTGTCCAGCTCTTCCTACCCACTCTCTCTTGTCAATTTGCTCCTCACACCTCTGTCCATCTGCGTCATCCCCTTCTGCCAGTCTCCTTCTCTCCCCTCCAATTCCATCTCCACCTCACCTCCCTCTTTGTTCACCTCCTCCTCTCCCCTGTCGCCGTTCACTTTCTGTCCATCACCACCTCCCCCCTCGACCAGTTACTCTGCTCTGCTTTCCTTTCTCTGTCTATCTCCTCCTCTTCCCTTTCTCTGCCCATTTCCTCCTACCCTTCTCTCTATTTGTCTCCTCCTCCTCCTTCCTCTGCATATCTTTGCTCCTCCTGTTTCTGTTCATTTCACCCTCTTTCCTTTCTCTGTTCATTTCCTCCTTCCCCCTCTGTGTCTATGTCCTCCTTCCCCATATACTTCACATCTCCTTCCTCCTCGTTGTCTGTCCATCTCCTGCTCCCCATTCTCTCTCCACATTATCACTCTCACCCCGATAGAAGCCTTTTGGTTGTTACCACCACAGTATTTCTTCCCAAATCGTAACTAATATGTGTACCAAATTTGGTTGAAATCGTTTCATGGGTTTAGGATGAGCTTTTTACTCATGGTTTTGTCTCCGTATGCACATGTCAGATACATGTCACATATATTTAACATATTTCACACGTATTTGTACACTTATTTCACCTGTATCTCTAGCGAATTTCGCTCTGTGATTTCGTTTTCGTGCAGCTCTACATTTGTGACGTCATATCAACTGAACTATGCACTGTACAATAATACAAATTTGCGAATACAATCCGTGGTATGTTTAGATACTGTCTGCGAAACATTTTGCGAATAGACTTAGGAGTAAAACGTAAAAATTTAAAACGTCATGCATGATGCAGGATTTTTTATACATCTCAGTGTTGATGACATCATATCTCCTGATTAGGTCAGGAAGTTTGTGACATGTTTGTGGGAATACTATTCAACTCAGAGAAAAAATAAGCAACACACTGATGTGTGTTGATACTAAGTTACCGTATATAAAAATCTCTCAACTTCCACCCATTACACTCTACATGTACATAAATCTGTTTTTTTATGATGTATGGATCCCACATACTGTAACAGTAACAGTAGCTCAATCATGGGGTGTTCTAACGTGCGCACTCCAATTCCTACAAACACGAATACATCTCCTGAAATAATAGTGCGAAAAAACTGAAGAGTTAAGACTAAAAATAGACTGAAAACAACAAATTCTTCTGAAAGCTATCATACAAGAATGCTGTCTTTCTGCATTTAGCGGCTGACAGGACCAAAATTAATTTTACTGGCTCGATTGCTTCAGGTAGCATGACTACGGATGGCTGTATATTATTTCAAGTGAGAGCTTGTTTATGTGGTCCCGTTTAACTATAACAAAGCATGGGCTTACTTTACGAAAATCTGTACATGAAATAAGAAGACAAGTGAAAATAGGAAATAAAATTACTTGATTCAATAAATAAATGGCGCTGTTATGCATTTAAATTTTGATTAGGTCAATGAAAGGAATACTCTCATTTTTAAGAGCAAGGAACTTGCGGCTGTGTTTTGAAACACGTTTATGTTCACCCAGCTTAAATTGTAACGGAGGTACATTCATGAAACCTTTTTTACGGCCGTGTCCTGACATAAGCAACAAAGCATATTCCACAAGATTCGTCACAGGAGGTGCCCAAGCGGCATCAGTGTCTGGCAACTGGTTCGAAAAGCAAGCAATGCAAAATTGTGATATTTCAAATATCATCAGGAATATTCTGAATATGTGGATTCCCCTCCTTATTTCATTCCCTACGTTACTAATTTTGTGATGTATAGGCCCTGTAGCGGGCTGGTCGTGAAAGACCAATAAATCATATCGGATTATTGCATGATACACGTGCCGCTGTAAAACATTCATATCACATATAGAAGCGTTATCTTGAGTTATTTATCGATTATTAATTTGAGAAAAAGTCATACACAAAGAAGACTCCAAAGTTGCTTTTTTTAAGACACTCAAAAGGCCATCTCAATACCATTGTGCATCATTGCTTTCATTGAAAAGGCTGCTGTGTGGGACCAGGTGTTCTACAAGTTCGATGTTGAAATTGGCTGCCTACGGAGCCGATGAACTGATGCACTTTTTTTTTTTAATTTGGAAGCCTGAAATTCAAACAGTGACAAGACGGGACGATGATGATGATTATGATGATATTGGTTTCCTGGTGCTCAACTGCGTGAATATCAGGATGCATACAGAACACAATAAAAGCTTTGTGGAAATAAAACTTTTCCTGATAAGCAGTCTCCTTGGGACAAAGGCGCTTGCACAAATATACGAGAGACTTGGAAGGCTGTCTGGCAATCGCAACATAAACGTTAGGAGTTTACTAATATATTACAAAGGATAAAAAAACTTGTACATGGGACTGTGTGTGTCTACATGCTCGTTCGTGCCTTTCAGTCGGCATTAAATGAAACTATAAAACACGTTGTTCCAGGAGGAATGGTCAGTATTCAGGAACTTGACTGGAACAAGAATTCGAAGCAATAAAGTCTAGCGAACATAGGCTAGAAAATGCATATCTTGTGAGCTATCAGCAATTCCTCATAATCGACAATGTGAAATCAGTTTGTTCTTCTGCAAGCTCTTCGCTTTCCAGATTTTGAGAGGTAGTGTTATGGAACAAAACAAGGAAAAACTTTCCAGTAAACATGGACCTTGCAGTGCAACCGTGAAGAGCTATCTTCGCTACTGTGAAACACACCTCTTCTATTGAACAAGTGATAATAGCTCTTAAGGTAGGCACTGTAGAGCCCATTTATACCAGACATTCTTTTTCCTTTTTTTGTAGTATGCTACCTCCTTCCAAACTTTGGAAAGGATAGCGGTTGCAATAGAAGAGATTTGTTTCATAATGTCGAAAACAAAGAGGTGCCCATATCTCTTAATGTATGCATTTAACAGCCCATGTTTATCAGACATATTGATTCGAATGATCGTTCCTGTCATATCCGTGAATACTGGTCATTTCTCCACGGACACCCTGTATAATATACACACAAGATGCTATCTAAAATGATAGTTAGTTGAAGAGGATGCTAAGATTTATTCCTTGGTAGATGTGGCTGGTAGACCACTAATAAAAACAGGGAAAAAGCTAGCCAGTATGAGAACAGGTAAATCTTGGGGAATATGGGCGTTAAAAACGCTGAAACGAAAATGTCTGAGTCTCACTCTAAAAATATAGAATGAAGGAGATATGGATACAGAGTCAAAATTGGAAAGTGGTTAAGATAATGATAGCAGGCTTGATCACTGACTAAAAGAGAGTTAATGAGCCACTTCTGAGGGTCATTAAATTAACCTTCCCTAATAATTTAAGCAGGACGCTTGGCAACACACAAAACCTTAGAACCTTTACCATGCTCGTCTCGCTGTTATTCAAAAGAGTGGAGCAATAGTTATCAAGAAAATATCACTGTTCTACAAAAAAAAAAACCTCTTTCTATTTCTGAAATAATACATTGTGACCCTAGTTGTGCTGCGAGTGTTGAATTCAAAACTGTTTTCAGTTTCTTTCTGTCAGGGATAGTTTATGAGTAACAGCAATTTTATTTCTCTTTTCTGTTTCTGAAATAGTGCAGCAAGGATGAGGTGAAATTCGATAAACAAATTCACGTTTTTATGATGTTGTAAGTTCATCAAATTAATGGAGGGTGAGATCTAACAAATAACACAGTAATCTTTGTGTATATGCTTCACAGAATTTGTCTGACGTGAGAAATTACAGAAAAAAAAATGAGCCACTGTATTGTAATGCACATCACTTTTTTCTCTTGTATTGTGAATCGTATTGATGGAATCTTTCGCCATGTTCATCCGATGCGTCACTACAACTCTCTGTGAAGTAGTCCAGATCAGAGTCCATCCTATGTACCTCTAAAGACATATTGCACCCCAGATCTCGATATACTTTGGTCATGTCTTTCACCATTTCCTTGTAGGTGGTAGCTCTCCTTCTTCCGGGGAAGTTTTCTGACACCATCCTGAAACAGTACCACGCAGTCTTTTCTTTGTCAGTTAAACGTGCTTCAGAATTTGCATCTTTCTGCAGCTCCTTGATTTGTGGAACCACAAATACACGTTCCTTTATTTTTGCTACTGAAAGATGGGTGAATCTGATAGCTAGATATGCAAACACACTGCCTTTACGAATTGTTTCATTAGACCAAGTTTGATGTGAAGTGGTGGAAGGAGTATATCTTCAGGAAGTACCAGACTTGCACATTGTACATTCTTTTCACCCACTTTCCATCTCCTCCTGGGCCATTTCTTTTCACGTAGTGAGAATTTCTGTCTCGACTATCCCACTCGCAAAGAAAACAGGCGTACTTTGTGTAATCTTGTTGCATTCCCAGTACCATAGCAATTACTTTGAAATCTGCATGTATTTTCCATTTATATTTATTATATTGGAATGAATTTAGCATCCGTTGTACGAATTCGTAATTCTCTTTGGTCAAACTCGCATAAGCTACTGGAACAGAGGGTATTTTATTTCCGTTATGGAGCAAAACACCCTTGAGACTTGTTTTGGACGTCTCTGTGAAAAGTCTCCAATCCTGTGAAATATAGGTGTAGTTCCGCACTTTCATTAGGCCAGCAACGTCATTCCAAAATGCCAGTGCTCCGTCAGTTGCCAAATAGGAAATAAAGGCATGTTCTCTGCATCTGAACACACTGATTTTAGTACTTTGGCAGAGTAGATTATATTCGTGTAATCTTGAAACAAGCAGCTTACTTAGTCCCAGATCACGTACTAAATCATTTAAATCTGCTTGTGTTCACAGAATGCTGCACTGGCATTCTCGTTGAAGGTAGATTTGGGTAAACATTGTGCCTCTTCGATTTTCTGTTTGTAAAACCCTGATTTTTGTTAGAGGGAAACAACAATCAGTAACATGGTCCTCGGTTTCTCTCCACTCCATGGGCACAGCGAACAACGCCAACATTCTTTTTACCTTTCCACCACTGAATTAGTTTGCAGTGACATGTGGCACAACAGAAATTTGGTGCCCATTCTCTGTCTTGGTAACCTACCTCTACTCCAAAGTAATGTTTATATGCTTTCTTTATGGGTGTTGAAATTTTCTTTCTACTTCTGACAAAGGTGAGTTTCCCACAGACGTAGAAGCAGTTGTCTAGCTTATATCGACATCAACAACGACGTGAAGTTTCTGAAAATTTAAAAATACCTCTTCAGTAATACACCTGTACTACATTAATACTAGAAAACTAGAGAAACGCAGATATGTAAAAATAAGCAGTCAATTTACCTTCAGCACCAGACTAAATCAGTTTAAACACAGGAACTTGTAAGTTCAACTGTGGTCGGAAATATGACAGAGAGGGTTACTTGTCAGACAAAACACTCACTCATTAGGATTGACACAAATTACGGCTAACACCTCTCTTGTAAACTCGATGCACCTGCCTCTGGGAAGCGTGAGGGTTTACTGCCGAGGACTTTGCGTTACTACTAGATGCTGCAACATACCCGTATTTCTCTATAACGCCCCTGAATATGTGTATATACGTCTGTGTATGTATACATATTACATAAGAAGTATCTCTGACAACGATATTTGTTTACATATTTGAATCTGCCGTGGTAAACTGGTTCAGAAGCACACACTTTAATATCAGAAATAGAACCGTTGTCAAATTGTGATTCTGCCCTCTTGCCAAAATTTAAAATGCGTGTAAAGAAGCAAGTAGTGGCGCACCGAGACTGCAGGCTTCGCCAGTCTGACTTTGTCACTCTGCATGCCCGGCCACACATTCTGCCACCGGCACGTAACTCTCCTCCACAGAAACGACGTAACATCGCTCGAGATGACAACACGAGGTGGGGAGCTCATTCCGTGCGTCCCTTGCTGCGGCGTCAGCTGGCTCGTTCCTCACGATTGCCCCACAGGCTGGTAAGCAGCACGACGATACTTCCTCCCCTTGACGTTGCAGTACGAACTGCGTGTTGTGGCTGCTGGGCACGTTTTCTGAATCGTCTTCAGAGCACCTGAGGGAGTCAGAGGAGGTGGGGAAGTGACACAACTCGTCTGCTGTAGTGCCTTTAGAATCGCACAGAGCTCTTCGTCCGAGACTCAATTCGTATCCAAGTCTAAGCATAAAAACAACGTGAGGAGAATCTACGGAGCAGCTGACAATATGGCGTACCACAGACTCACAAGTGTAAATTATTGCCAAATTTTTATGCTCAGTTAAAGACTTATAAAAAGTCTGTTTAAAAACAGAATCTGGTGTGCAAGGTTTCATGTATTTTGTGAAGTTTAAAACCAGCCTCTATTTCGCTACTAACCAGGAGGGATGCTGCCAGGCGACAGCAATGGAACTTATATAGGATACGAAACTTGGAAGGCTAACTTTTGGAGAATAAAATGGCAAGAAAACCTAAGAGTCTGTAAAATGGCAAGGGATTCTAGAAATTACAGACCATATGTAAGATACTTTTGAGTTGGTTACGTGCGGTCCTGCCCACATTCGTGAGTTTGCGGCTTGACTCGTGCACTGACAGCTTGATTATGACTGCTGTCAACTACAGATTCGACACTGTTTGTAAGTCCACACTTAGAACTGGGAAACCACAGGAAGCTGAACAGGCCTTCCGTGAATTCGACGACATGCGTCATTTCAATATAGGCAAAAACGTAAATAGTCAGACCACAGAGCGTTCCGACAGTCACCTACTGTCCCCGTTCGATGACTTCTCGCCCACTGAAGACGCGCTGCTTTATATACCTGTGAGGGCAATGGCCTCTTGTTAGGTGACCGACTCCAAATGTTCGTTCATTGGAGTTCTCGTCGCAATGTTCTGTCGCTTACAGGTTGGGATGGACCTTCATTTCCGTCGCGTTTGAAAGCGATTTTGATTTACGTCTCTGGTCCTTCTCAGTCAGGACCTTTTTCTGACTGCAATTCTGCTGTCTTGCTGCGTGGCCACGTGTATTACAACACTGTGAACAGTGAACAGTCCACTGCGAAACGCCAACAAATCCAGCAACTTCGCCGCCATATGGCCGTAGGCACAGCCAAACGCGATAGTCCATTTTGGGCACTTTGTCACGTTCTTACATTTACCCATGTTTACGTACAATTTCCGCTTGAAACACAAATGTCTCACGGATTGCTACTTCCTTGCGCGGTTCAGCACTTGAATTGATCGCTGCACTATCTGTAAAGGCTTAACGGTTCATCTGTGTGTGCACCAGGCATGACGAATATTTTTGTAGGGCGAGCTTGCTTGGTTGTGTCAGACGAGTGACAGTATGTTACTATCATAGCTCTTAAATTAATCGGACATTACATGTACTTCTCAAATTTTTGAATATATATTTCTGAAACATTATATTTCTCTGAACTGAAATGTCTAGCACGCTATACTAAAGAGATGTACTACATGTGATGTAAACAAATTATTATTGTATTGAAACATTTTGCATACTGTCTTGTTATTATTATTATTATTATTATTATTATTATTATTATTGCTGAAAGTACCAACTGCCGTGCAATCTGGCTCCTCTCCCAAACTATGAAGATATTGGAACCTATTGTTGACAACACGCTTCGAAATACAGTCTAGCTCACAATAAATAAATCTGCATCTACATCTACGTGATTATTCTGCCATTCACAATGAAATACCTGGCGAAGTGTTCAATAAACCATCTTCAAGCTGTCTCTCTACCGTTCCACTCTCTAATGGCGCGCGGGAAAAACGAGCACTTAAATTTTTCTGTGCGAGCCGTGATTTCTCTTATTTTAACGTGATTATCCTTTCTCCCCATGTCGATGGGTGCCAACAGAATATTTTCGCAATCGGAGGAGAAAATTGGTGACTGAAATTTCATGAGAAGATGCCGTCGCAACGAAAAACGCCTTTGTTTTAACGATTGCCATTCCAATTCACGTATCATGTCTGTGGCACTATCTGCCCTATTTCGCGATAATACAAAACGAGCTGCCCTTCTTTGAACTTTTTCGATGTCATTTGTCAGCCCCACCTGATGCGGATCCCACATCGCACAGCAATACTCCAGGACAGGGTGGAAAAGTGGGGTGTATGCAGTCTCTTTAGTAGACCTGTTCCACCTTTTAAGTGTTCTGCCAATGAATCGCAGTCTTTGGTTTGCTCTACCCACAACATTATCTATTTGATCTTTCCAATTTAGGTTATTTGTAACTGTAATCCGTAAGTATTTACTTGAATTTACAGTCTTCAGATATGTGTGATTTATCGCGTGATCGAAGTTTACCGACTTTCTTTTAGTATTCATGTGAATAACTTCACACTTTTCTTTATTCAGCGTCAATTGCCACTTTTCGCACCATAAAGATATCTAAATCATTTTGCAATTCATTTTAGTCATCTGAAAACTTTACAAGACGTTAAACGACAGCATCATCTGGGAACAAACAAGAGGGCCACTCAAACTGTCTCCTGTTGTTGCTGTTGTGGTCTTCAGTTCAGAGACTGGTTTGATGCAGCTCTCCATGGTACCCTATCCTGTGAAAGCTTTTTCATCTCGAAGTACCTATTGCAACGTACACCCTTCTGAATCTGCTTATTGTGTTCATCTCTTGGTCTCCCTCTTCGATTTTTACCCTCCACGCTGCCCTCCAATAGTAAACTGGTGATCCCTTGACGCCTCAGAACATGTCCTCCCAACCGATACCTTCTTCTAGTCAAGTTGTGCCACAGATTCCCCTTCTCCAAAGTTCTATTGAATATCTCCTCAGAAGTTACCTGATCTATCCATCTCATCTTCAGCGTTTTCCTGTGGCACCACATTTCGAAAGTCTCTGTTCTCTTCTTGTCTAAATTATTTGCTGTCCACATTTCATCTCCATACATGGCTACACTCCATACATATACTTTCAGAAAAGACTTCCTGACGCTGACGCTATATCTATACTTGAGGCTGACAAATTTCTCTTCTTCATAATCGCTTTCCTTGCCATTGCCAGTCTACATCTTATATCCTCTCTACCTTGCTCCCCAAATAGCAAACTACTTTAAGTGTCTCATGTAACTCCCCCAAGCATCACCTGATTTAATTCGACTATTTTCCACTATCCTCGTTTTGCTTTTGTTGATGTTCATCTGATATCCTCTTTTCAAGACTGTGTCCATTTCACTCAACTGCTCTTCTATGTCCTTTGCTGTCTCTGACAGAATTACAATGTCATCGACAAAACTCAAAGTTTTTATTTCTTCTCCTTGTATTTTAATTCCTACTCCAAATGCTCGTGATGTGTCCTTTACTGCCTGCTCCGTATACAGATTTAATAACATCACGGATAGGATACAACCCTATCTGGCTCCCTTCCCAACTACAGCTTCCCTTTCATGCCCTACGGCTTTTATAACTGCCATCTGCTTCTGTACAAATTGTAAATAGCCTATCGTTCCCTGTGTTTGACCCCTGCCACCTTCAGAATTTGAAAGAGAATATTCCAGTCAACATTGTCAAAAGCTTTCTTTAAGTCTACAAATGCTACAAACGTAGGTTTGCCTTTCCTTGATCTATCTTCTAAGATAAGTCATAGGGTCAGTTGTAACCTCCCCACAAAAAAAGAAAAGACAATATTTAATAAAAATGGGAGCCAAGCGTAACCTCCCTAGCAATTAAATATAATGACAATAAAAATGTGAGAATCGCAATCTGACCCAACTATAAGCTCCTCACAAAAAAATGAAAGTCCATTCAGTGATAAGAAAATCTCAGTGATAATGAAAATTCAATTAAACCGAAATATCGGTCTTTGGCCCTGTGCAAAAATCAGAATTAAATTCTTACCTCATTGTAACTGCTAGTCAAATTTCTGCTCTTATTCTTGCGCACAGCTTGGAGGAACTGCATTGCAAATAATAATATTCCTTTTTTTTTTGTAATTTAACTGAAATTTGTTTAAGGGAAGTGGAACGAAATTTAGTTCAATAAAATTGCTTTTGAAATCATAATTATTATTGGGGCACTTGTTGGAAATTAATTACAATAAATGAACTATAAATTATCTGATGATTACCTTAATTAACAATATACCTCATTCAGCATCTTGACCAGTGTTGCCGACAGACTACATCACACAACCGCACTGGGCTGCTACTACTGACCGACTGCTCTGCATGACGACTACTACAGAACTGCTCTCAACGACTACTGACTGAGTACTGCTCGCAACACTCGCGCGGTCAAGCGCAGACTAACCACGAAAATAGGCTCTCTGGTCAAAGATTTTAACGTGCCTCACCATCGCTGCTATGTTACATACGTGTTTCATAACCCTCCACTGGGGGGGCAAAAATTTGGCAGCGATGGTGAGTCATTTGGACTTGCCATCGCAAGAAATTTTTACAATTTACAGAATATTCAAATTTAGTACATAAATTAAATGTTGTGCACATGCACCGAGTACAAAACATTTCAGACAAAGACAGGATGTGAGTACAAAACATAGTAGTAAATCAGAAAACTGTATATACAAATTATTTGACAGATAGCAAAGTGCACACGCACTGAAAAAATTCTTTAGCATTTTCAGAACAAATAAACAGAATGGCAGAAAATCGTGTTGATAAGTGACATGAGTGTACTCGCACTGGAGTTGAGAACATATTAGCAATTTACGAAATGTATATACAATTAGTAACAAATGACATAAGTGCATACGTACTGAAGTATTGCATATACAGAATGAGTACAAATCATATTGAAAATGCACAGGCACTGAAGTTCAGTAGAAAACATTTTAACACACAACATAAGTGCACATGCACTGTAGTTCAGAACATATCATTAAAATAAAATAATAAATAAAAAATGTATATACAATATAAAAGACAAGAGTGCACATACTGTACTTGAGAACAAATCGAAAAAAATGTCTTAGGCATTTTTGCAATAAATAAACATAATGGCAAAAATCATATCGACAAGTGACATAAGTGTATTCGCACTGGAGTTCAGCGAATCAAAAAAAAATGTATAACCCATGAACATAAATGATGTTAGCAAAAAAAATGATTTTCACTATGTGACAAGAATTAGGATAGGAAAGGGAAGGATTGCATCATGGTTGTAGCACTTTAGATTGCACACAGCTGTTCTGAAAGTCCATATCTTTCCACAGAAGTACAACACCAAGTGACACAATTTGAAGTTCTTTTCCCATCAGAATTTATCAGTGTAGCCAAGACACTGAACTGTCGTACTAATGTTCCATGTTCTCATTTTGGCAGTACACTAGGTACACCAAGCAGTGGGACCATAATAACGTCTTCATCGCTCACGGTGGTGGACAGCATGTCGTGTCAACACCACGCTCTTACAAGGC
Organism: Schistocerca cancellata; assembly: GCF_023864275.1. Taxonomy (NCBI): domain Eukaryota; kingdom Metazoa; phylum Arthropoda; class Insecta; order Orthoptera; family Acrididae; genus Schistocerca; species Schistocerca cancellata. Next base: position 588,620,422 of record NC_064632.1, on the reverse strand, counting down.
ACACCAACGTAGAATTAGTGCAAAACCAAAGATAGTGCTCCATGATCACTAGGATAGACAGGACAATTGGACATTGCAATAATTCAGGGTAGTTAGCTCATGAGGTGAAGGACATTAAGTCACATAATATTGACAATTACAGTCTTCATTAGTAGTTTGGGGCATTCGTAGCCCAGCGATTGAACATTTCTGTACCAAGTATGTAGTATTACAGAAAAATGTTCATTAATTGTTTTACACAGAATCAGTAACCTTCTTTTCCTAGTTACAAAGCATTATTAAATAATCGCATTCTTTTCCAGTTACAAAGTATAGCATAGTTAATTAATTATGTGTCATTCCAATATAGTAATAATCATTAGCCTTCTCCTAATTACAAAGCATTATGAAACAGTCGCATTCTTTTCCAGTTACAAAGTATGGCATCGTTAATTAATTATTTGTTATTCCAATACAGTAAGAATCATTAGCCTTTTCCTAATTACAAAGCATTATTAAACAATCACATTCTTTCCCAATTATAAAGCATAGTTAATCATTTGTCATTTCAATATAGTAAGAATCATATTCTTTTCCAGTTACAAAGTATCAACATTGAAAACAAGAGCTAATTAATGGCATAATTAATAACATAATTCATTGAGTGACATTAATTATTGGCACTCAGTGGCCATCAAGTATCGAATAGTATAAAACATTGTTCCTCATTCAGTATTATTCAGATCATTAAGAAGTAATAACAATTCATTGAGTGACATTCAGATCATTACGAAGTCATTATTAAAAATCAGCTAATTACAGTCATAGCATTAATAATCATGGGCATTATAAGTAGTCTCATTACAATAAACAGTGGCAGTTATTAGCCAGTTACAAAGCATTATTTTATATATATATTTTTTTGTATCATTACGAAGTCATTACTGAAGAGACATACTATTCAGAGTTGATCAGTATTATTCAGAACTTTCTCAAACTGGTATCACTATTTGGGACTGGTAATACATTTTTTTGCTAGCAATGCATTGCGTTTGGTAATTATAAGAGAAAGCAAGAAGAGAAAAAAGAAAAAGAAAGAAAAAAAATTGGTACTGGGTTGTTCCTGTAAATCAAAAATGTGTAACGTCATTCGTCATGAGTCAGCTGTAGCAAGGTTATGTAACAAGGCAGTACATGTGATCACATTTATAAATGATAAACACAAAGGGGTAAAAAAAATGCAAGTACTAGAACAGGTATAATAAGTAACAGGTTTAGTATCATGAAAAGCTTCTCCTGGAAAAAATACAAAATAGATTATTGACCTGAAAGAAGAAACGCACACTATGCTGAAAAGTAGTGAACTTCGAATTAACAGGTAGTGAAATGTGTATAAACATGTGTTCCATAGCTGTCCTTTCCAAAACTTTCCAACATCCTACTATGCAATATAACACCTGCTGTCGAAACAAACTGCAACAAATACTTAAATAACTACATAGCATAAACACATAACTTCAACATTATCCTCATCTGCAAAGAAAAAACTTCATTATTCATCACTTCATTATTCATAACTCCATCATTATCATCACCTGTAAAGAAAAACTTCATTATCCATAGTAGCATATTCTTCATCATTATTCATCAGTATTCATTATCATCTGCAAAAATATCACTTCATTACTCATTATACAACTATTCCTTATCTCTAGCATATTTCATCACTAAAACTAAGATGTGTAGTTCTGTCCGACAGCCTGCATCAATCACCTTGTATTCTGAAAGAAAAAATTAGTTAAGACTGCTATTCTACGATGAGTATAGTATATTCTTGTTAATGCATGTTAATTCTGATCCATTTACTCTTCTTCATAAGGTCTTTGTATCCTCTTTCGTCTATTCCGTAGTTGAAATTCCCATTTCTGTTTAATTTATTTCTTACACGTATCATTTCTTTCTGTAATTGATGAACAGAGATTAACGACTTGCATTTAAATCATATACCCACTAAGTAATTACTGATTAACGGTAATATAATTAAGCATACAGCATAACATGACAGAAAACGTAATATGTCGAAAGCACAGACAGTGTTCAAAGGCAAAAATGTACACGGAATATCACAATGCAGCAGCAAAAAAAATGTAAAAGTCACGATGTTGAGATGTCATAAGGCCAAAAAAATGTCAAAGTCGACTGGTGTGTGTTATATCTTAACTATTTCACAGTGCATATAGACAAAACTGGAATACAATCGTAGATAAAAGAGTGGAAAATGTGCATGGTCTGATGTGTAACGACAAGAAAAGCGACCTGCTAACCTTACCTTGCCGGGCACTTGCCAAGAAAAATACGACAATCATCAGTAATTAGTCAGGTGAAATAATTGCATTAGTAAATGGCATCATAGCATGTTACATCATAAAGTGATTTCATTCAATAAACGGTTTAATGTTTGAGATATGGTGATTGCCTTTCGATTTTCTGGTTCTCAAAGTTTCGACGTGTACAACATTGGGGTGAGGGATGCTGCGAATCCGATATGGACCTGCGTATAGAAGTTCAAATTTACTGCACTTACCTTTTAATTTGCTGGATAAATAGTGTGTACGTACTAATATTTTCTGTCCAACGTGAAAGTCGCGGCGTGTACAAACCTGTTTTTGCTGTCTTCTCCGGCGCTCTGCGGCACGTTTGATGTTGTTCAGCGCAATGTCGATTATTTCGTGGTGTCGTAAGCGACGACAGGTAGGGAAGTTGACTAATTCTTTAATTTTGTTTGGTGGTTCAACGTTTTTCAGTATAACAGACGGAGATAGCATAGTGGATTCATTTGGAATGGAATTAATTACATCTTGGAATGAGAGTATGTGTGTATCCCAATCAATATGTCTTTTGTGGCAGTATATTCGGCACAGCTTACCAATTTCTTTCATTAACCGTTCACAGGGGTTCGAAGAAGCGTGGTACTTCGATATATAGATCGGAGAAATGTTTCTGGCTCGTAACATGCGTGTCCATACGCTACTACGAAATTGAGATCCATTGTCAGAAATTACTTTCATCACATGCCCTACATGAAATAGAAAATGTTTTACAAATGCTTTCGAAACAGTTTTAGCAGTAGCTTTGCGTAACGGAGTGAAGGTAACAAATTTTGAAGTGAGCTCAACAGCGACAAAGATGTAGCAAAAACCTCTGTTAGTTCTCGGAATCGGACCAAAAATATCTACTGCGGCCATGTGTCTTAATTTAACAGGTACAATGGGATATAAAGGAGGAATATGTGAAGTGGTGTCTGATTTAGCTTTCTGGCAAATTTTACAAGACGCTAAAACTCGTCGTATACGTTTCTCCATGTTGTTAAAATAACAGTTCTGTCTCAGTATAAGAAAACATTTTCGTGCTCCGTAATGTGCGTAACTTAAATGAGTGTACCAGATTAATTTGTTAACAAGTTCGTCAGGGATGCATAATAACCAATTGTTGCTGTCAGGATGAGAGCGGCGAAACAGAATGTCATTGCGTACAGTGTAATGGTTTCTAATCGTAACATTATTCCTATCTTGCCAAAGCTGTTTAATTTCTTTCCACACATTGTCTTTATTTTGTTCTTGTGCTATGTCTTGTAATGACGATGAAATAAAATTTTCAAATGCTACTTGCTGAATGTACATGACACTGAAATTTGTTTTGCAGAAGTTGGTTGCTACGTCTTGCTGATTGTTGCCGAGAGAACGCGATAGTGCGTCTGCTATAACATTTTGCGTACCGGGAATATGAACTATTGTAAAATTAAATTCCTGTAAATAAAGTTTCCATCTGCTTAATCTGTCGTGCGTGAATTTGGCCGAAAGTAAAAATTGTATCGCTCTGTGGTCTGTGTACACGGTGGTATGTCTGTCATAAAGAAAGTGCCGAAATCTCGTAAAAGCCCATACAACACATAATGTTTCCAATTCTGTAACGGAATAATTTCGTTCAGCGGGTGACAAAATGCGGCTTGCAAATGCGATGTTTTTAATTACTATCGAACCATCTTCTTCAATTTCCTGGAAAATGTGTACGCCTAAAGCGGTGTTAGAACTGTCGGTGGCAATGGAAAAATTTCTAGTAAGATCTGGGTGCGATAAAAGTGGAGCATTCAACAGAGCATGTTTCAGGTTCACAAATTCAGAATGTGCTTGCTTATCCCAAGACCAAATACTGTTTTTACCTGTTAATTGGCATAGTCTAGGTGTGTCTAAAGCAGAATGATGAATAAATTTACGAAAAAAGTTAATTAAGCCCAAAAAACTGCGTAGTTGCTTTTTTGTCGTAGGAACAGTAATGTCACGTAGAGCTTGAAGTTTTTCCGGATCAGGTGCAATGCCTTCCGCTGAAATTACGTGTCCAAGAAATTTTATAGAAGTTTTGCCAAAGTGCGATTTACTAAGATTAACTGTGAGTCCTTGTGCATGAAAAGTTTGTAACAGTTGTTCAAGAATCAGATTGTGATCAGACCAGTTAGCTTCTGCGATAAGAATGTCGTCTACATACGTCGTAATTCTGTCCTTAAGTTCTGTCGGAAGTATTGTGTTCAAACCGCGAATAAAAGCTGCAGAAGAAATAGTTAAGCCAAATGGTAATTTGCAAAATTGATAACAGTCGCCGAAACAGAGAAAAGCTGTATATTTTCTGCAATTTGGATGAAGTTGAATTTGCCAAAATCCCGATTTCAAATCTAATGTAGAATAAATAGCTGTACCATGAAATTTCTGTAAAAGTTCCTCTAGTGTCTGTGGTCGATCTGTTTCATTAATAATAATGTCATTAATGTGACGTGAATCAAGTACGAGGCGAAGTGAGCCATCTTTTTTCTTAACAATATGTAGCGGGTTTATGTACGGACTAACTGCTGGTTCTATAATTCCTTGATCAAGCATATCCTGCAATTCTTTTTTAACTTGTTCTCTGTGAATATACGGAATAGGATAATGCTTTGCTTTAAATGTGTCGTGCTGTTTCACTTGAAATTCATACATAAAGCCGGACATGATACCAGGGATGTTGTCAAAAACTGGAGCTTGCTGTAAAAGAATTTCGTGTAGTTGCGTTCGTTCGTCGTCTGTAGTTGCACTGCTTTGTCTAACTTTATCGGAAATCATTTGCATTACGTCGTAGTCAGCTTCGTCTGGAGTATTATCGTTGTGTACGTACGTATTCGTGAACAATGTGGGATTACAGTCTATGTTACGTGACACGGAAATAACCTCTGTGCGGTTAATTGTTTGTTCTTCCGCAGATAAAGAGTGCTGAAATTCTAAAGCAAGTTGTATATTTTCATCCTTTAACATTAAATAAGAATTCTGAAAATTTATAACTGCATCGTGCTGTACCAGAAAATTCGTACCTAAAATTACGTCTGTTGTCAATAAAGGAACAATCCAAAAATTTGAGTGGAAAGTATGACCTCCAATACAAAATGATAAATGCGTCTGTAATTTAACGTCTACTCCTTTACTCGATACTGCTCCTTTTACTTTCATTTTGCCTAATGGTAATGTAGGATACGTATTCTCTTTGTTGCACTCATTAAAAGTCTCCTCATTTATTACTGATATAGGTGATCCGGAATCAATTACTGCTGAGAATTTTGATGAACCAATTTTAATTTCGATGACAGGATGTGAAATAGTTTTCTGAACAAATGGTCTTTCCTGCAAGAGAGTGTCTCTGATATCGTCAAAAGTAATTACATTTTCGTGAACAACATTTTGCGTGTCAAACGTAGTGCTTGTGTTATTGGAAGATGCGATCTGTACATTATCTAGTCAGATTCTATCTGACGTGTTATTATTATTAGTAGGATTCTGTGGCATTTCTACTATTTGAACCGTTCTATTACTTCTTCCAGACGTGTTACGCTCTGGATGATACCTACTGTCGGGTTCGTTCATGAGAATAGGTTCTTGTGTAAAATTTTGCTGTTGGTATGTCCGACTGTTGTTAGATGTACGCTGAAAATTGTTCTCATTATTTTTACGCCTGTCGTAATAGTCATTCCTATACGGTGCATTGCGATAGGAATTGTAATACTGTCTTCTCTGTACATAGTTATTTCCTTGCTGTCGTACGTTACTATTTCTTGTATCAGGGACTATACGTGCACGCGGCGAAACATTAAAGCCTGGTTGACCTTGTGCATTCCATTGTTGGTTAGGTATGCTAACCGGCTGGTTTTGATGTTGTTGTTGTGAAACACCTCTATTGTTACTAAAGTGTGGTTCCTGTTGCTGAAAATTTTGACGATATTGATAATTAGAATTTTGGCTGTTATTAGAGTTTTGGTAGTTGTCGTTCCTAAAGCGTCTGTTATCTTTCCTATTGAAATTACGTGTCTGATCATAATTGCTGTACTTTTGTTGACCTTGGTTATTATAAGAAAAATTTTTGTTTACAAAAGAATAATCGGATTGTTGTACTTCTAAAAGCTGCAAAAGATCCCTGAATGCTGAAATGTTTTCTTTTTGCTGGCCCGTTAGCAGTGACACTCGTAATGACCGTGGTAATTTGGAAATGCATAATTGTATAAGTGCGGATTCACTGTACGGTTCACTCAGGTATTGGTTTTGTTGTACCATGTGCTCAAAAAATTGCGTGACACTGGGAAAATTGGAGTTCTCATAATTTGGCAAACTAATTAACTGATCTTTAATTCCGCGCTGTGTCGTCTTCGACCAGTACGCTGACAGAAAAGCATTCTGAAATTCCTCTACCGAGTAACACTGTCTCGCGATCGGTCTCATACGAGTTGCCGGTTCGCCTTCCAAAAAGCTGCAAATAAATTCAAGTTTATGCGTTACAGGCCAAGTCGGTGGAAGAGCAAAGCTAAATTGTTGAATCCAGTCCAGTGGGTGAATCTGCGTTCTATCGTTTTTAAAAACTTTAAACTTTCTCACTGACAGAAAATGTTTGTAATCGAAATTATCGTCTCTGTGTGATGCAACAGGTTCAGGATCGTAAGAGTATCTATTGAACTGTGGTTGTTCGGAATCTAAGTCCCGTACTCTCTGTAGATTACTCAAATTATACGCACTGCGTGAGTCTGGCAAATGTTCGAAAAGTGGCGCCCTTTGTGATGTGTTATTAACTGAAATATTTTTAATCTCCGTTACTTCTTGCTGTAAACTCGACAGTTTTCTACGCAACGTGTTGTTAGACGAGTCAATCTCATTAATTGTCTGCTGTAAATTTTGAAATTCAGGTGTTTGGTTAAATGAAATCGGTGCAGTATCGTCTGATTTATTATCATTACTACTTTCAATAGCATCAATACGACTGGCTAATGCATCATATTTTTCAGTCAGTATTTTTGCCTGATCATCGGTTTTAGAATCGGACGCATTAATCTGTTTTTGCAACTTACGCGTAGTTTCGCTCAGTTTTTTAACATCAGCTTTGATGACATCGCAATCCTGCGTCAGTTCTAATTGTTCGAATCTGTCTGTCACTGTTTGAATATCTACTGTGTGTGTATCTGTTTTTGATTTAAGATTGGAAATTTCGTCACGTAATTCTGTGTTCGACTGTTTGATGGAATTAATTTCGTCGGACACTGAGGCAATATTATTGTCTACATACGTCTTTGCTTTCGCGAACATTTTGCGTTTGTCTTCTTGTCTTTGTGCAGTGATTGTTTCCATGACTTGACGTTTGACTTTATTTTGATCTTGAATAAATTTGCGGAAACGCGTATCACTGTTTTGTATGTGGAGATTAAAGCGTTCGTCAATCTGAGTGTTCTGTTGGTCGAATTTCGCGTCGATCTTTTCATCCATTGTGCGCGAAAGTTCTGCTGTCATTGCTTTAAACTCGTCGCGTAATTGTGTAGCTTTTTCAGAGCATTGTTTAGCGACTGTACTAATTTCCGCTCTAAGTGTTTCTGTTGTGGCTGTTTGCATTTCCCTTAATTCCTGAGCAACAGACCTAATTTCTTCGCTGCTTTTCTTTGAACTAGCCTCAATTTCCACGCGCAACTGTTCCTTAGTGTCATGACACTGCGCGGCAACAGCTCTAATTTGTTCACTAAGCTGTCTGGAATTGTCGTCTAATTTTTCGTTTAACTGTTTATTCTGCTCACTAAGATTGTCTTGTTTTTTATCTAGTTGTTTGATATCTACACTAAGTTGGTTCTTAAACTGTAGCATTATTGTCATAAATTGATCCAAACCTAAAGTAGCTGTTGCATTCCCAGTACTCTGTAATGGAGTACATGCAATTGTCACGTTTTGTGTGACCATTTGGTCATTCTTTGGTTCACAAAAAGCTGTCCCTGTCAAATGTACACTCTCATTCACTATTTCGGAATTAAATAACTCCGGCGTACTTTGTGTATCCTGTTCATTTTCATTAGACAAATTTGTCTGCTCGTCACGTGAATTTAGTAAACCGGTTGTATTAAGCTGGGCAGCGTTCATTACAATAGTGCGCCCATCGTCATCAATTGTCGTCAAATCAACACAAGACACAATCGAGTTCGTTTGTTCATCATTAAGGTCTACATCCTTATTAATGGTTGGAACGCATTGATTGTCAGTGAACGCAGGATTGACATCATTACACTGCGTGTCACATGTCCTATCGGTCACGTTGTTTAAGTCAGTAATTTCGTTCATAATACCTCGCGATACACTATTCACAGTCTTTCGCGGCATTTTTACAATAGTCACAATTATTCACAAAACAATAAGCACAAATGCAAAAGCAACACACAAATACAATAGAGCAACGAATTGCCGTTGACCTGTAGAAAGAAAGTCACAAGATTAGTAAAAGCGTTGCGCCAAATCCTAATTATATTTAAGCAAATAAGAGCAGATATCTGACTGTTGTTCAAAAGACTCTCAACGAAATACGATCCTGGACTGGGTGTCGCCAAGTGTAACCTCCCCACAAAAAAAGAAAAGACAATATTTAATAAAAATGGGAGCCAAGCGTAACCTCCCTAGCAATTAAATACAATGACAATAAAAATGTGAGAATCGGAATCTGACCCAACTATAAACTCCTCACAAAAAAATGAAAGTCCATTCAGTGATAAGAAAATCTCAGTGATAATGAAAATTCAATTAAACCGAAATATCGGTCTTTGGCCCTGTGCAAAAATCAGAATTAAATTCTTACCTCATTGTAACTGCTAGTCAAATTTCTGCTCTTATTCTTGCGCACAGCTTGGAGGAACTGCATTGCAAATAATAATATTCCTTTTTTTTTGTAATTTAACTGAAATTTGTTTAAGGGAAGTGGAACGAAATTTAGTTCAATAAAATTGCTTTTGAAATCATAATTATTATTGGGGCACTTGTTGGAAATTAATTACAATAAATGAACTTTAAATTATCTGATGATTACCTTAATTAACAATATACCTCATTCAGCATCTTGACCAGTGTTGCCGACAGACTACATCACACAACCGCACTGGGCTGCTACTACTGACCGACTGCTCTGCATGACGACTACTACAGAACTGCTCTCAACGACTACTGACTGAGTACTGCTCGCAACACTCGCGCGGTCAAGCGCAGACTAACCACGAAAATAGGCTCTCTGGTCAAAGATTTTAACGTGCCTCACCATCGCTGCTATGTTACATACGTGTTTCACAGTATTGCCTCACGTGTTCCAACATTTCTACGGAACACAAACTGATATTCCCCAAGGTCGGCTTCTATCAGTTTTTCTATTCGTCTGTAAAGAATTTGGCTTAGTATTTTACAGCCATGACTTACTAACTGATAGTTTGGTAATTTTCACACATCTGCTTTCTTTGGGATTGGAATTATTATATTCTTCTTGAAGTCTGAGGGTATTTCGCCAGTCTCATACATCTTGCTCACCAAATAGTAGAGTTTTGTCAGGGGTGGGTCTCCGAAGGCTATTAGTCGTTCTAATGGAATGTTGTCTACTCCCGAAGCCTTGTTTCGACTCAGGTCTTTCAGTGCTCTGTCAAACTCGTCACTCAGTATCATATCTCCCATTTCATCTTCATCCTCTTCCATTTCCATAATATTGCCCTCCAGTACATCGCCCTTGTATAGACCTACTAGGTACTCTTTGCACCTTTCAGATTTCCCTTCTTTGCTTAGAACTGGTTTTCCGTTTTATGTCGTTAATTATAGATCAAGAACAATGGAGGACATGTAACACTTCCCTGGGGAACGCCGGATATTTCTTCTGTTTTACTTGATAACTTTCCGTCTATTCCTACGAACTATGACCTTTCTGACAGGAAACCTTGAAGCCAGTCGCACAACTGAGGCGATATTCCATAGGCACGCAGTTTGGTTAGAAGACGCTTGTGAGGAACGATGTCGAAAGCCATCTGCAAGTCTAAAAATATGGAATCCATTTGACATCCCCTCTCGATAGCACTCATTAATTCGTGAGTATAAAGAGCTAGTTGTGTTTCTCAAGAACGATATTTTCTGAATCCGTGCTGACTATGTGTCAGTAAATCGTTTTCTTCGAGATAATTCATAATGTTCGAACACAGTATACGTTCCAAAGCCCTACTGCAAATCGACGTTAGTGATATGGGCCTATAATTCAGCGGATTTTCCCTTTTGGGTATTGGTGTGACTTGAGCAATTTTCCAGTCTTTAGGTAGGGATCTTTCTGTGAGCGAGCGGTTGTATATAATTGCTAAATATGGAGCTATTGTATCAGCATACCCTGAAAGGAATCTGACTGGTATACAATCTAGACTGGATGCCTTGCCTTTATTAAGTGATTTAAGTTGCATTGCTGCACCTAGGATATTTACTTCTATGTTTTTCATCTTGGCAGTTGTTCTTGATTGTAATTTAGGAATATTTACTTCGTCTTCTTTGGTGAAGGAGTTTCGGAAAACCTTGTTTAATAAATCTGCTATAGTGGCACTGTCATCGGTGACTTCACCGTTGTTATCGCGCAGTGAAGGTATTTGTGTTTTGCCACTGGTGTGATTTATGTATGACCAGAATCTGTTTGGGTTTTCTGCCAGATTGCGAGACAGGATTTCGTTGTGGAAATTATTAAAAATTTCTTGCATTGAAGTACGGGCTATCTTTTGAACCTATGGAAAATTTTGCCAATCTTGGGGATTTTGTGTTCTTTTAAATTTGGCGTGCTTTTTTCCTTACTTCTGCAATATCGATCTAAACCGTTTTGTGAACCATGGGGAATCAGTACCATAACTTATTAACTTATCTGGTATATATCTCTCAATTGCCGTCGATACTATCTCTTTGAAATCATTCCACATCTTTTCTACACTTACATGATCAGATGGGAAAGAATGGAGACTGTCTCTTAAAACCGCCTGAGCCTCTGAATCAGACCCTCCACACGGCTCTGAACCAAATAAACACGCCGCGCGGGATTAGGCACAGCAGTCATGGACTGTGCGGCTGGTCCCGGTCGAGGTTCGAGTCCTCCCTCGGGCATGGTTGTGTGTGTTTGTCCTTAGGATAATTTAGGTTAAGTAGTGTGTAAGCTCACGGACTGATGACCTTAGCAGTTAAGTCCCATAAGATTTCACACACATTTGAACATTTTTGAACCAAATGAACACAGTCGGTCCTATCGAAAATGCTGCAGATGGTGAGCTCCAACTTAACCTCGCAAGTTTTTACCATTTTCGCTAGCCGCCTGAAACCAGAGAGAATCTCAGATCCAAAGTGACACATGTCATTGGTACCGACATGAGCCATCACCTGCAGTTGGCTGCACTCCTTTCTGCTCATGGCATCCTGAAGCACTCTTTCCACATCCGGAATGACTTCCCCCAGTATGCACACGGAGTGCACACTGGCTTCATTCCCCTCCTTCGCAGCCATGTTCTTAAGAGGCCCTATTATATGCTTAGTGTTGTGGCTCCCAAGTACCAGCAAACAAAGCCTCTGTGAAAGCCCAGACCTTTCGGGCTGAGAAGCTTCCTTTGCAACAGGGTGGACGACTGCATCCAGCTTAGAGATATCGTCAGCCACAGATAACACTCGAAACCTGTTCGTCAAACAAACACGGTGGCCCTACAATCGGCCCCTCAGAAAGCCTTTCTCTGCCTGCCAGACTTTGGAATGATATCCCACTAGACCACGGGTGAGGGGTCAGCCTCAGTGCAGGCAGTACCCGGGAGCAACCACAGCAGTGGACCGATTGGGGGACACGTGGGACGTGCTCGACTTCCCTTCCTTCCCCCCTCCCCCCTCTTCCCCCCCCCCCCCAGTGATGCACCTTGGCAGAAGCCTCAAGCTGTGTGACAGAAGCAAATACTGCCCGGAGCTGTGAGCGAAGGGTCACCAACACAGCTCGCATCTGACCACACCAATCACAGTTCCTTTCCATTACTGAAGTCGCTCCTGTTTGAAGCTCATAAAAATATGTAACAAACGAATGGTGTACTTGGCTTAGTAGCAGCAGGAACTCGAGATGCTCTGTCACTGGTGGTCTAACTCACAATGTGGTTTGTGGTAGGTATTGGGCGCGATAAACATATTTGTTTCTGCGTGCCTGCTGTTGTAGTAATTCCGCGAGGATAGGAGGTCACTACATCTTGCCTTCTTACCTTGAGAAGGCACTTGGTCGAGTACCACATCCGATGATTTGATATGGTCTTTGTGATCGTCAAGTTCCTGAAACGTACGTAAATTGGGTAAACATGCTGTACAAAAACACCAGAGTCTGCGTACCATGCTCAGCAGCACTGACTCAAGCTCCCTGTGACAGTTGAGATTCATCAAGACTCATCAGCTCTGTCTCCACTGCTCTTTGTTACCATAAAGGATAACTACGAGGTCGACCTACAGAAATGTGTACTGTGGGCAATGCTGTACACTGAGGACATTATGTTTGCAGCAGGCACCAGGTAGCATCTTGAAACTCAAGTGCGAATGTGGTATGTTAGTCTACATCATATGGCGTTCATTTAAATATTCACAAGAGTGGGTACCTCTAAACGATTCCATCTCCAGGAACTATACAGATTAATGGAGCTCTTCTTACCAAGTTGGACACATTCCATTATCTAGGCTCTCGACTACAGACTGACTGATATGTGAATGAAGATGTGCGAGCAAGAATCAAAGTGATTTGAATGTGATTCAGAGACATCACTTGTGTTCTCTGGGCTAAGAAGATGCCTGTCCACATGAAATTAAAAGTTTCGCTGCACAATGCTGCGGCCAGTTCCATCATATGATACCGAGGGTTGGCCCACAACTATAAGTTCTGAGCACTCACCCAATGTCATAGAGATGTGGATACTGAGAAGATTATTCGACATTTATCTGCTTGATTTTATCAACAATATATCGAGCCAACAACTAGCTGGACTGGCTCCAATCAGTGAGAAGGTTCAAGAATGAAGACCTCACTGGTATGGACACATTGTATGGCCACAACCTAGTGCAGTCTATGATGACAGTGTCGAAGGCTAGAGACTGCATGGGGGACTTCAAAGTACAGTAGAAAGATACTGTAAGAGCACGTCTAAGATCAAGAAGCGTAAGTCTAGAGGAAGCGTTAGACCACAAAAAATTGCGTGATTGACCCAAAAAGTGGTCCCTGTTCCAACAAGAAAGCACTAGGAAGAAGAAGAAGAAGATAAAGAAGAAGGTTATTATTATTACTATTATCATTATCATCGTCACCATCTTTATTATTATTGTTAACTATCTGTTACCCATGGCTGCAGTCACATATCAGTAGTTCTGGTATGATGTGTGATGTTGAAGAAGTAACGTCTCGTACATGCAGTAACATCAGCTGCCTTCACATGTCTGCCTGTTCAGCTAAGCATAGCTCGTGATGTGTGGTCGCTCTCACGCCTCTCAAACTGTTTCAAAACACAATCCATCAGCATCGTCCCTGTCGAGCAGTGCATACACAGAGGCATGGGCAGGAGTGCTCGTGTACGCAATGTGCTACTGGAGTACGTATGTGTTATACAACGTGTACAATATGCAGCAAACAGTGTTGAAATATGGACTGAACACAATGAATATAGTATGAGTATTGTATTCATTACTTTCCATCATATCACGTAGCGCACGTCAACCAATAAACGCGTCTCACAAATACGATAAATATCAAAAGTCAAAGAGTAAATAGCTTTCTCAAAGAGTAAATACTTTTTCCTACTTCGTGTGATACTCTTCAAAGCAACATGTATCATGTACCATACACTTTCTAAAGAAACCTGTGTCTTTTCTCATGGTAGAAAACTTGAATCTCATTACAAATAAGTACCCCACTCATACAGTTATAATTAGTGGAGACTTCAGTCTACCCTCGATTTGTTGGCGAAAATACGTGTTCAGACCCGATGGTAGACAGAAAACATCTTCCGAAATTGTACAAAATGCTTTCTCTGTGATTTACTTTGAACAATTAGTTCATGAGCCATCACGAATTGTAAATGGGTGCGAAAACGCACTTGACCTCTTAGCTACAAATAATCCTGATCTAATAGAGAGCGTCATGACGGATACAGGGATTGATGAACACAAGGTCATTGTAGCGAGGCTCAAAACCATATCAACCAAAACCACTAAAAATATATCTATTTAAAACAACAGATAAAAATTCGTTTGATGCCTTCCTAAGAGAGAGTCTCCATTCCTTCCAAGCTAATTATGTAAGTGTAGACCAGATATGGCTCAAATTCAAAGAAACAATATCGACAGCAGTAGATAGATTTATACCGCATAAGTTAATAAGAGACGGGACTGATCTACCATGGTACACAAAATACGTCAAAACACTGTTGCAGAAGCAACGAAAAAAGCATGCCAAATTCAGAAGAACGCAAAATCCCCAAGACTGGCTAAGTTTCACGGAAGCTCGAAATTTAGTGTGGACGTCAATGCGAGATGCTTTTAATAGTTTCCACAGTGAAATATTGTCTCAAAATATGGTAGAAAACCCAAAGAAATTCTGGTCGTATGTAAAGTACGCCAGTCAATACCTTCACTGCGCGATAGCGACGGAAATGTTACCGATGATGGTGCCACTAAAGCGGAGTTACTAAATACAGTTTTCCGTAATTCCTTCACGAAAGAAGACGAAGTAAATATTCCAGAATTCGGAACCAGAACAGCTGTTAGCATGAGTGACATAAAAGTAGATATCTTAGGTGTTGCGAGACAACTCAAATCACTTAAGAAAGGCAAGTCTTCCGGTCCAGATGGTATACCAATCAGGATCCTCTCAGAGTATGCAGACACAATACCGCCTTTCTTATCAATCATGTTCAACCGCTCACTTGACGAAAGGTCTATTCCTAAAGACTGGAAAGTATATACATAACCAACACAGATTCAGAAAATATCGTTCTTGTGCAACACAGCTAGCTCTTTATTCCCATGAAGTAATGAGAGATGTCGACAAGGGATCTCAGATCGATTCCATACTCCTACATTTCCAGAAGGCTTTTGATACCGTTCCTCACAAGCGACTATTAATCAAATTGCGTGCATATGGAGTATCGTCTCAGTTGTGTGACTGGATTCGTGATTTCGCCTCAGAGAAGTGACAGTTCGTAGTGACAGACGGTAACTCATCGAGTAGAACAGAAGTGACATCTGGCGTTCCGCAAGGTAGTGTCATAGTCCCTCTGCTGTTCGTGATTTATATAAATGACCTAGGTGATAATCTGAGCAGCCCCCTTCGATTGCTTGCAGATGACGCTGTAATTTACCGTCTACTAAAATCATCAGACGATCAATTCCAATTATAAAATGATCTAGTGTGAATTTCTATGTGGTGCGAAAAGTGGCAATTAGCACTAAACAAAGAAAAGTGCGAGGTCATACAATGGGTACTAAAAGAAATCCGATAAATTTTGGGTATACAATAAATCGCACAAATCTAAGGGCTGACAATTCGACTAAATGCCTAGGTATTACAATTACGAGCAACTTAAATTGGAAAGACCACATAGATAATATTGTTGGAAAGGCGAAGCAAAGACTGCGCTTTGTTGGCAGAACACTTACAGGATGAGACAAACCCACTAAAGAGACAGGCTACATTACACTTTATCCGTCCTCTGCTGGATTATTGCTGCACGGTATGGGATCCTTACCAGGTAGGATTGACGGAGGACATCGAAAAAGTGCAAAGAAGGGCAGCTCGTTCCGTGTTGTCGCGCAACAGAGGTGAGAGTGTCACTGATACGATACGCGAGTTGCGGTGGAAATCACTGAAACAAAGGCGGTTTTCTTTGCGGTGAGATCTATTTACGAAATTTCAATCACCAACTTTCTCTTCCAAATGAGTAAATATTTTGTTGAGACCCCCTTACGTAGGGTGAATTGATCATCATAATAAAATAAGAGAAATCAGAGCTCCAACGGTAGATGTAGATGTAGAAGCTATCTCCATACCAAATGTCACTGAAATCGATTTAGTGCGTTAGTAGTGAAAACGTAACAATCAGAGCTAGTTTTGCATTTAAAATAATCGTTGGGTGAAGCTTTCAGGTACGATATCTTTCTATTCCATGACCCGATTTTGATGAACTAAAGCCTGTACTGCGCCCCAAGCTAAGCTCAAGTTACCTGTGATGACCTCATGCAAATAGGTCTGGTAGTTTTGGAGAAGCATGTGCAAACAGACAAGCAGACACACATGACAGCTTATAAATTTTTTATTATTAGAATCGTAGTATCTGTGGCACGGTAGCCGGCCGAAGTGGCCGCGCGGTTCTGGCGCTGCAGTCTGGAACCGCGAGACCGCTACGGTCGCAGGTTCGAATCCTGCCTCGGGCATGGATGTGTGTGATGTCCTTAGGTTGGTTAGGTTTAACTAGTTCTAAGTTCTAGGGGACTAATGGCCTCAGCAGCTGAGTCCCATAGTGCTCAGAGCCATTTGAACCATTTTTTTGTGGCACGGTAAAAGCGTGGGCGACAAACATCTTATACTTGTGCATATGGGAGGGGGCAGACAATAAGAGACAACGACGGGGTACCCAGAGAAATTCCCACTAACACTAGCGTGAGGGCAGATTGTGTAGTATGCATTTCTGCCACTAGGCGTGTTAGTGCTGTTTTGTTCCTATTTCGTTTTTCGTGATGGCAAGTTTAAGTGAACAAAGTGCAGCTGTGAAATTTTGTTTTCTACTCAGTAAAAATGCTGCTGAAAATATTTTAATCTTGAAAACAGCTTACCAAGATGACGCCAGGCGGAAAACTCAAGTGTATGAGATGGTTTGCTCGATTTAAAAATGACGACATGTCGATTGATGACGGAGCTAGTTCTGGACGTCGATCGAGTGCCCGGATCCAGAAAATATTGAAAAAAATTCGAGACTTGTGATCTCAGACCGTCGACAGAGAAATGGTCAACTGTCAGAGATGAGTACGTTATCTCGGAGCTCGGTTCAGCGAATTTTAACGGAAGACTTGGGAATGAAAATGTTGCTGCCAAGTTTGTTCCTCGACTTCTGACTGACAATAAAAACGGAAGTCGAGTTTTTGGCTAAAAATGCCACGGTTCCACTGCCCCACGCA
Organism: Schistocerca cancellata; assembly: GCF_023864275.1. Classification (NCBI taxonomy): domain Eukaryota; kingdom Metazoa; phylum Arthropoda; class Insecta; order Orthoptera; family Acrididae; genus Schistocerca; species Schistocerca cancellata. Next base: position 588,602,906 of record NC_064632.1, on the reverse strand, counting down.
CCTTACTTGCCTGACCTGGCGCTGTGCAACTTTTCTTATTTCCACGTGTAGAAAGGGTCATCAAAGGGCAACGTTTTGGCAACGCTGAAGACGACAAGAAGAAAGCCAGGGAGGAGCTGCCAGCCATTTCGAAAGATGGTTACAGAAAATGTTGGAAACAGTGGAAGCATTGGTGATGCAATGTATCAGTTGTAATGGGGAGTATTTTTAAGGGGATAACGTGGATTTTGCAAACAATTTGAAAGTATATAACTTTTGAAAAATAATTCCAGTCGTTTCGGGTACTCCATTGTACGATGAATATTTACGCCCCCTTCGCCCCGATCCCAGAACTGCTGCCTGGCACCGCGCCAGCTGCAGCCAGCGCGTGTAGAGTGTGTGACGGGCAGTGTGTCGCGCGGCACGACGAGCGTGGACCTGCTGTCGGCGCTGGGCCACCTCCTCCTGGAGAGGCTGGGCCTGCACGAGAGCCCGGACTGGCCCTGCGAAGACCAGCGGCCGCCCTCCCTGGCCGCCGTCTGGCGCGCGATCCGCCGCCTCTGGGCCATAGCCTGTGGGGACCGCGACTGGTGGGTCGGCCCCCCTGCCAGCCTGGGCCGCACCTCGTACCTCGGGTCGCCGAGCGCTTCGGTGGTCCTCCACAGCCCCGCGCCGTGGACCAGGAGCTCTCGGGGCGACCTGTTCTACTGGCGGTCGCGTTCCAGGAGGAGCGCCATCGAGCGAGAGGAGCGTTTCGACTGCGCGCTGGCCTCCACGAGCTGGGTGAGTCAGCACGAGCGGTCGGGGCTCTCGGGGCAGTCGCTGTAATCTAAATCAGGGGTTCCCAGCGTGGGGGCTATTGTTCCCTGAGGGTAAAATGAAATTATCTGAGGGCTGAAAACAGACAGCTTCAATTGTGTTACGATCACGGAGCTAAATTATTTGAGTAAGATCACTATTTTGCAAAACTGTAATGCTTATTACACGATTTACCGGTAAATACCTCGTTTCTTATTTCAAATACTAGCATTGCCGTGTGAGACAATGTGTTGGACGTTTAGCTAGTGAAACGAAGGTATGAACATCTTCCTCAAATACGTAGTTGACCCACTGCACACGTACTTTGTATCATGCATGTACAACAGTAAAACTTTGGCACGTATTTCAAATATGTCAAATAGTCTCATGAAAACGCCACCTCAAATTTGTTAGTTTCCACGAGAGACCGTGAAATTGCTGCATTACTCACTTTGCACCAGACAAACAAAGTATTGACACCACAACAGAAACACATATAGAGTTTACACAGTGTTGTAATTATTGTTATTATTAGTGACAGCGGTCATGCACAAAGGAAGGGCAGGGTGAAGTCTTCCAGTGTCTGTCAGTTGAGAAGTATGGAGTCCAAGAATTGGGTGATATACAAACAGTACGCTCAAGTGTAGTGCGCCCATTTTTAATTTGGCTGATTTTAAATAGAAGTTGAGGGCGTGGGCGGAGTGAGTGTAGCAGAGAAACCATGTTTCGTATCAAGTACCTACCCTCAGTGTGGACAGTTAACCTTCACTGCCAAGGAGGAGTTGTGTGTAGCACTCTTCATACACTGACAATTGTTTCATCAATTTATAAAAGAGGTTGCTATAAATAAGCAGCACCAATTGTCTGATTGACACATTAATTCTCGGGTTATTTACAAATACTAAATATTCATCTTTCAGCACTTTGAAAATAGAAATGTTCTAAGAACAATCTTTCTCATTCTAAATTTTTTTTAGGTGCCAGCGTTGAAGATGAGGGAGGGAGAGGGCGAGGAATGGCTGACATTTAATTTCACTTAGGTGTAATGGTGTCGGAAAGGCTGGGGCCCACCTATCTCATTCCATTCGCTCATTTCTACTCTGAAGTTAATAAGTTTGCTGCGTACCTCACAAAAACCTTGCTGATTTAGCAAATCTACATCTGCAACTACGTAGCTAATCTCCTATACACATTTATGTGCCGGGTTCAAATGGCTCTGAGCACTATGGAACTCAACATCTTAGGTCATAAGTCCCCTAGAACTTAGAACTACTTAAACCTAACTAACCTAAGGACATCACACACACCCATGCCCGAGGCAGGATTCGAACCTGCGACCGTAGCAGTCCCGCGGTTCCGGACTGCAGCGCCAGAACCGCTAGACCACCGCGGCCGGCTATGTGCCGGGCAGAGGGTTCTTCGAACCTCCTTCAGTTTTCTTCTCTATCAGCGTATGAGAATTTAACTGAACATTTAAATCTTTCTTTACTCTCTGATTTATCTTATTTTATCATGGATATTATTTCTCTCTCTGTACGCTGGCGACAATAAAATATTTTCGCATTCAGAGGAGAATGCTGATGTTTGAAATTTCGTCAAAAGGTATAGCCGCAACGAAAAACGCCCTTATTTTAATGATTGCCACCACAACTTATTATACTTGTGACACTCTCTGCCATATTTCGCGATAATTCAAAACAAGCTGCTTTTCTTTGGACTTTTTCGATGTCTTCCGCCAATCCCGTCTGGTAAAGTTACCACACCGCACAGCAGTACTCCAGGCAAACTCTTTAGTAGGTAGTTGCATGTTCTAAGAGTTCAGATGATAAATTTCAGTCTTTGGTATGCCTTCCCCACAACATTATCTACGTGATCGTTCCCGATTATGTTGCTCGTAATTACAGTTCCTAGGTATTTGGTTGAACTGACAGTCTTTATATTTCAGTGATTTTTCGTGTAATCGAAATTTAATGGATTTCTTTTCGTACTCATTTCGATGACCTCACACTTTTCTTTATTCAGAGACAGTTGCCACTTTCCGCAAATCTACATTTATGACTATATTCCGCAAGCCACGTTACTGTTTCTGACTAACGGTTTTCCTTGCCTCCCCACCCCTTTTCCTGTTCCACTCTCGAACGGCGCGTGGGAAGAATGAATGTCGGTAATCCTCCGTATGGGTTCTAATTTTTCTGATTTTATCATCGTGTTCACTTCATGAGACATAATTCTGTGGGAGGAAGTAACATGTTGTCCTACTCTTAATGGAAACCATCCTCCCGAAATTTCAACAATACCCGTCTCTGCGATGCACAACGGCTCTTTTGTAGCGTTTCCTGAGCGTCTCCTTTACTTCTCCCCTTTGACGAAACACGCCGCCCTTAGATCCTTTCTGTCTCACATACTCTTCTATTAATCCTACTTGGATGCTCAAGAATCGGTCGAATGAATGATCTGTAAGGCGAGAGAAAAGGCAAAGTGGAAAGAGGCTGAAGTAGTTCTTGATATCACAACGGTGAACATGTACAGAAGAAGTAATAATGTAAAAGCGTCTTCTTTATATAGGATGGTCAGGAAAAAGTCTGAAAAAGCTTGTAATAGTGTTGCAGGGAAGACTGATGTGAGAAATAGATGTTAAGAAAAAAATTCGATACGTTCGTCGTTTGCCAGTTATTTAGCATTGAAGTTGACCATTCAGGTGGTCGCGCGCCCAAATTTCAAGCAGCTTACTAGAGACTGTGTCGCTGAACACATCCTTTGTTTCGTTTGCGCAAACCGAAAAAACGTGGCTTTTGCTCATCTACTTTAAATTAATCATTTCCGAAATAGCCGTGTTTTAACTGATAAGGAGCGTTTCAATAAGTTGTAACTCACGAACGAACACCTGTCTGTCCATTACCGAATTTAGCGCTTGCAACGGCTTGCGTTTGCGTTCCCCATAATAATATCTATTTCAGCTGTTCGTAATTGTAATTCCTAGGTATTTAATTGAATTGACAGCCATACCTTATTGGCTAACTTCAATGCTAAACAACTCAGTAACGGTGTAACGCACAGAATTTTTTTCTTGAAAGCTGTTCTCAGTACAATGTCTCCTGCAACACCCTCACAAGCATTTCGACTGTCTCTAACCACGTATGTACACTATAATTAGCCATATATTCTCTCTAGTAAAGTTGATACTTAACTAAACTGGACGTTAAGACGTATACACACTGCGTACCTGCTATCAGTATAAATAGATTGACATCTCTTTCCATACAGAAAAGTCGACGACTGCACTGTTGCTTGTATTTATCTCTACGTTCACAAAATGTTACTGATTTTCTCACTCGTGATTAAACAATTACAAGCTGCATCTTTTCTGCGGTTCACCCCACAAATTTCATATTTTTAGGCGTAACTACGGAAATAAAGCGAATTACACATAACTCGCGTGTTTACAGTTTAGCCCACGTTTAGTCCAAGGATTTCGCATGTTTTCCAAAGATAAAAATGAGGTTACTTTGTTGTACCTGAGCGGATACGTTCAAAAAGTATTATTTATTGTTTTTGGAAACTCTGTATGAAAGTGTTTGACTAATTAATGCAAGAATGGCGTAGCTTCAGTTCTGTTAATCTAGTTGGTAAATGCCTACAAATCGTGCCAATATAGATGAATCTATATCTTTCCACAGATTTTGTTATGATCCTACGTACCTTTCCCCTGGCATACGATGTTAATACCACGGTTATCGGCCAATACTTTGTCAATGTCACAATTCATACCTTTTGTATTATTCTACACGGCCTATATTCCAAATGTTAATCGCAGTGCAGAGAGGGTTCCTTTGTATTTCTTGGCTCACATCTTGTTCCGAGTCACACACGCCAACATCTGTCAGGAATGTTCATTAAGGGGAGCCCTCTCCCGCACTGTGGAGTTCTCGTTTTCGATACAAGGTATAAAAAACGGCAGATAGGCAATATTTAGTGTGCCATTTGCTGACTCATTCCTGGAGACATTGGTGGCTACAGTTGTGACTGCCGCTATCAATTCTTCGCCAGTTGTGTGTCTGAGCAAGCACAGTGGTGTCTGTGAGGATGAGAATAAGGAATAGGCACTCATCGTACAGTTTTACTGCTTTATGAGTAAAATCAGACTGTAGCATGGTTGGCTGTTACAAGGTGACATGAGCTGTTGCTTTATTAAAATAAATCAGGCGCATTGTTACGGCTCTTCCAGGCGTCCTGTCAACTTCAGTCTCCTTCGTCAATTAATTTTGTTACCCAGTATGTCACCTTAATACACAGGTGATACACCTGATTAAAAGTGTTATATAAGCAGATAACATCTCATAAGAGCTAACAACAAATCATGATAACACATCGTGGGAACTCTTTGATGTTATTGAGGGAAACAGGGGAAACAGAGATACAAGAACCTTAGTTTGTTATAAAGTCAAACTGCATCGTACTGTCCTGGTTCAGTGAGGAAGAAATTAATGAATATGTAGACAGTCCAGGGAACGGAAAGAAACTCTCTGTTTTAACAGATACTCACTTAAATGACCATGTTGATCCTGCTTAAAAATTTCTTGATCGTTGGGGAAGATTAGGAATTTTATGATGTGGAGATACTAGTGAGAAATTGGTATTACATGTTGCTTAGGCTTGTGTGAAATGATTTGTGCGTCGCGATACCATTCACATAAAAGGAACAGTGATATTGCTGAAGTACTGCAGGAACAATTGGGGAGTGTCTGCGCCCATTGTGTAGAACAGACCGAGGAAGAGACCGTGATGGAAATGGACCCTTATGATGGGCGTCCCTACCATCTACCGCTGGTACAGTCAGTAAGCAACGACCTCATGTGAGTGGAGATCTCGTATGATAGCTCTTAATCTGCCATCACCACTGACGTTTGCTAGCGGACGGGGATTTATGATGGAGGTGCATCCCCACATGTGGTTGATCAGCTATCTTCGACCCACCAGCGAAACGTTTGCTTACCTGTTCTCTCTGATCTTTTACACCTGTGCATCCATTTTGGAAAATCTTGCAGTCAAGATTACTGTTATATCCTCACTCCCTCACTGAGATACTCTGTACTGAAGACTCATGGGGAGGCACTATGACACGAGTCAGTCGTTGCCTGCTGAAGCTTACACGTTTTGTTTGCTTCCGTACAGTCCTGGTGGAAATGGGTTCATCTCACCCCACATTCAAATGGCGTGCAATCTGGCTATGAGTGGTTGTGTGAAGGCGTCGTTACTTTCGTACATAAAGTTCTTCTAGTTATCATGTGGGTGGTTTTATGCATCTGTCTTCCCGAGTTCTTGTGTAATCTGTGATATGCTAGGAGCAGTGCATGTGGTACCGATTATCATCCCACATTCCAAGTTTGTCATCTCGCGACATGCAGCCAGGTCCACTGCGTGGCAGCCTCTAACAGACAGTTCAGATGCAGTGCCTACACCCGTACCATACGTAACATCTAGCCGAAAACTTTGGGAGTCATACACAGCACATCATTAAATAGGATAACCGATCGCATAACTTTTGGCCACACAGTTTAGTTCACGTACTGTGCAAATAATATGTGTCTGTGTGTGTGTGTGTGTGTGTGTGTGTGTGTGTGTGAGCGAGAGAGAGAGGAGACGCAGACCAGTGACGAGTCCCCCCCGTCTGGACTCCAGGTGCAGCTGGAGAGCAGTCCCAGCAGTGCGTCCAGCTGGCAGCCGCCCCCCCGCTGCCCCCGCCGCTACACCAGGAGCACACACCGCCGGCTGCCGCTGCGGGAGGCGGAGCGCCGCCAGCGCCGCCACTGCCGCGACACCACACTGCGGCTCTGCGCTGCGGAGCTGTCGGTGGAGCGGTGGTTGAGGACGAGTGCGCGGCCCGCCACAGTGTGGTCATTTTATGATCTTTATAATTTATAACGTTTTAGCAGTTTTTACATTTTTTCCTATTCGTCCCCGGACCTTGCATGTCTGCGACGGCTGACAGCGTCGCCCCGCCAAATCTACAGTGCAGCCCCACTTTATAATTCCTCAGTTTATTGTGTTCTCGGGCTGGATGCCTCGCCGTCGCATCGATCGATGAGGTCCCCAAAATTCACTGTTATTCGACTTAAAAGACACTGGGAGACTCTGAACTCGGTGGAAGTCACTACGACTGGCTTCTCTGGAGGGGACAGCGCATTCCACTCATCCAGTGATGCAGAGTCCCGTGCTTTCTGTACTCGTGGGGTCTTCGGGAGGCAGTGTAGTGCTATGCAGTGAACAAAGACTTCGTTATGATGACGCCGCCTCTCATGCAACAGGGAAGAAACATATTGAAGAAAAATATTTTGAAGAAAAAAAAAGGATTTTATATTTTGAGGCAGTCTCTGCCTTCGTGTATAAACGGGGACTTAACTTGATAACACGTCAACTGTCAGCAATGTTACAAAAACTTAAAAAACCGAGCATTATGTATCCCAAAAACTATAAAACATATGAACAATAAGATTACATACTATGCAATGTCCCAGATGTTTAATGATTTGTTAAAAGTTTTGTCTTCTTAAATAAATCACGATATGAAAAGCTTTAAAGTTGTTTTTTATGTATTTGTGTGCAAAATACTACCTAAAACAGTTTTCTAATTACACAGCACAAAATTTATTAAGAGCACTGTATGCGACATAACTCCGTTAACTGCTGCACATTTTTGTCCACGGTCACACTTCAGCAAACTGATCAAGTAATATCCCCCACGTTGAAAACTTTCGAAACCTCTGCACAGTTAAATCTGCTTCGGAGGTGATATCAGAGATGATTTGTTACTAACAGGTGACAATCTGAACTTTGGCGTCATCTCTGCATCTCATTGTAAGCGCGAAGACCATACATTATGAACAAAAAATTTTCAGCAGAACGTTGCAAGTCTACTTTACGGACGTGGTGGATGTAATGAAGATGAAAGACAATCTTTGATTGAAAACTTCCTGCAAATACAGCCACCATGTAGGCGAGCTAACTACAAATCACAGGTTAGAGGTGACAGGTTCTGTAGCTGACATACCTCGCAAGGGTCGCCCAAAATTAATAACTACTGATGAAAATCTGCAGCTCATTGCAAACACTTTCATACAAGAAATCTGCAAGAAGATATTCTAAGCAACTACAGAAGTTCAAGGAGAATGTTAAAAATATTACATCTGAAGCCTACGTCGTAAACGACGTGATCTTTATCCAAGAGGTGAATTCTGTGAGTGCCGCAGGGAAAGTGACTCTGACTTTTACAAAACAATCATGTGGTCTGATGCAGCAAGTTTTAAGTGAAGTGGAAGATTTAACAACTCAAACTGAGTGTACTTGTTTTCAGAAAGTGTTGTCGAGGAGGTAATTGTTTCTGGAGGTTCGGTTTCATCTGGTATTTGCAGCAAAGCAGTGAACAGCCGTTATTTTATCGATGCGATCGTGACTAGAGAAGCACGTCATGAAATGTTCAGAGAAGTTATTAACGTGATCGACTAGACAATACGCCTGTGCCTGAAGCTGTAAGTAACAACCTCATCTGGCAGCAAGGTGGAGCTCCACCACGCTATGAATGACACGTCTGTGCATATTTAAATGACAGTTTTCAGGTGCAATAAAGTCGATTGAGCTCCAAAATCGATGGACCTCATACAGACTCATTTTTAATGTGAGAGACACTGAAAGACAACGTTTTCGCTACAAAACCATTAAAGCTACAGCATTTATGGTATTTCATTTAACAAGAATTCGAAAACATTTTAGATAATAATGGGAATTCATATGACAAGATACGTAAGTCAGTGATTAAACAATGTGTCTTTGGAGGGCACTGGGAACATTGTGAGCAGGACAAATTATTTTGCATAAACTTTTAAAGATACAAAACACTGTAATGCATTTTCGGATAACGGACTTGTGTCGCACTCTGTATATAAATACGAGATCAAGAAAGAGACATACTCCTGAAATGGATTGATTTCCCGTTTAATCAATCAGTTTTGGTCATGTGAGTGATGAACTACATCCAACACAATGTCAACACTAAAGTTTGAGAAAACTGCATATCAAACGAAACTGCTGTGCCACGTCTCTTATTATGTTATTTGAACATACAGCAACAGTAAACATCGTACGTACACTCAGTGGACGAAAACTTTTAATCAGGTACATATAATAAGTATGTAACTTTCATAGAAACACAAACGTTTTATTATGAAATATTCCCTTTAAAAGGATAATAATACTAATTTACTGAGCGAAAGGGCACAGCTCGTGGTCTCGGGGTAGCGTTTCCGCTTCCCATACGCGGGTCACGGGATCCATTCCCGGCAGGGTCAGAGATTTTCACCTGCCCCGAGATGACTGGGTGTTGTTGTGTCGTCATCATCATTCATCCTCATTGCGGTCGGAGGAAGGCAACGGCAAACCACCTGCATTAGGACCCTGCCTTGTACGGCGGGGCGGGTCTCCCGCATCGTTCCCCTACGCTCTGTCAAGGAGCACGGGACTTCATTTCCATGTAGAGCGCACAGGACTCTGTCAATCACAGAGTAGGAAAAGCATTAATTATTTACTTCACAGCCGTCGTTGCCGTAAGTAAATTTTTAGCGTGAAACAGATTAACTTTCTGCAAGCTCGGATGTGTAGAGAAAACTTCAATCATTTTGCGTGTCACCCGTTCCACAAAACTTCCGTGTCTTCACAAAGGTTTGTAGTTGGGGTGTTATCGCTACTCTGGCTTTTAACTATCGACCGCCGATCCACTTCAGACGTCAAGAATTTCAAAATTTCCAGTAATACTTGATCATCAAAAAATCAACATTGTTGTCATGCAGACAGATTCGTATTCAAATTATTATTTCAGATTTGTATTAACTTTAGAAAACTCGTGGTGGTTAAATAAATAAATTCTCACGTTCTCCGACGCATTTTAATACAGCATAAGTATTAAGTTAACATCGATGTTAGCCTATGACGTCAAGACAAGAACTAACCAATCATCTTTACAATTTCCATTTGCGTCATTGGCCGCCCATTATTATGTTTGTTGTACACAGTTAAATTCATTTCGTCTTACGTGAATCAGAGCGCCGCGACGCACGCCGACAGAATCTTGCCGCAGCCAGATGGCCTCCGCTTGGTGTGCAACAGCGGCCAGCCTTCAGCTTCGTGGCAGCGCCGAAGATGGGGCCGGCGTCTGTAACGGGCTTCTCCTTCGACATGGAACAGATACCAAAGAACTTTACAATCACACAAATAACACTGACAATAAACATACGAATATTTGACGTCGTATACGTAAAACACATGTAATATGTTATTACCTGCAAATTGAGCGCTAGGTGACATGTTGTAACTGTCTTGATATTTGGTTACACAACAAAACATACGCCTCGACCGATCTTTACACCTCCGATTGAGCACCAGAGTACCATTTTGTCCACCAACATCTTGAATCCACTGTCAAATAGAAGCCACGTTAATCGTTGTACCTGATTTTATTTTTCCGTCTGCACAGGGGATACCCCAACAGCTGGAGGATACTCCACAGGCTTATGGGCTCTCCCAGACGGGTTTCAGTGTGCAGAGGGGCGAACTTGCTCAGTTCTTCCCGTTCTCCACTAACAAGGGGAAAGCCTTAAACACGGCCAAACGACTGGGATCGTATTTGGCAGATCGCTTGTGTACAACCTGAAATGAAAGACTAACAAAATTTGGTTCATTACCTCACCGCTTTAGAGAAAACCACCTCTAACGTTCATAAAGAGCAATCGACTCAAAACTGACAGGCTCGAAAGACAGTCGGAAATTGTGCATTCTTCGTCGTCATAGTGGGGTCGGAAAAAAAATACATTCATAGAAATGTTCCCGTTACGGTCCCAAAACGTGAAGGCTCTTCAACTAAAGCGCCGCCGGCCTAGCGGCCAAGGAATCTGGCTGGCGAGCAGAAGGCCTGTGTTCGATGCATTTAGCAGTTTATCTTTATGTGTATTGTTTTCGTATGCACTTTGATAGGAACAGGATGGATAATAGGGTAATGAATATGGAAGAATAACAAGACAGGCAAATCAATTTCTCAAACAGCTTGGATGAGTGAGGAATCAAATCTTTAAGTCTCGTATGAAAACAGTTCCGTGTAACACTGCTGCGAATTCGTAACGAGGGACCGGAGGCAGCCGACAGCGCGTGCTGGTTTGCAACGAGGCGCGGTGCAGAACTTCATTTGGAGGTTTCAGAAATGCGATTAGTTTCTGGAAATCCAACGCAAATTGCGCAACCGTTCGGATGAGAAAACGATACTTAGCATGATTCATTATCAGCTTTCAGCACCCATTATTCAGGCGATGTCATTGTATGTTTGGTATGTATTACATTCCATTTCCGAAAAGGAAATATTTTTAAATGTAAACTAAATATATTTTCCGTCAAATCGTCGGAATGAACGGCGCAGTTGGGCGAAGATGCATTCAATATCAGTTCTTTGTGTTGCAGATATATTTGCTTCGAATGTTTACATAACATGTATCATACACTCCTGGAAATTGAAATAAGAACACCGTGAATTCATTGTCCCAGGAAGGGGAAACTTTATTGACACATTCCTGGGGTCAGATACATCACATGATCACACTGACACAACCACAGGCACATAGACACAGGCAACAGAGCATGCACAATGTCGGCACTAGTACAGTGTATATCCACCTTTCGCAGCAATGCAGGCTGCTATTCTCCCATGGAGACGATCGTAGAGATGCTGGATGTAGTCCTGTGGAACGGCTTGCCATGCCATTTCCACCTGGCGCCTCAGTTGGACCAGCGTTCGTGCTGGACGTGCAGACCGCGTGAGACGACGCTTCATCCAGTCCCAAACATGCTCAATGGGGGACAGATCCGGAGATCTTGCTGGCCAGGGTAGTTGACTTACACCTTCTAGAGCACGTTGGGTGGCACGGGATACATGCGGACGTGCATTGTCCTATTGGAACAGCAAGTTCCCTTGCCGGTCTAGGAATGGTAGAACGATGGGTTCGATGACGGTTTGGATGTACCGTGCACTATTCAGTGTCCCCTCGACGATCACCAGTGGTGTACGGCCAGTGTAGGAGATCGCTCCCCACACCATGATGCCGGGTGTTGGCCCTGTGTGCCTCGGTCGTATGCAGTCCTGATTGTGGCGCTCACCTGCACGGCGCCAAACACGCATACGACCATCATTGGCACCAAGGCAGAAGCGACTCTCATCGCTGAAGACGACACGTCTCCATTCGTCCCTCCATTCACTCCTGTCGCGACACCACTGGAGGCGGGCTGCACGATGTTGGGGCGTGAGCGGAAGACGGCCTAACGGTGTGCGGGACCGTAGCCCAGCTTCATGGAGACGGTTGCGAATGGTCCTCGCCGATACCCCAGGAGCAACAGTGTCCCTAATTTGCTGGGAAGTGGCGGTGCGGTCCCCTACGGCACTGCGTAGGATCCTACGGTCTTGGCGTGCATCCGTGCGTCGCTGTGGTCCGGTCCCAGGTCGACGGGCACGTGCACCTTCCGCCGACCACTGGCGACAACATCGATGTACTGTGGAGACCTCACGCCCCACGTGTTGAGCAATTCGGCGGTACGTCCACCCGGCCTCCCGCATGCCCACTATACGCCCTCGCTCAAAGTCCGTCAACTGCACATACGGTTCACGTCCACGCTGTCGCGGCATGCTACCAGTGTTAAAGACTGCGATGGAGCTCTGTATGCCACGGCAAACTGGCTGACACTGACGGCGGCGGTGGTTCCTGGTGTGTCCGCTGTGCCGTGCGTGTGATCATTGCTTGTACAGCCCTCTCGCAGTGTCCGGAGCAAGTATGGTGGGTCTGACACACCGGTGTCAATGTGTTCTTTTTTCCATTTCCAGGAGTGTAGATGTAGTTGTTTGAAGGGAACTGACGGCTTATAACGAGTATGTGAAAGAGCTGTGGTTAGGCAACCACGATTAAAATTTTAATTATTTACTAACTCAAGTCGTTTGGGAAATTTACCTGCCTACCTTGCTGTTGTTCCTTACTTATTATGTTATTGAACTCCTAATCCTAATAGTTTCGGTGGAGAAAATAACACAAATGAAAAATGCGTTTGGAAATCGAACACAGGTTCTCTCCCGTCCAGCCAGTTGCCCTGGTCGCTACACCAGCGGCGCTTTCGTCGAACAGATTTTACGCTATGGCCACTATGTCACTGTCCAAAGGTCGCGTTGCCACGTGTAATGGTCGCCTGGTCGTAGATATTGCTAATTGCTATAATCGCACTATTTCACTCCCATTTACGGAGCTTGTTAGCACTTGATGTTAGGTTGGCGCCATTAAAATGCATTGTGTTGTGGTAATCGCTGCTACTTGCTGGATCGCTGCTGTCTCTCGATGCTGATGCTGGCTCTAAATCTGGTTGTCTAGGGTTAAAAACATGAGGTCCCGTGTTTTTTATGTTCTTTTGATGATAAAGAATGAGCGAAACCAACAAATATGTAAACTTCAAATATTTATTACTCTGGTGGCCATCTTAATTCCACTGTCCACCAAAGACCATGACACAACACAAAGTAGTATTTCCTTTACATGTTCTTTGCATTGTTTATCCACCTCAAAAAATAACACACAAACACACTTTACCAAAGTGACATTCACACTGCCTGCCGACCCTTCTTGCAGCTTGTATTTATAACATTGTCAAAGAACTACTAAAAAGAGATATAGTTTATAAGTCACATGTACATCTGTTATCATAATTTGTGCAGAAAAGTTATTAATTTGCATCGAGTGACATAATTTAACATGTTATTAAAATGACAGACAGATTTGTTGACTTGACAGAATAATTCTCTGTTACAAAAAGGCCGTTTTTTAGAAGTTTGTCAATTGACTTCTCTAATTTGCATAAATAAGTAAATAACATGAATTATTAAGAATTACATTGGTTTTCGTCTAAAATAGGATTTCTTACGTGAATACTGAGTGAAAACGCTCCTAGTGAACAAATAGGTTTCACTGGGTGATTTTTATTTAAGGAGATCTAAAATACCAAAGTTGGCCACTATTTTTCGTACTTCATATTAATTATTTAAGATGAACTTGGTGTTTTTACATGATGACATTTGCTGTATCAGTGATCAAGTGATATAAACTTTTGTGTGGGTCAGTTATTCAGTATAATTTAATGGGTTGACTGTTTATGGAGACATGTTATGCAATCATTGTTAACATACACAATAACTTTTCTATAATCATAAATACTCATTAAACTGGTTGAATTTGGAGGGTATCGCATACTTCGGTAAAGTAAAGCCTTTAATATGTTCCGTTACAATACCCCCCTCGGGTAATATCATTTACAGAACGTTAATGATATTAGCCGACTAGGACAAATGTGTCAAATGGTTAAAATTTGGAAAAGTACTACTTTAATAATTTTTTTGTTTTACTATGCATAATGTGTATGTATGCAATGACCGTTACACCGTTTCAAAATGACTTTTTCCTGCAAATATTTTAGTTGTGTTGTTTCAAATGCACTTTGTGTTATGCCTCTCAGTATGACAGCATAATAAAAATATTTAGTAATATATGAAAGTAAAAAAAAATGTTAATCTTTGCTCCCAGTGAGCCACATGGAAAATGATCAAAAACAGACACAAATATATCACCTGTGATTTTAAGATATATAAACAATATATGTAAATTATTTCAAAGGCAGTTCTCATTGAGTCACAGATTAATCAAGATAATAGAAGGAGAATAAATATATTACACAGATGGACAGGTCATATGTCCATAGGAAAATATTGTAATTGTCTGTTCTTTTTGAGCCACATAAAAGAAATGAAAACAAAGAACAGAATTATAAGTATGGACATGATATATAAACACAAACACTAGAGAAGTCACATGTATGAGTATAATATGCATTTGAAAAAAAAGAAGAGTTTTTTAAACATTGTCTCCCATTGAGACACAGTCAAGATAGTACAAGAACATATGAATACCAAAATTGGACACTTAAATTGGTCACAACATAACACAAACATCAAACTTGGTTCAAAAATGGTTCAAATGGCTCTGAGCACTATGGGACTTAACAGCTATGGTCATCAGTCCCCTAGAACTTAGAACTACTTAAACCTAACCAACCTAAGGACAGCACACAACACCCAGCCATCACGAGGCAGAGAAAATCCCTGACCCCGCCGGGAATCGAACATCAAACTTGGTGAACATCTGATTAGCTGTAGAAAATTGTACACAAATCTTATGCCTAAGAACACAATAGTCACAAAATGATGGGTCTTGCACAAGAATTTTTCCATTGTCTTTTATTTGGTGCAAGTATGTCCCATATTCAACAATACAAAAGGAAAGTAATAAATTTTTGTCACCTTCTTGCCCATTGCAAGTAAAGAAGATGTCTCAAAATTTAATATTCAATAGTGACAATAAAAATATAAAAACATTCTCTCAGAGATCTGGAACTTTTACAGGGTCTATAGGATGAGTGGTAGTTGCTATTTGACACACCCAGTAAAATCTTTGCTGATAACATACTTTATGGAAAATGGGTAAGTAACTATATTCAAACAGGGAAATGTGCTTAATAATGTTTATATGGTTTCAATTCAGTGATGTTTTTCAATCCAAATAACCTTCTTGATCTGGGAAAGATAAGTCTATACGCATTAGGATGTGGGCTTTCTTTTATTTCAAATGGACAAATGTCAATGTTTACTTTTACATATGGACAACCTAGCTCAACATCTTTGTCTATTTCAGTATTTTCAAACAATAGATCATTTTCAATTTCTTTAGTTCCTAAGTCTAATGTCTCTTTCCTACACTTAGACACATCCCTCTCTGTTTGCAAAGCATTGACATTTAAACATAAACCTTTGTTTTCATCTGTTCCTTGTAACACTGTATTGTCACTTAACCAACTACTGTTTTCACCCCCTTTTTTATAAAGTCCACTACGGATTCTTGTCCACCATGTAGGATACAAGGTTGCACTTACCTGCTAATTCTTTCCAAAAGGCATCTTTGTTTATACAGTGTCCATAGTTGTTCCACAAAACTTCTAAAAACTTTTCCCCTTTTTCTTGAAAACACACATTTACATTCCATCCCTTTATATTTTCTTTAATATTATTATTACCATTCTCATAGATTACTGTTTCATAGTTCCCAATCGGCAATAGCTTGTCCTCAGATACACATTCCCTAGTCTGCATTTCACTTAAATTAACCTCATTATTACCCATGTTTGTCACATCACTTACCTTTACCACATAATCACTTTTCAATTCTACAAATACTTTTATTTCTTCCTCCACACTCTCATCAATAACATCACTTGATGTAGGATCATTATTTGAATGTCCCTCTATTACTTCTTCCTCCTCCTCCACAACAACCCCATCTTCTGTTTCCCCCCTATGTATCTGAATCTCAGCAATTGAGTCTTTGGCTCCATTAAACACTTCGTCATCCCCCTTCTTATCAAATAAACCCCCCAAAATAGATTCTATTTGTGGTGTGTCTGACTTGTTATTAACACCAGTATCTTTTTGAGCCCAACTATGGAACTCTGCAATACCTTCAGCTTCTGCACTTTCACTAACTACCTGTGCTTGAACACTGTTTTCATTAACTGTATCACTTTTACTCATAGTATCCCAAAACCTTTTATTAAATTCTAATTTATTCATTCTAACAACATCAGTATTTTCATGGTACTTACTCTTTACATTGTATCTTCTCCTTCTCCAGTTTCGGTTATGTGTTGTCCTGTCATAATATTGTCTAGCCCCAAAACTACGGACATCTAGTGGGACTGTCCACCGTTTCCTGGCTGGTTCCCTCGGTCTGTCCGTTTGTAGTTGTCGTTTTGTTCACTAGTTTCAACAAACCCCCTTTATCTTGTTCTCTTCCCCAATACCTATTTCTATCATTCCTGTTATCTCTCCTCCATCCTCCCTCCTGTGTATTGTTTCTGAAATCATTTTCATATCTCCTATCTCCCCTATTTGGAGCATTATTTCCAGAATTTTCAAAGTTTCTCCTCCCATAATAATCTCTATTTACATTCCTGTTCCACCCCCCATACTGGTTGTTGCCAGAGCCAAAACTTTGGTTATTTTCTCTTTCCAAGGCCCTATCTAATCTATCTACAAATTTCAGGAACTCTTCCATTGAATCATCTGGTCCATGGACCAATTCCCACTGCAGTCTCTCTGGTAACCTTCTTTTTAAAACATCAATTTGTGTCATAATATCAAAAGAGTTATTCAAGTGAGCAAGTTTTTTCAATTGATCTCTACAAAATTTTTGCATTCCTCCTACTTTCCCTCTATACACTGGTCCATTTAAAAATTCTGACTTTAATCTAGCTTGTATGGATTGTGACCAAAATTTGCAAATAAATTTAGCTTCAAACTCTTCAAAAGTATTCCAAGAATCATTATTCTCATTTGCCCAGGATAGGGCCTCCCCTTCTAGAAATCGTTTTACTAACTTAATTTTTATGTTATCTGACAATCCTACAACAAACATATCCTTACATTGGTGAATAAAGTCAATAGGGTGCAGATTTTCACCAGGAAAGCATTTCACTTGCATGTGCCCATACATTGTATTTTGATTGTAAAACATTTGTTTTTACATCAATGCATCTTCCAATTGTGTATATTTAGTGTGTATATTTTCTACTTTTGTATCTACATTAGTGGTATACAGGTTGTATTCATGTTTAAGGTTTTCTGATGTTTTGTCTATTCGCTGATCTAATCTTTCAACTTCAGTATCTACTCTGTTGTAGATGACAGCAATGCTGTCTGTGTTAGCTTGTATGTTTTCATTTAAACTTTCAACTTCAACTTGAAATTCTTTACTGAAGTGTATCGACTGTTCTCTAGTGTCCTTACTGAGGGTAGTTTTAATTTCCTCACACTTCTCATTGAGATGAGTACTTAATAGATCAAAATTCAAACTTACTTGTTCGCTCGATTGTTTAAGTTGCAAGCTTATTTGAGTTGCAAAGTCTGCTAGCCACTCTGTTAAGTTTAATTGTTCACCATCCCCTGGTTCAATTTTTACATTTCCTACGATCTCATCCCTCTCAGGTAGAGACATGTTAACTATTAATTATTTTAAATGACAACAACAACAAAATACCTTGCTTTATGTAGCTATGCTATGATGTCGTGGTCGGTGTTCCTGTTGGCTTTCTTCACTTCTATTCGGTTTTATCGAAGCTGAAGTCTTGATTGATGAATTCCATTGACATAATCCAGATGTTAATCTTCCGAGCGCTGTGATGATTGTTTTTCGTAGTCGCACATACACACGTTTTTTTCCGTTTGACATATTTTCACTGCTGCCACACTGCACAAATTAACTTTTTTGGAATGCTACGCACTTACGAATTTTATCACTGCACTATTATCATCGATGCACTTAAAGATCCCGGACGAGCCCCCACTTTTGTAATGGTCGCCTGGTCGTAGGTATTGCTAATTGCTATAATCGCACTATTTCACTCCCATTTACGGAGCTTGTTAGCACTTGATGTTAGGTTGGCGCCATTAAAATGCATTGTGTTGTGGTAATCGCTGCTACTTGCTGGATCGCTGCTGTCTCTCGATGCTGATGCTGGCTCTAAATCTGGTTGTCTAGGGTTAAAAACATGAGGTCCCGTGTTTTTTATGTTCTTTTGATGATAAAGCATGAGCGAAACCAACAAATATGTAAACTTCAAATATTTATTACTCTGGTGGCCATCTTAATTCCACTGTCCACCAAAGACCATGACACAACACAAAGTAGTATTTCCTTTACATGTTCTTTGCATTGTTTATCCACCTCAAAAAATAACACACAAACACACTTTACCAAAGTGACATTCACACTGCCTGCCGACCCTTCTTGCAGCTTGTATTTATAACATTGTCAAAGAACTACTAAAAAGAGATATAGTTTATAAGTCACATGTACATCTGTTATCATAATTTGTGCAGAAAAGTTATTAATTTGCATCGAGTGACATAATTTAACATGTTATTAAAATGACAGACAGATTTGTTGACTTGACAGAATAATTCTCTGTTACAAAAAGGCCGTTTTTTAGAAGTTTGTCAATTGACTTCTCTGTTTTGCATAAATAAGTAAATAACATGAATTATTAAGAATTACATTGGTTTTCGACTAAAATAGGATTGCTTACGTGAATACTGAGTGAAAACGCTCCTAGTGAACAAATAGGTTTCACTGGGTGATTTTTATTTAAGGAGATCTAAAATACCAAAATTGGCCACTATTTTTCGTACTTCATATTAATTATTTAAGATGAACTTGGTGTTTTTACATGATGACATTTGCTGTATCAGTGATCAAGTGATATAAACTTTTGTGTGGGTCAGTTATTCAGTATAATTTAATGGGTTGACTGTTTATGGAGACATGTTATGCAATCATTGTTAACATACACAATAACTTTTCTATAATCATAAATACTCATTAAACTGGTTGAATTTGGAGGGTATCGCATACTTCGGTAAAGTAAAGCCTTTAATATGTTCCGTTACAATACCCCCCTCGGGTAATATCATTTACAGAACGTTAATGATATTAGCCGACTAGGACAAATGTGTCAAATGGTTAAAATTTGGAAAAGTACTACTTTAATAATTTTTTTGTTTTACTATGCATAATGTGTATGTATGCAATGACCGTTACACCGTTTCAAAATGACTTTTTCCTGCAAATATTTTAGTTGTGTTGTTTCAAATGCACTTTGTGTTATGCCTCTCAGTATGACAGCATAATAAAAATATTTAGTAATATATGAAAGTAAAAAAAAATGTTAATCTTTGCTCCCAGTGAGCCACATGGAAAATGATCAAAAACAGACACAAATATATCACCTGTGATTTTAAGATATATAAACAATATATGTAAATTATTTCAAAGGCAGTTCTCATTGAGTCACAGATTAATCAAGATAATAGAAGGAGCATAAATATATTACACAGATGGACAGGTCATATGTCCATAGGAAAATATTGTAATTGTCTGTTCTTTTTGAGCCACATAAAAGAAATGAAAACAAAGAACAGAATTATAAGTATGGACATGATATATAAACTCAAACACTAGAGAAGTCACATGTATGAGTATAATATGCATTTGAAAAAAAGAAGAGTTTTTTAAACATTGTCTCCTATTGAGACACAGTCAAGATAGTACAAGAACATATGAATACCAAAACTGGACACTTAAATTGGTCACAACATAACACAAACATCAAACTTGGTTCAAAAATGGTTCAAATGGCTCTGAGCACTATGGGACTTAACAGCTATGGTCATCAGTCCCCTAGAACTTAGAACTACTTAAACCTAACCAACCTAAGGACAGCACACAACACCCAGCCATCACGAGGCAGAGAAAATCCCTGACCCCGCCGGGAATCGAACATCAAACTTGGTGAACATCTGATTAGCTGTAGAAAATTGTACACAAATCTTATGCCTAAGAACACAATAGTCACAAAATGATGGGTCTTGCACAAGAATTTTTCCATTGTCTTTTATTTGGTGCAAGTATGTCCCATATTCAACAATACAAAAGGAAAGTAATAAATTTTTGTCACCTTCTTGCCCATTGCAAGTAAAGAAGATGTCTCAAAATTTAATATTCAATAGTGACAATAAAAATATAAAAACATTCTCTCAGAGATCTGGAACTTTTACAGGGTCTATAGGATGAGTGGTAGTTGCTATTTGACACACCCAGTAAAATCTTTGCTGATAACATACTTTATGGAAAATGGGTAAGTAACTATATTCAAACAGGGAAATGTGCTTAATAATGTTTATATGGTTTCAATTCAGTGATGTTTTTCAATCCAAATAACCTTCTTGATCTGGGAAAGATAAGTCTATACGCATTAGGATGTGGGCTTTCTTTTATTTCAAATGGACAAATGTCAATGTTTACTTTTACATATGGACAACCTAGCTCAACATCTTTGTCTATTTCAGTATTTTCAAACAATAGATCATTTTCAATTTCCTTAGTTCCTAAGTCTAATGTCTCTTTCCTACACTTAGACACATCCCTCTCTGTTTGCAAAGCATTGACATTTAAACATAAACCTTTGTTTTCATCTGTTCCTTGTAACACTGTATTGTCACTTAACCAACTACTGTTTTCACCCCCTTTTTTATAAAGTCCACTACGGATTCTTGTCCACCATGTAGGATACAAGGTTGCCTGTTTATGGAGACATGTTATGCAATCATTATTAACATACACAATAACTTTTCTATAATCATGAATACTCATTAAACTGGTTGAATTTGAAGGGTATCGCATACTTCGGTAAAGTAAAGCCTTTAATATGTTCCGTTACACACGCCACAGTGGCAACGCTCAACAATACGTCAGACACCCCGCGTGGGGTAACCCTGCAGTCTCAGGCGCCTTGCCTTAAGTTTGCTTCGGAAAACTTAGTTGTGCGATCTCATGTTGATTCTAAGGTCGCGTGAAGGATTGTTGTAACTTCTGCAGTGCTCGGGAACAAATGATTAGTGACCGGGAATCTTGTTACGAATACTAACGATAGTCTGGCTGTAATTTTACTAATATTGCCGTTAGTGAAACAAAACTAAATAAGTTGGCATCCTAACATTTTTCGATTCTTATTACGCTTAGTAATCAAACCCACCCACTTGTCATATTATTATGCACTGCTTATTGAACAAACGTTAGAGCTCGCGAGTGGGGCAACATCTACGAGATGCGAAGTAAGCGAGTTGGCTAAAATTCACTTACGAGAAGTAGCGGCGGACGCAATACACCCTCCGAGATAGAATATGTTTACCTAACTGTCTGAGGGTAGTGTTATGCATTTGAAAGTGAGCGAAAGTTGTCTAAATGTTAGCGAATCGTGTAACTCAGGTGCGAGATGCGTACCAATCTAGCATTCACCTAGTGGGATGTGAACGCACTTAAAAATCATATCTCTGCTGTAAAATTAATGGCTGACCGGCCATTTCAGAAACACGAACAGCTCCAGCACAGGCAATAGCCTCAATGAGGTGTGAAATGCATCTTCAGTCCAGCCCACTACCTCACCATTATTTGCTGGAAAGTATTCCCCTGTGCTGATCCATTATCACCTCCTTTCATTTCTCATGTGGGAGGCTAGAGACACAGTCCTCGACTGTATGCTTACAGGTAATGCACTCATTAAACTCAACCCGCGATATTGTCCAACTTCACCATCTGGTCAGTTGTGCTCATTTCCCGCCAAAAATAAATATAGCACCTTCCACTGCAGCCCTTGTGCCACCAGCTCACAAGGGAGCAGAGAGATTTATTCTGATTTGTAGGTGGAGGGATCATCCAATGTTGTTGTTGTTGTTGTTGTTAGTTGTAGTCTTCAGTCCAGGGACTGGTTTGATGCAGCTCTCCGTGCTACTCTGTTCTGTGCAAGCTTCTGCATCTCCAAGTGACTACTGCAACCTACATCCTTCTGAATCTGCTTAGTGTATTCATCTCTTGGTCTTCCTCCACGATTTTTACCCTCCACACTTCCCTCCAATACTAAATTGGTGATCCCTTGATGCCTTACAACCAGGCGCTCAACTACATACCCGAAAATGAAATACATTCGCAGTATATCCAGTCCTTAATGCTCTCAGCAAAATTAAGATGGGGCCAATTAAACACATGCCATCATACGAGGGCAGTTCAATAAGTGATGCAACACATTTTTTTTCTCGGCCAATTTTGGTTGAAAAAACCGGAAATTTCTTGTGGAATATTTTCAAACATTCCCGCTTCGTCTCGTATAGTTTCATTGACTTCCGACAGGTGGCAGCGCTGTACGGAGCTGTTAAAATGGCGTCTATAACGGATGTGCGTTGCAAACAACGGGTAGTGATCGAGTTTCTTTTGGCGGAAAACCAGGGCATCTCAGATATTCATAGGCGCTTGCAGAATGTCTACGGTGATCTGGCAGCGGACAAAAGCACGGTGAGTCGTTGGGCAAAGCGTGTATCATCATCGCCGCAAGGTCAAGCAAGACTGTCTGATCTCCCGCGTGCGGGCCGGCCGTGCACAGCTGTGACTCCTGCAATGGCGGAGCGTGCGAACACACTCGTTCAAGATGATCGACGGATCACCATCAAACAACTCAGTGCTCAACTTGACATCTCTGTTGGTAGTGCTGTCACAATTGCTCACCAGTTGGGATATTCAAAGGTTTGTTCCCGAACTTCTCCTTCTTCATGACAACGCAAGACCTCACACAAGTCTTCGCACCCGAGAGGAGCTCACAAAACTTCAGTGGACTGCTCTTCCTCATGCACCCTACAGCCCCGATCTTGCACCGTCGGATTTCCATATGTTTGGCCCAATGAAGGACGCAATCCGTGGGAGGCACTACGCGGATGATGAAGAAGTTATTGATGCAGTACAACGTTGGCTCCGACATCGACCAGTGGAATGGTACCGTGCAGGCATACAGGCCCTCATTTCAAGGTGGCGTAAGGCCGTAGCTTTGAATGGAGATTACGTTGAAAAATAGTGTTGTGTAGCTAAAAGATTGGGGAATAACCTGGTGTATTTCAATGCTGAATAAAACAACCCCTGTTTCAGAAAAAAAATGTGTTGCATTACTTATTGAACTGCCCTCGTATATCAACATCTCCAGCTGCCTAGCTGTAGTAGTGTATGACTGACAGCTACGTACAGGAAGGCCACGTCAGATTGGTGTGTCCCCACTGACACCTTACGCAACTCCCACTGGGCAATCAGTGGTGGGATCACAGGGCCACGACCCTTCCACTCACTTACGCTGCAGCAGTGAGGCCAGTATCTCCACCCGACACAGGACACTCCCTCTCTCCCGACACATTACGTTACGACACCACACGAGGGACAGATCTGAATAATGATGTGACAGACACGGAGCAACAGCTGGAGGCCATTCTACAGCAGTCTTTGCCCACCACAGTTTTTGATGCATTTGACTTAACATGCCAAGATTGTGTCGGTTGCTGGTCCGCTATTGGAGTGACACGCAACGGCAACCCATTATCCGCATTCCAGTTCTGAGTCACGTGTCCACAAGCAACTCACGCTGTGGAAACACATGAAGCGACATCGGACACAATCTGATGACTGTGTCTTGCAAGCATTAGCCACGGAAGATAGACATCTTGCGACCGCCGAGAGCAGTGCGCGAGCCTACACTGTACAACACTCAGCAGGCCGAGAGGCCACGGCGCCTGACGTACTGCCCTCAGCCACGTCTCTGCCCCGTGAGCTGATCTCTGCAGCCAACACCCTGCTAGGGTCACCTCCGACTCCACAATACGCCGTCACAGACGATACCCCCCCAAACACACACCACAACTGTTGCCCACCCAAACCACATGGGCGGACGATACCGAAGAGGCCGAGACGTCGACAGTCGACCACGAAAAGCATGAGTGTGCTCCCCATACTAGACAGAGACAATGACTGTAATAGTGGGAAGCAGCGATTGCGCCACAGCTGATGGATCACCTGTGCCACTTACTGGCTCATAGCCACCTTTTCAGAGGAAATGGAATTGAGGTATACAGAACTGCGACCATCAATATCAACGACATATGTACTTGTCCTAAGTTACTGTTGTTACAGGACATGATAAACGCAGCTAAAGTCGTATAGCTTTCCTCCAAGAAGTCAGCACAGCAGCGTTCCCTGACGTACAAGTTTATGGTTACAATGCATTTGTGTCCCACGCTTCACCCAGCAGCAGCGGCGTCACAATACTCCTTGAGGAGATTCCAGGAGGAGCTACAGGCTAATGGCGTGTTCTGCCTCCCCAATGCCAGAGGGATGGCGCTCACAGTGCTTGGAGTGCAACTTATCAATGTGTATGCTCCATCTGATTCCACAGCCGCCTGAGGCAGTGCGCCACGTTTTACAGAAAACGTGGCTCCTTTTTTTCAGGGCAGACATGACGAGATCGTTCTTTGCAGCTAGAACCACACAGAGCACGTCCCACAACGCTAATGTGATGGATTGCTTGTGACAGACTGATCATCTCTCGTACCTAGATTGCATACAGTCACAACACGGCTGCATGGAACCATCGGTCACTCGACTTCTATTACAATGTCTTACATGACAACAGTTGGATGCCACCCTCACCAGAGAGACAAATAGCGGTAAACAGGACAAAAAGACAGATTGTGGCAAACATACAGTGACAATCCGTTCAGTCATACGGGCACGGACGCCTGATATGTTTACGGTGGACAGACCAACCAGGTATCATGTTGGTAGAGAACGTCGACGGCGCCAACGAGCACCGACAAATGTCACTGACGTGGACGACAGGCGGCACTTTTCCACACAGCGCATCAGTGTAGCCATCTATGAACCCTACAACATGTTCCACTCGGCTCAAGACCCCAACCGACTGTCGGTGATGGAAGTCACAAAACAGATCTATGATACGTTAACGCCTGCCATGGCTGACGCCTTCATAGCGCACGTAAGGAGGAAGGGCTTGACGACTGCTACGGTCGCAGGTTCGAATCCTGCCTCGGGCATGGATGTGTGTGATGGCCTTAGGTTAGTTAGGTTTAAGTAGTTCTAAGTTCTACGGGACTGATGACCTCAGCGGTTAAGTCCCATAATGCTTAGAGCCATTTGAACCATTTTTAAAGGGCTTGACGCCATCAGTAAAGACGAGACCCATAGATCACCGGGCTTGGATTTTAACACTAAAAGCTTTTTATACTCAAGCAAAGGTTACGTTAAATTACAAAGTATGTAGGAAAGCTAATCCAATGGCAACAGAGAGTTTTTTGAACCTCGTTATGGAACAAGAGTGCCGATAACACAGATGACAAAAATATAATGCTTTGCTAAACACCTTTCTCATCCTTTTTGAGAGTTGCTTTCCGTTAAAACGTTCTAAACAGGATATTAGCAGTAAAGTGCAGCCAGGATGGCGGATAGTGGGATAAGGATATCATGTAGAACAAATTTGGGAGTTATATCAAAATGTTAGAATTAGTCACAATCAAGCCATTACAAACAGTATTGTAAGGTGCTAAAAATCGTTATTTGGAAGGCAAAGAGTATGTGGTACGCAAATAGAA
Source organism: Schistocerca cancellata (assembly GCF_023864275.1). Lineage (NCBI taxonomy): Eukaryota > Metazoa > Arthropoda > Insecta > Orthoptera > Acrididae > Schistocerca > Schistocerca cancellata. The sequence continues at coordinate 588,576,928 of NC_064632.1, read as the reverse complement.
TAGTTAATTAACAGGATAAAATTACAAACATATGGTCAGTTACGAAGGATGTGTCTGGTCAGCAGCACAAGGTCGATGGTATAAAGGCAGTTTGTAGTAAAAATATTTCTGTTAATTATAAGTCAGATATACTCGTATGTACGGTATTTAACAATCACTTTCTGAGCGTTGCTGGTGAATTAAATAAAATCTTAGTTCCTACAGGTAATCATATGACTCTCTTCCTTTCTGAGATTTATGCTTGAAATACTCCTCTGTGATACTGACAACGGCGAGATCGAGGAGTCAATAATTAAATCACTGAAGACTGAGGACTCTCATGGGTATGATGGAGCGAGTAGCAGAATATTAAAGTACTGTTCTGCACATGTTAGCCCTGTACTAAGTTTTTCATTAAGAATGCTCAGTTTCCTGAACGGTTAAAGTACTCAGTAGTAAAGCCGCTTTATAAAAAGGGAGAAAGGGATAATGTAGACAATTTTAGATCTGTGTCAGTGCCATCAGTGTTTTCTAATGTTATTGAAAAGGCTGTGTATGTCAGGATATTTCATCATTTTACATCACACATTTTTCTGTCAAAGGTACAGTTCGGCGTTAGAAGTCGTTTAACAACTGAAAATGCTATATGCTCTGAGGTGCTGGATGGATTAAACTAAAGGTTTCGAACACTAGACATCTTCATTGATTTAACAAAACGTTTGATTGTGTTTATCACAAAATATGGCTCCAGAAGTTGGACCATTATGGAATATGGGAAGCAGCTCACAATTGGTTCACCTCTTACTTTAACAACAGACAGAAAAACGTCATTATACACAGTGTTGAGAATGGCTGTGATGTGTGGTCTGAGTGGGGCACATTTAAATGGGAATTGCCTCAGGGATCAGTGCTGGGACCACTCCTGTTCCTTATATATATATATATATATATATATATATATATATATATATATATATATATATATATATATCATATGCCCTCTAGTATTACAGGTAATACTAAAATATTCTCTTTGCTGATGACAGTAGCTTGATAGTAAAGTTATGTTCTGTGCAACAATGGCTCTGTTTCAAATTGTGCAGTTTGTTACGTAAGTTCATGACTTGTAGAAAATAAACTAACGCCAAATCACAGTAAGACTCAGCTTTTACAGTTTCTATCACACAATTCAACAAACGCCGACGTTTTAATTTCACAGAATGGGCATATAATTAGTGAAACGGAACGGTTCAAATTTCTAGGTGTTCAGATAGATAGTAAACTGTCGTGATAAGCCCACGTTGAGGATCCTGTTCAAAGACTTAATGATACCATTTTTACTATTTGAATGGTATCTGAAGTCAGTGATCTTTCGACACGAAAATTAGTCTACTTTGCCTATTTTCATCCACTTATGTCGTACAGTATTATATTTTCGGGTAACTCTTCCCATTCTCAAGGGATATATTTGGCTCACAAACAGGCAGTTTGGGAAATATGTGGTGGACGTTCGCAAACCTCTTGTCGCCCCATTTCATTAGTCTGGGTATTCTGACATTGGCCTCTCAATAAACGTATTCTTTACTGTCGTTTCTTGTTAACAATATCAACTTATTTCCAAGAATTAGCAGCATTCAATCAGTTAACACTAGGAAGGAATCCAGTCTGCATTTGGATCACATTTCTTTGACTCCTGTGCAGAAGGGTGTGCAGTGTACTGCTGCACCCATTTTTTATAAGCTACCACAAGTATTCAAGAATCTTAGCAGTAATCCACGCGCTTTCAAAACGAAACTGAAAGTTTTCTCAGGTGTCACTCCTATTCTGTCGAGGAGTTCCTTGAAAAATTAAGCTGATTCCTATGTTTTATTGTTGACTGCATTTACTTAAAAATACGGCTTGTCGTTTTTTTTGGGTTCATAGTAATTTTTTTATGTTATTACTTTTATGTTGTAATTTCATGAACTGACACGTTCCATGACCTTGGAGATTTCCTCCTCAATTTCGTCCTATGGAACTAGACGTGTAAAATAAAAAATAAACTGGTGATCCACATATCAGAAGCTGCTGTCCCTAGAGACGTCAGTTCTAGCTACCTTCGATGAAGGAATGGTCATCCCTATCATAAAACCGAAAGGCATAACATGGTTTCGAGATTATTGCCCGTTAACACTTTTTAATTATGACATGAAAATGCCGACCCGCCTCTTGTCGGCACGCACTCGCTGGACGCTGTTTAGCGACATCTCATACGGCCAAGCGTCGCTAGGAGAACCAAATAACACCACGCTGCTTTGTGCAGATTTCGCGATGCGATAGCCCTACCGAAGACGACAGTTTACCAGTGCTCTGGCATCCCTGGGAAGCTTTCAGAAGAGTAGATCACTCTTGGTTGTTGCATACTGTCCTGAACATGGGCTATCCGCAGCACTTCTTTACCTCTAAGGGTGACCTCCAAAGTCCTAATCAACGACCAACACACGCTCCACACTTCCATCGCACGTTCTTTGCTGAAGGGATGCCCGTTATTGGCACTCTTGTACACACTGGTGGTGGTGGTGGTGGTGGTGGTGGTGGTGGTGGTGGTGTGTTGGGGCTTATGGGCGCTCAACATCGAGGTCATCAGCGCCCTGACACACATTAAAAGGAACGAATGTGGACAGACCTAAGAAAACTAAAGCACACACTCAAAGAAAGCAGGAAAAGAAGGAAAATGCTACATAAGAAAGTAAAACCTAAGGAAAGGGGAAACATAGCAACAAGAATGTCACAGGAAATTGTTATTGGCTGGCCACTTACATAAAATATGGGCGAGCTTGTCACACAGTGAGCAAATTAAAATCCTCTCCCTAAAATCTTTGTAAAAACATTTGACAGGGCACAGAATTTTAAAACTTTAGCCACATTCGTCCGAGTGTTGCCTAAAAGAGATGGCAGGTCCGCTGGCAAGTCAGCCGCGACCTGCTGGTCAGAAAATAAAACGCAATCCAATAAAACATGGCGCACAGTGACCTGCACGCCGCAAGCACCACACATTGGAGGGTCCTCTCGCCGGAGCAGGAAGCCATGCGTCATAGGGCTGTGGCCTATTCGAAGCCGAGTGAGGAGAACCTCGTCTCGTCGATAGGGCTGAAAGGAAGTACACCACACACGCGTTGTGGGCTTGACTATACGGAGCTTATTGTCAGTCACTTCCAGCCACTCATCCTCCCACCGACGCATGACCCGTGAGCTCAACAGCGAGGTGAGTGCGTGCAAGGGGATAGCACACTGAGATACTTGTGGGGCGCGACACGCCTCCTTGGCTGCGAGATCTGCCCTTTCATTCCCAGCAATGCCGACATGCCCCGGAACCCAGCAGAAAGCTACAACCTTCCCCAGTCGCTGTAGTCGGAGGAGGGCATCCTGGATGGTCTGGACAATTTTGTCTGCCGGGTACAAACGTTGCAATGAGTGAAGGGCACTGAGTGAATCGGAACAGACAAGAAATTTAGGATAGGAAGAATGTCTCGTGTGCTCCAGTGCCCGCAAGATCGCAGACAATTCTGCATCAAAGACAGTAAAAGTCTGAGGCAGTCGGACCTTGAGGACACGATCCGGAAAAACAACTGAGCAACCAACAGAATCCCCTTGTTTCGACCCATCCGTAAAAACAGCTACATAGTCGTGGTGCTCAGATAAAATGGCAGAAAATGCTGTATTGAAAACGGTGGCAGGAGTGCAATCTCTCTTGTACTGCAATAAATCTAAAACCACTCCGGGCCTCTTCAGTAACCTTGGATTTGGGGTTGTACACACTCCACACCGAGGGACTCTAGTACGCGTTGCACACGCATCCCAAACGGCAACGTAGCCCGGGGACGGCGGGAAAAAAGGCGGTCCAGAGGTGGATGGGCAACAAGACGGTGGGCAGGCGAGCTGGGAGCTGCAAGAAACTTACAAGCCTGGCGCACCAGCAGGAGCTGCCGCCGGATGGTAAGTGGCGGTTCGCCAGACTCAGCACAGAGGCTGGGTACGGGACTGGTCCGATAAGCACCCGTGGCTGGTCGAATTCCAGCATGGTGAACAGCGTCAAGGATCCGCAAATAAGATGGCCTCGCTGACCCATATACTGTGCACCCATAGTCCAGCCGTGAACGCACAAAAGCTCCATAAAACTGAAGGAGACGCGCCCTGTCCGCGCCCCAAGACCTGTGGCTGAGGCACTTGAGGATGTTCAGTGCCTTCAGCGTTCTGGCTTTCAAGTCACGTAGGTGTGGCAGCCATGACAACCTGGAGTCAAAAATTAGGCCCAGAAACCGCACTGTGTCTCTAAAATGTAGGACAGTATCCCCCATATGCAAGGCAGGCAAAGTAAAAAGACGACGAGAACGATTAAAATGAACACAAACACACTTATCGGCAGAAAACCGAAAACCCGTCTTTGCAGCCCACTCCTCTAACCGTCGCTCTGTTAGCTGCAACTGACGGCTCACGGTTGCAACACTGGAGGAGGAACAGAAAACAGCAAAGTCGTCCACAAACATGGAGCACTGTACTGGACTCCTCACTGTAGACGTTATACTGTTGATGGCTATGGCAAAGAGGGTAACGCTTAAAACACTGCCCTGGGGGACACCGTTCTCTTGCTCAAAGCGATCAGACAGTGTGTTACCAACTCGGGTCCGAAAAAACCGCTGAGACAGGAAAGACCGAATGAAAATGGGGAGGCGGCCACGAAAGCCCCATTGATGCAGTTGTGCAAGAATAAAGTGTCTCCAAGTAGTATCATATGCCTTACTGATATCAAAGAAGATACCGATGCAGTGATGCTGACGGAGAAAAGCCTGCTGAATAGCCGCCTCTAGTAGGGTCAGGTTGTCGACCGTGGACCGAAATTTTCGGAATCCACACTGAAAGCGGCTAAGGAGCTGTTTGGTCTCTAACAGCCAGACCAGACGCCGGTTAACCATCCGTTCCAGGGTCTTTCCGACACAGCTTGTCAAGGCGATACTACGATAACTACTGGGACATGTGCGGTCCTTTCCTGGTTTGAGGAGAGGGATGAGGATTGCCTCCCTCCCTCCACGAGGTGGGGAACACTCCTGTCTGCCATATGAGATTAAAACATTCGAAGAGGATTTCCTTTGACGCCGCTGGCAGATGTCGAAGCATGGAGTACCGGATGCGGTCGTAACCTGGTGCAGAGTCAGAAGTCTCAGTAAGTGCCGATTCAAGTTCCCACATGGAGAAAGGGGAATTGTAGGCCTCAGAACTGTTCGACCGAATGTCCAAGGTCGCTCTTTCGACAGCCGCACGGTAGCGACGAAACGCTGGATCCTGATTTGCAGTGTCAGTACTCTGTGCAAAATGCTCTGCCAGCGTCTGAGCAATGGCTCTGGGTGTCGTTTGGAGGCATCCCTGGTTCAGGACAGCAGCTATTGGTAAACGGCTATGTTTACCGGAAATCCTCCGGATGGCTTCCCATACTCTTGTGGAACAAGTGGAACGGCTGATGGAGTCCAGGAACTCCTGCCATGACCTTTTCTTGCTCTCTTTAATGAAACGGCGTGCCCTGGCTCTCGCGATTCGAAAGGCGGTAAGATTGACCACTGTTGGGCGGCATTTAAATCGGCGAAGAGCCGCACGCCTGTCCCGGATGGCTGAACGGCACTCTTCTGTCCACCAAGGCACAAGGTGCCGCTTAAGAGCAGGTCAGCAGCATGATGGACCACAAGCGTGATGTGATCCACCCATTCCTGTACGTTATTGTGGCGGTCAAAGATAGCCAACCGAGTGAACAGTGGCCAGTTAGCCCTGCCAATCATCCACGATGGTGGCCGCTGCTCCAGCAATACACCATCCAGGAGATGAATGCGGATAGGGAAGTGATCGCTGGAATGAAGGTCGTCAATGACCTCCCAGTAAACACAGTCGGTGAGGGTTGGAGAGCAGAAAGATAGGTCAATGGCTGAGAATGACCCTGTAGCAGTAGAGAAATGAGTCGGAGTACCTGTGTTGAGGATGCACAACACTTGAGATGTTAGGAGGCTCTCCAAAATTCGACCTCGAGCGCAAAGAGAAGTGGAGCCCCACAGGACATGATGGGCATTGAAGTCTCCCAGGAGGAGAAATGGGTGGGGGAGTTGGTCGATAAGATCTGTGAGAATGTCTAAGGTCATTGCATCCAGAGGGGGTAAATAAAGGGAGCAAACGGTAAGCCTCCGAGGTGAATGAATTTCAACTGCAACTGCTTGCAGGTCAGTATCCAGGGGGAGAGCAGAGGAGTGGTGGTCATTATTGACAAACACAGCGACTCCGCCTTTGGCCCTTTCTCCAGTCAGGTCATCTTTGCGATATGACGTATAGCCCCTTAGTACAGGAGCATCAGATGGTTTTAAATGCGTTTCCTGTAAACACAAGCACAGGGGGCGTTGCCGTGCTAGGAGGTTCAGTTCCTCCACATGTGCCCGGAATCCATTCATGTTCCACTGTATAATGGGAGCCATCTATCAGGGTGGGAGTACCTTCATCCTCACTTTCTGTCGGGGAGGAGAGCCCACAACAGGTGGAGGCTCAGTTTTGGGGTGAGATGATTGCCCCAGTCTGACATCAACCTCCATCGCCTCAGAAGAGGAGTCGAGAGAGACGTCAGAGAGAATGACATCCACATCAGGAGACTGTATAACTGCAGTGTCCTTTAGTGGGCGAGTCTTCACCTTTGTCTTTGGTGTGTGTGTGTGTGTGTGTGTGTGTGTGTGTGGTTTGAGGTTTTCGGGCGCTAAACAGCGTGGTCATCAGCGCCCAAACGCATAGAAACAGGAACACATGCAGTGAAGGGACGAAGACGGACACCGAACAAGGAGAACGGCTAAAAGACACAGACCTGACGCAGTTCCAAATCCTTCGATGTTCTGGCCTGAGGTGGCATTGGAGCCAAAACCTCAGAAGCAGTAGGGGGTGTAGCAGCGCTGGGCAGTGCACAAGACTGGACCCGGGAAGGGGGGGGGCGGGGGGGGGGAGCAGCAGGCTTCACAGGAACGGCAGCAGCACACGTACATTGACAAGCGCAGGTGCTAGTGCTAACAGTAGCAACCTCCGTTTGTGTAGCGGCATCGGTTTTCAAGACTGGTTGTTTGGGAACGGAAGAAAAGGAAGCAGCGAACGTGGGTGGCTGCATGGACTTGTAAATTTTCTTCGCCTCACCATACGGGATGCGTTTTGTAGTTTTTAGTTTCTGGATCTTCCGTTCCTCACGGAAAACTCTGCATTCCCTACTCCACACAGGGTGATCCCCAGAGCAGTTGACACACTTGGGAGGAGAGGAGCAACCAACTCCCTCATGGGCGGCTTTACCACAATTCCCGCAAGTGGCTTCCCCTTTACAGCCGATAGTAGTGTGTCCAAAGTGTTGGCATTTAAAACACCACATGGGGTTGGGGTAATAAGGCCGTACACTGAGACGTAGGAAACCTGCCTTCACATGCTCTGGCAATTTGGTGCTGTTAAATGTAAGGATAAATGAGTCAGTCTTTATGAGAGCACCATCCACCCGTTTCATAATGTGTTGCATGTCGTCAATTCCTTCCCGGGACCATTCAGCCTTTAGTTCGTCTTGGGGAATGTCAACGAGATCTCTGCAAGTCACAACACCCTTGCTATAGTTCAAGGTGTTGTGAAATTCAGTCTCCATCGCAAACTCCCCAAGAAATTGTGCCTTCTGAAGGTTCTGGACTTGCTGGAAGCTAGATGTTTCAACCAACAAGGTGCCATTTCGCAAGCGCTTTACAGATTTTAATGTGCCAGCAATACCTTCTAAGCCCTTCTGTATATAAAAAGGCGAAACTTTTTCAAAACTCCCATCTTTTCTTTTAATTATGAAAAGCACATTCTGCGAAGCAGCATGCGTTCTGTTACTACTACCTGAATCAGGAGGACTGGCTACACGAGCCCTCTTGTTGGATTGGGTGTCAGAACCCACCAGCGGTCCACCCTTTCCCTCAGATCTGTAAGAAAAAGCAGAAACAGAAAAATGTTGTAGGTAAATTGTCTTATACCGGGGTGACAAGTGATAGGGTAGCGATATGTATACAGGGTGGGCCATCTCAATTTTCGGATGAGATTATCTCGAAAACTATAGATTGGGTAAGACAAGTTCGTAAGCTCACAGGGGACACCAAAAGATACTACACGTGACCTCCAGCCCCCGCCCCCTTGGGTGGGGCAGGGTGCAACTTTTAAATCTTAAATGGGAAACCCCATTTTTTATTGCAGATTCGGATTCTCCATAAAAAAGTAATCAAATTTTGTCTGAAACATTTTTAAACCATTGACAGATGGCGCTGAAATCGAGAAAAAAGTAAAATTGGGGAAGAACTCTGATTTATTTGGAATTATCCGAGAAAGACGCATCAAAGCGATAAAAAATGTGTGCAAATTCTTTTGTTACGCCAAATCAAGCTATTTTTGTACAAAATGTGCTGTATCCTACTTTCAGCGTTATCCAGGAACGTAGAATGATGTTACCATCCCGTGGTATGGCAACACACGCTCTTCGAATGCGTTGCTCCATATCGTTTCGGGTTCTGGGCTGTCTTTCATAAACAATATATCTTAAATAACCCCACAAGAAAAAAATCAGGAGATATTAGGTCTGGTGAACGTGGAGGCCACTGAATTGGTCCACCGCGTCCTATCCACCGACCAGGGTACCGTAAATTTAAAACGTTCCGCACATTTTTATCATAACAGGGAGCTGCTCCGTCCTGTTGGAACGACATTCGTTCAATAGTTTCTAAATCAACATGTTCCATTAGCTCCAACAAACCATCGCGGAGAAGCTGTAAACAAGATTCCCCAGTAACTTTTCGGTCAAAAAATAGTCTTATCAAGTAACCGTTTAAAATTCCACACCAGACCGTTAACGACCATTTGTGTTGACTGCCAACGGGTCTGTGCCAGTGTGAATTGAAGGGGACCAATACTGACAATCATGACGATTTAATTCGTCATTGTTTTTTAATGTGGCCTCATCGGTGAACATAACGTATCTAAAAAAATCATTTCACCTCTTATTTCCAAGACCTATTGGCAGAAATGCACGCGTGTTTGCTAATCTTTCGGCGTTATTGCCTGTCCGCGTGATATGATACGCATGATATTTATGTACCTTCAAAATCCTCAAATCAGTTGATTTTGGTATTCCAGTTTCTCTGAATCGCACTACTCATTTCGGGATCCAGTCGAACACAGACGAGAACGGTAGGGCTACGAGCGTCATTTTCATTGTATTCGCAATGACGAGGTTGACATTGCATGTATCCATTTCAAGCCCGTTGAGTGCAATTTCGAAAAATGTTCTCGCTTGGATGTCGACTGTTTAGGAAACGATCCGCATACCTAAAATTATCATGTCAACAATCTCTGTAGGAGGATAGTGAGCCATGTTTCGCTAAAGAATAGTTTACTTTCGTCATTTGTTCACGGTTCACAATTTGAAAGTGAAGTCACGTCTGATTTTTTTTTTTTTAAATAGAGGTGGAGCCCCTCCACGCCCACACCGGCATGATGGCCAACACAAAAGGTCTACTGCCATCTCTGCATAAGGGTTAGTATTCACTAAAGTGAGGTGTCGCAGGATGTGGGTACTGCGATGTTTGCGTACGTCTGCTTAGGATTAACCATTAATACGCGCTCATCTGGAGATAGATTGGTCGAAATCTGACGAAGGGTAGCGGTTTGAAGGGCAGAGGAAAAAAAGTGCCAAGGCAAGAGCCAAGGGAAAAAAACCTCTGCGAAAGTTAGGTCGGGCGGCAAGAGCAGTAGCGGTTGTCTTGCTGCCTGCGATAGGTTGTGCAAGGATAGGCTTTGTTAGTAGTGGGTATCATGCATGTCGATACCTTGACGTTGTGCGTTTGTGCTGCTCGGCGGCTGGCGCTGGGTGCTGGTATAGAGTCCTCGTTCAGCGTCCTGCTACCTGCAACAGTTAGGTTTGTTATCGGTCTTGTGTCCGATAGGTCATATACCGGAGGCACAGTGTGAGAGAGTGTTTGCAGATTGTTCGTGCGTCTGTGGGCGAGCTCGTCGGTGTCCCTGCTGTGGCCTGTTGGTCGGCTCTAATAGCAGCTGGTAGTTGCCAGTCAGTGTTGCTGATATGCAGGGGCTTACCGACGTTTGTCGCTGTTTGCGTATGTTAGTTTACCATAGGTGGTTATGCCCTAGCTAGCAGTGTCTTTGGTCGCTTGTGTTTCCACCTGTGGTTGTGATCGTAGTTTCCCAGAGTGAGGATGAAGGGATTGTTCGAGTGTGTCGAGTTCCTGGTATAGTCGTGTGGCGTGTTTTTTGAATACTTCCTTGAGGGTATCAAGGCGGTATTCATGGTGAAGATCCACTCGCAGTCGAGCAGCCGACCTGAGCGGAACGCTGCTCTCTGCACCTGGCGTAGCTGCCCACGGATAGCTCCTCGGAGTGGTCTCTAATAAGCTGCAACTGGCGTAGCTGCCAGTGACGCTCTTCTGAGCGGCACGAACCCGCGCAAGCCGCTTAACGCTTCCGGGCGCTAAGTGGCAAGAGCTTCGGCTCAACTCCCTGCAACTTCGGCTGCAAAGCCCCCAGCGGGACTCTCCCGTTCTTTGGTAGGGTAATCTCAGTGTCAGGGGCCCGTTCACGTCGGATAAACCCAGGCACTGTAGGCCGCTCTCTTCAAGCCGCGCTCTCTTGCGCCGCGCATTGCACTCCGCGCAGATAGGTCGTAGGGACACCCCTCTTCTGTAGGAACACGATACACAGCGCTTTCGCTAAAAAGCAAATATTGTCGCTCCTTGAAAAGAGCAAAATTGTCGTGCATCCATCCTTCCCTATCCAAATAAATAAATACTCCCGAAACAGCAAAGATGTCCGATCTTTCCTGTGCTTCCCCACCACTCACCCGCAGCAAAGCTGCAGCGCAAGAGGCGGTAATGCCGGCTACTCCCGCCATCATTTCCGTCCCACTGTCCACCTTCCGAGAGCAGGTTGCCTTGAAGGACAAACAGATCGCGGAACAGCTGGAGCTGATCGCAGAGCTGATGGGCAGTGAAAACACACAGACAGAAACACCCACACCACACACACAGGCACCTGCTGAACAACAGAAGGACATGCCCCCTATTTCACCTCTGGCGGCCCAGGCACCGACGGAACCGGATCCAGAGCCGACAGAGGACACAACAAACACAGATGAAGACGGGCCGTGGCAGCAGGTCGGCCCAAGGCGCAAACAGCAGCCAACTACGCAAACAAGTGAGCCCACAAACTCACGAGGCAACGGCCGAGCGCTGCTGCCAACACCATCCACATCGCGAACAAATAACAACAATAACATCACAAGGACCAACACAAACAACCCTGCGACTGCAGCAACCACAAATATACACGCAGCTACGCAGAACACAAACAACACCGCGACTGGCTTCCCACCGGTCATCATTCACAACTATGGAGACCTAAGTCTCCTAAACAAGGAATTTAACAATAAGCACAGCCGCACAACATACTACTCTAAGCTCACCGGGGAACACGCCGCACTGTACGTGGCGAACAAGTCAGATTACACAAACCTACTGGACTTTCTCAAAGAAAGGAAGGTAGAGCACTTCACGTACAGGACAGTGCTGGAAAAAACACAACAGTACGTGATAAAGGGGATAGACTCACGAACCCCGACCGAGACGGTACACAATGAACTCTCTGCTCTCGGGTGGGAGTGCATTCGGGTAAACCGAATGTCAGAGTTCGGCACAGCGAGACCGTCTCACGACTACATGGCGGAATTGGCCGACACGGCCAACTCCCGCGACCTGCTGAAGTTGAAGCTGTTTCTTCACATGGTCGTCAATGTAGAGGTGTACAACACGCCGCGCACCCCCCAACAATGCCACAACTGCCAGCACTTTGCGCACGCGGAACTGTGGTGCTGCCCATCCGGCAAACTACAGAGGGTGCATTGCATACAAAGCAGCTCTGAGGCGCAAAATCGCGAAACCTACCGCCATCACAGTCCCAAAACCGCCCCCGCACCCAGTAAGAAGTGAAATATCCTTCGCTGGAGTGGTCGCTGGCAGCCGCAGCAGTGCGGGACGGTCAGAGGATCCTCAGAGCTCAGGGCACGCACAACAAACAGCCCCAGCAACAGACACACTACAGACAAACACAACACCTTACGCCACACCAGCATCGGGTACACCACACGAAACCAGCAACAACACCACCCTACCCCCTGAGATCGCGGACTGCAGCTCACCACAGGCTACAGAAGACGCACCAACACAGGGACGAGCACAGCGCCAGAGGAGGAGGAGAAGGAGAAACAGCCGCAGCACGAGGAACACGACCACACCACAAGTACACAGACAACAAGACACCAACACTCACGAACACAACCCGGACACCAACTCAACAACGCACATAACACACCCACTCACCACAGAGAATACACAGGCGCCCACAACTGCCACACGAACAGCCGACTCTCAGGCCAGCCCTCACCAAACGCCAACACTGGAACAAGCGGCCGCTAACACGACCAATAACTCGCAGGCCGACATGACCAACATTACGACAACATTCCAGAGAATAATGGAAACATTATTTCCCGGACGCACGACCACCGAAATAGTCACGAAGATTATGGGGTGTGTCTCACAACTCTTCATGCAGTTCATGTCGGGTACGCTCAACTGGACTAGCTCCCAAGCCACTATCACACCGCTTTTTACACTACTACATGGATAATACACCACACCAGCCCCCAAACGCAGACTTAAACACAATCTCACAGATGCTGTTTTGGAATGCCAACGGGATCGCAAGCAAAAAAGCCGAGATGGCCGCGTTCATGGAGCGGAAGAGTATTCGAATCGCTCTTGTGAACAAAACACTGCTTACGCCTCACAAACAACTAAACTTCCCAGGGTATTGCGTCTATCGTACCGACCGAGCGGATGGCAGGAAGGGAGGCGGCACGGCAATCATCATACACAGAGACATAGAACACACGAACATCGAGCTCCCAGCACTTGAAAGACTAGAGGCTACGGCCGTCAGGGTCAAGTTCAACTGAGCTCACACCACACTGGTATCGCTATACAATCCTCCTAAAAACATAGTAACACGCGATATCAGCACAGTACTCAACATAGCACCGCGGGTAATAGCCGCTGGAGACCTCAACGCAAAACACCCTGATTGGAACTCACGAATACGAACCTCCAACGGCAAGAAACTGTACGAACACGCACTAGGCCGAAACTACATTATACTTGGGCCGGACGTTCCCACGTTCGTGCCTACACAGGCTCGACATAGGCCAGACGTGTTAGACATAGCCCTCATAAAGGGCATCACATGCACACTCAACCTAACAGTTGAAAACGATCTGGACTCAGACCACATGCCTGTAATACTGCACATGGAAGAGACACTGCAGGACATCGCACCACGCAGGATGCTTAACTACAAGCGTGCGAATTGGACACTGTTCAAGGAAATGCTTGATAGTCGCATTCCTGACACTCACGAAATTAACAACACACAGCAAATCGATGAGGCTGTGGAGGCTCTCACAACTGCCATCCAAGACGCAATGACTGACGCCATTCCATTTACAACACCAAGACAACACTCGACGGCCCTGCCCCAGGAAATCCTGGGCCTTATCTCAATGAGGAACCGCCTCAGGAGATACTGGCAGCGTACCAGGCGCCCATTCTATAAACTGCACGTCAACAGACTCCAGGGCATAATACGGAATAAAATACAAACATTCAGAAACGAGCAATGGGGACAGAAACTCGCTGGGCTGGATACCACGCGTCCTGGCGTGTGGCAGCTGGCCAGACACTTCACCAGGGAGAAACATTACATTCCCACGTTACAAGGACCAGACGGCCCGGCCTACTCCGCGACGGAGAAGGCAGAGCTTATGGCCACAACACTTGCAGCGTCCTTCATGCCGAATCTGGTTCCTTCAGACCCAGCATTCACACTTGAAACGGACCTGGAGGTTATACGACTTGTAGCCCAGCCCTCGCGCAACGAAATAAGACGTACTAGCACAAATGAAGTCACATGGGCTATCAAGCACACCAACGCTAGAAAAGCCCCTGGGCCTGATGGCATTCAAAACCGTGTCCTCCAGGAGTTCACGGATAAAGCCGTAGAATACCTCCACACTTAACGAATGCCATCCTGACACACCAACACTTCCCTGACTTTTGGAAGGCGGCCAAGGTCCTGATCAGGAAGCCAGGGAAAGACCACTCCCTCCCACAAAATTACCGACCCATCAGTCTGCTGTGTTCGCTCAGCAAGATTGATGAGAAGGTAATACTAAAACGTATCACTAGGCATTGCATCGCCAACGACACCCTAAGACCGGAGCAATTCGGCTTTAGGAATCACCACTCAACAACACAACAACTCCTCCGCGTAGTCGAACACATAACACACGGCTACAACATGAACAAAGCCACAGGGGCCGTGTTCTTAGACATCGAAAAGGCTTTCGATCGTCTCTGGCACAACGGACTCATACGCAAACTAAGCGAAGCTGGTTTCCCGGACGGACTCGTACGTCTCATACACTCATATCTCACGAACAGATGTTTCAACACTAACGTGCAGGATAAACAATCAACACAACACGGTATCCAAGCTGGAGTACCCCAAGGGAGCATCCTAGGGCCCATCTTGTTTAACTTGTACATTAATGACTTCCCAGCAACACAAAACACGACGTTAGCCGTCTATGCGGATGACACAGCCATCCTCGCGCAAGACTGGAAACCGTCGAACATCAATTCACGAATACAGACAGCACTCAGAACAGCTGAGCCTTGGTTGGAGCGATGGCGTATTAAAGTAAACGTCGACACGAAGCAGTTCTGTTCACACGCAGACCGAAACTACTGCGCAAACACCAACACTGTAGACCAATAACACTACATGCACGCCCAATACGTTTCCGAGAGAAAGTCAGATATCTTGGTGTCTGGCTGGACCGGAAACTTACATGGGGGGACCACATCGAATACGTTGCCAACCGAGCGCACACGAGGCTCAAACAGCGCTACCCAATGTTCAACAGGGGAAGCACACTGAATAGGAGGGTGTCGAGGTCCCTATACATGACACTGATTAGACCTCTGATGACGTACGCGGCTCCCGTCTGGGGATATGCAGCTCCTACACGACTGGGCCGCCTGCAGATCATACAGAACAAGGTGCTACAAATCATTAGCAACGCTCCACCTACACACGCACCGTGGATCTTCACCATGAATACCGCCTTGATACCCTCAAGGAAGTATTCAAAAAACACGCCACACGACTATACAGGAACTCGACACACTCGAACAATCCTTTCATCCTCACTCTGGGAAACTACGATCACAACCACAGGTGGAAACACAAGCGACCAAAGACACTGCTAGCTAGGGCATAACCACCTATGGTAAACTAACATACGCAAACAGCGACAAACGTCGGCAAGCCCCTGCATATCAGCAACACTGACTGGCAACTACCAGCTGCTATTAGAGCCGACCAACAGGCCACAGCAGGGACACCGACGAGTTCGCCCACAGACGCACAATCTGCCAACATTCCCTCACACTGGGCCTCCGGTATATGACCTATTGGACACAAGATCGATAACAAACCTAACTGTTGCAGGTTGCTGACGCTGAACGAGGACTCTGTACCAGCACCCAGCGCCAGCCGCCGAGCAGCACGAACGCACAACGTCAAGGTATCGACATGCATGATACCCACTACTAACAAAGCCTATCCTTGCACAACTTATCGCAGGCAGCAAGACAACCGCTACTGCTCTTGCCGCCCGACCTAACTTTCGCAGAGGTTTTTTTCCCTTGGCTCTTGCCTTGGCACTTTTTTTCCTCTGCCCTTCAAACCGCTACCCTTCGTCAGATTTCGACCAATCTATCTCCAGATGAGCGCGTGTTAATGGTTAATCCTAACCAGACGTACGCAAACATCGCAGTACCCACATCCTGCGACACCTCACTTTAGTGAATACTAACCCTTATGCAGAGATGGCAGTAGACCTTTTGTGTTGGCCATCATGCCGGTGTGGGCGTGGAGGGGCTCCACCTCTATTTAAAAAAAAAAAAAAAAATGTTACTTTCACGCTTCGTGTGAACCACGACAACTCTATTCTCATAAAGTCTTATTTTTATCCTGCGTGACTACGTACCCTCCCTTAGCGTGAAATATTTATTAATAAGACAGTCAAAAAAACTACTAACAGTCCTTAAGAATCAGCGTACTGAAACAACGTTAAGAAACAGACGAATGTAGCTTCCATTACACCTCGTAAGGAGAGTGATTTAAGTCAGAAATGGGAGCGGCGCCAGACAAGCAGCTCTCAGTGGTTCTGATTTTTAATGTCAAATAACAGTTGCTGTTGCCAGCCACGATTTTCACGCTTCTGAAAATAATTCCCAAAAAATGGTCCAAATGACTCTGAGCACTATGGGACTTAACTTCTGAGGTCATCAGTCCCCTAGAACTTATAACTACTTAAACCTAACTAACCTAAGGACATCACACACATCCATGCCCGAGGCAGGATTCGAACCTGCGACCGTGACAGTCGCGCGGTTCTGGACTGAAACGCCTAGAACCGCTCGTCCACCGAGGCCGGCAATAATTTCCATTTTTCGTTTCATTATGGCACTTCAGTTGCGATATGTGAGCTGCCGCATTCTGATGGCTTCAATACAAACACGCTTAACATTAGTAATTACTATGTATAGTTCTGTATAGATAGTGGAAAATTTGGAAAATACTTCTTTTTCACGTCCTCCTTTGCGGATGTTAAACAGCGCTTACACAACTGACGATACAGTTTTCATTTAACTGCGCGTGTTTATGCCTCATAGTAAAGGCACCGGACTAATGCAGCAGACCACACATCCGAATCATCATGCGTAAATGCCACAGTACACGAGACACACACTTGACAACGGGGAATTATTTCCACTTTTAGGCCAGAAGTGTTCACACGGGTCACGATAATGCCGCTGTGTGTGTATGTGTGTGTGTGTGTGTGTGTGTGTGTGTGTGTGCGTGTGTGTGTTTCCACATGGGAAAAAGTTAAAAGGAAGAGAAGTCGAGCGTAGTACGTGCGTTCTTTTTTAACAAAGCGAAGAGCTTCCGAAACTTGAACTGGTGCTGGACACATACATTTTGCAGATTGCTGAGACACGAGATTTTGTATAGATCATTAAAAAGCAATTCGTTAGAGAACTGGTAAGATCAATACTACACTACTGGCCATTAAAATTGCTACACCAAAAAGAAATGCAGACGATAAACGGGTATAAATTGGACAAATATATTATACTACAAATGACGTGTGATTACATTTTCACGCAATATGGGTGCATAGATCCTAAATTGCGTACTTATAGCTGTCCTGTGCGGCCGTTTTTTTAGTACGACTTTAAAAGAGAGAGATTATTAATTGATCACGGATGCGTCGGTTCTCGATTGTGTTCAGGAGACGTATGGATTGATTAATCGAATAACTGACCTATTGACCCGGATTGCCTTCACGCAATCAGAATCTTCGACGAAAATGTGTAAGGGACCTATTTGAATATAAAATGGAAACGACAGCAAATTAGTGGAATTTCGTAAGGGATAGATTAACAGATCAGAAGTTGAACACATTAGTGGTCTCCCAAATACAATCGAGACACCGCGATAAAGTGCGAACCTGTAACAAAGCTCATATACAATTTGAGCGTCATTTTTGGTTAGTGAAAGAAAAGAATAAGAAGAAAATTACTGCATCGTACTATATTAATATATTTTGAACAAATTGGCTTTAAACTTCTACACATTGACAAATACACAATAATTGCATGACTTACATCTGATATTTCTTTTGTAAATGGCGCAGTCCAATAATCGCTGCTTTGTTAGGCCGTTCCTTCTTAAAATTAAATGTCCTTGCGGTGCGTAAGCACACTGTATCCACACCCGAGTTACCGAAATGTTTGTTCGTCGTTTTACTTAGTTTTTACACAAAATAAAATACAACTTGTAGCAATGCTATATAGTACGTCTTAACATGTCGGCGACCAAAAATACAAGGGATAATGAAGTCTCTAGAATATTTTTTAACAAAAGATAGATTGTTCTTTCTTCTGTTTCGCAGCTTCTTGCTATCAAGCGCTGTGGCAATGATTTTAAATATCTGTGCCCGGCGGGTCATAGTGTTTAGAGTACACTCCTGGAAATTGAAATAAGAAAATCGTGAATTCATTGTCCCAGGAAGGGGAAACTTTATTGACACATTCCTGGGGTCAGATACATCACATGATCACACTGACAGAACCACAGGCACATAGACACAGGCAACAGAGCATGCACAATGTCGGCACTAGTACAGTGTATATCCACCTTTCGCAGCAATGCAGGCTGCTATTCTCCCATGGAGACGATCGTAGAGATGCTGGATGTAGTCCTGTGGAATGGCTTGCCATGCCATTTCCACCTGGCGCCTCAGTTGGACCAGCGTTCGTGCTGGACGTGCAGACCGCGTGAGACGACGCTTCATCCAGTCCCAAACATGCTCAATGGAGGACAGATCCGGAGATCATGCTGGCCAGGGTAGTTGACTTACACCTTCTAGAGCACGTTGGGTGGCACGGGATACATGCGGACGTGCATTGTCCTGTTGGAACAGCAAGTTCCCTTGCCGGTCTAGGAATGGTAGAACGATGGGTTCGATGACGGTTTGGATGTACAGTGCACTATTCAGTGTCCCCTCGACGATCACCAGTGGTGTACGACCAGTGTAGGAGATCGCTCCCCACACCATGATGCCGGGTGTTGGCCCTGTGTGCCTCGGTCGTATGCAGTCCTGATTGTGGCGCTCACCTGCACGGCGCCAAACACGCATACGACCATCATTGGCACCAAGGCAGAAGCGACTCTCGTCGCTGAAGACGACACATCTCCATTCGTCCCTCCATTCACGCCTGTCGCGACACCACTGGAGGCGGGCTGCACGATGTTGGGGCGTGAGCGGAAGACGGCCTAACGGTGTGCGGGACCGTAGCCCAGCTTCATGGAGACGGTTGCGAATGGTCCTCGCCGATACCCCAGGAGCAACAGTGTCCCTAATTTGCTGGGAAGTGGCGGTGCGGTCCCCTACGGCACTGCGTAGGATCCTACGGTCTTGGCGTGCATCCGTGCGTCGCTGCGGTCCGGTCCCAGGTCGACGGGCACGTGCACTTTCCGCCGACCACTGGCGACAACATCGATGTACTGTGGAGACCTCACGCCCCACGTGTTGAGCAATTCGGCGGTACGTCCACCCGGCCTCCCGCATGCCCACTATACGCCCTCGCTCAAAGTCCGTCAACTGCACATACGGTTCACGTCCACGCTGTCGTGGCATGCTACCAGTGTTAAAGGCTGCGATGGAGCTCCGTATGCCACGGCAAACTGGCTGACACTGACGGCGGCGGTGCACAAATGCTGCGCAGCTAGCGCCATTCGACGGCAAACACCACGGTTCCTGGCGTGTCCGCTGTGCCGTGCGTGTGATCATTGCTTGTACAGCCCTCTCGCAGTGTCCGGAGCAAGTATGGTGGGTCTGACACACCGGTGTCAATGTGTTCTTTTTTCCATTTCCAGGAGTGTATTTGAACGCTGGACGCGAGTTTTGGTATAGGCGCGCATTAAAAAAATTACTCTCGCGCCGCGATGCTTAGCATCTTTACGAACTACAGGTCGTTGGCTGTCCTTTTCTTTTGTGACAAATATCTCGCATGCAAAGTAGCTGAAATCCAATAATATTACAAGTTCCATCATTCCAGTACTCAAACCCGATAAAAACCCGCTTGATGTGGATAGCTATTCGCCCATCAGCCTCAAGAGACGTTCTCTGTACGCTGCTGGAACGTATGATGAGGTCAGCAGTTGGGTTGGGTCAGGTCGGGTCCTGCAGTCACATGACCTTCTGGCTCCATGTAGGGTGGCTTCCGCCAGGGTCGCTCTGCCACTGACAACCTTGGTTCCTTTGAGTCTGCCATCCGAACAGCCTTTCCCAGACGCAAACACCTGGGTGCTATCTTTTTTTATTTACAAAAAGTGTATGACACCACCTGGCAACATCATCGTCCTTGCCACATCATGCGAGTGGGGTCTCCGAGGCCTGCTCCCATTTTTATCCAAAATTTCCTGTCGCTTCGTACTTTCCGTGTCCAAGTTTGTGTCCCCCACAGTTCCCTCGTATCCACGAGAGTGGGGTCCCGTTGGGCTCTGTGTTGAGTGTATCTCTATTTTTAGTGGTCATTAATGGGCCGTATCTTGGTGAGCTGTCCTTCCTTGGCTGCCCTGCGATGGACTCGTCAGTAACCGGACTCATTGCCATTAATTTTAGCTGACAAAGCCTCATCGGCTAATTTAGTTTCATGTTTTATACGTGGCGGTGGGTTTTATCATTCTATGTAAGTTTTAGCGTGTGTGCTGTGTCCCTTTGTGTTCTCCACTCTAATTGTTTTATGGTGGATGTTTTAATGTGTCGCAGAGTGACTGACTTTTCCTTTTTATTCTCGTGGTCGACCAGCCACAGTTATCTGCTGTCTTGTTTTTACCCCTTCTGCCTGTTTCTTACTTGTCTCTGTGGTGTTATTTTCCTGTTTGGTCCATAGTATTGTTGGTTGTCCTTCTGTCGGTCTTCTGGTTCTTCCTTTCTCATGTTATTGTGCTGCACATTTCCTTTCGTTTCTTCTTTCCCATGTGTAATTACACTCCTGGAAATGGAAAAAAGAACACATTGACACCGGTGTGACAGACCCACCATACTTGCTCCGGACACTGCGAGAGGGCTGTACAAGCAATGATCACACGCACGGCACAGCGGACACACCAGGAACCGCGGTGTTGGCCGTCGAATGGCGCTAGCTGCGCAGCATTTGTGCACCGCCGCCGTCAGTGTCAGCCAGTTTGCCGTGGCATACGGAGCTCCATCGCAGTCTTTAACACTGGTAGCATGCCGCGACAGCGTGACGTGAACCGTATGTGCAGTTGACGGACTTTGAGCGAGAGCGTATAGTGGGCATGCGGGAGGCCGGGTGGACGTACCGCCGAATTGCTCAACACGTGGGGCGTGAGGTCTCCACAGTACATCGATGTTGTCGCCAGTGGTCGGCGGAAGGTGCACGTGCCCGTCGACCTGGGACCGGACCGCAGCGACGCACGGATGCACGCCAAGACCGTAGGATCCTACGCAGTGCCGTAGGGGACAGCACCGCCACTTCCCAGCAAATTAGGGACACTGTTGCTCCTGGGGTATCGGCGAGGACCATTCGCAACCGTCTCCATGAAGCTGGGCTACGGTCGCGCACACCGTTAAGCCGTCTTCCGCTCACGCCCCGACATCGTGCAGCCCGCCTCCAGTGGTGTCGCGACAGGCGTGAATGGAGGGACGAATGGAGACGTGTCGTCTTCAGCGATGAGAGTCGCTTCTGCCTTGGTGCCAACGATGGTCGTATGCGTGTTTGGCGCCGTGCAGGTGAGCGCCACAATCAGGACTGCATACGACCGAGGCACACAGGGCCAACACCCGGCATCATGGTGTGGGGAGCGATCTCCTACACTGGCCGTACACCACTGGTGATCGTCGAGGGGACACTGAATAGTGCACGGTACATCCAAACCGTCATCGAACCCATCGTTCTACCATTCCTAGACCGACAAGGGAACTTGCTGTTCCAACAGGACAATGCACGTCCGCATGTATCCCGTGCCACCCAACGTGCTCTAGAAGGTGTAAGTCAACTACCCTGGCCAGCAAGACCTCCGGATCTGTCCCCCATTGAGCATGTTTGGGACTGGATGAAGCGTCGTCTCACGCGGTCTGCACGTCCAGCACGAACGCTGGTCCAACTGAGGCGCCAGGTGGAAATGGCATGGCAAGCCGTTCCACAGGACTACATCCAGCATCTCTACGATCGTCTCCATGGGAGAATAGCAGCCTGCATTGCTGCGAAAGGTGGATATACACTGTACTAGTGCCGACATTGTACATGCTCTGTTGCCTGTGTCTATGTGCCTGTGGTTCTGTCAGTGTGATCATGTGATGTATCTGACCCCAGGAATGTGTCAATAAAGTTTCCCCTTCCTGGGACAATGAATTCACGGTGTTCTTATTTCAATTTCCAGGAGTGTATATTACCGGGAACAAGCGACCGATGACCTCGCAGTTCGGTCCCTTCCCCCCCTCCTCCCTCCTCTTTTAAACCAACCAACTTGTGTAAATCAGTTCGACAAATACATCACAAATTTTCCAGACAATTACCTTGAAATTTCACTCACTCACTCTCTCACTCTCACACACACTCACATTTCTGGAAAAAAGAAAGTCGAAGGGTGAGCCTCAAGTCTTCTATGCTAGGCCTGAGTGGGGAGCAGTTTCTGGGGCAGCTCCGTTTCTTTCTCTGATTCAAGAGGATGAACTTTGTGCCACATTTTAAGAGACTGATAAAGTTTTGAAACTGCTGATCACGATGCCTGTCTCGATGTCAGGAACTGAGCGGTGCTCTCCAATGCTCAAGAGAATTAAAACGTTCCTACGAAACACCACGAAAGAACGACTGAGTGCCTTTCCTGTTAAGTCATTCGCGTGTTCAATTGAAGGTTTCAGTTTGAGAATGACATATATCTTCCAACAAGGAGTGACGAATTGATTTCCCATACCGTTCCTACTATTTATTTTGAAGCTGTCTTCCCAAAGTCCTGGAGTTGCAGCTTTTGGTGAGTATAATTCTTTTTGTTTTAAATGTGCATAATACATTTCAACTTGCTTGGCAGGATTACAAGCTCGAATAATTCATACATGCCCTGTCAGGTCTCCTACTGCCTCTCACGTTGCAGCGGACACTTTTCTGGCTGTTGAGGGGAACAAGCCACATCGCTCTCTCTCTCTCTCTCTCTCTCTCTCTCTCTCTCTCTCTCGCCCCCCCCCCCTTATACAAACGCTTCCTACCATGTTATCCAGGAAAATATCACTCTCTTCCTGTGTATAAGAAAGGCACTGTTGTATTAAGTGTTTATTTCTGTTTCCCGATAAATTTTGTTTGGTATATCTTATGAAATACATGAATTATTGACAGAATTCCATGTTTGATGCTACTAAACTATTTTTTTTTTGCCGTTATAATTTAAATTTCAGATTCAACACAAACTAAACCATAGGAATTGGACATTTCTCTTGACTTATATAGCTCAACGCAGCTATTGATGCCAAAAGAGCACTTACAAATCCGAAAACTGGAACCAAACCCCCTCAACTCCAACTCAAATATTCCATATTCGGTACATCAATTAAAACACAAACGCCCTACCATAAATAAACAACACACAAAACATCACAATTACTATACAATAAAACCAGAACCATAATTCCTTACCAACAAAAGCCAGCAATAACATCTAGGTGTAAAAACACACAAACACACCGAGCATAGACAACACCACGCCACAAACATGACAACTAACTTATTCAGCAGAAACTTTGACAGACATCACATCACCCATCTCAGCACGTAATGATATCCTCGTGAACTTCACTTTCATATCCATACCTAATGATAAAAGCAATTAAAACAATTAGACTTCTTTCCGCACAACAAGGACCACACTAATCAGACCTAACAAACGCGCCAAACACAAACAAAATGAACCTTAACCACTCACTGAAAACACTTCCACAACCCACGTTACCGCACGAACTACCTAAACTTGAAACCACATTAGCACGATGACAACCAAAACTCAAATAAACCCAATTCCCCAAGTTAAACTCAGCACGTTCACATTCACCGCCAGAGGTCCCCATGGGATAAAACATGGCATCTACAAACACAACCATCTCAAACTTCGCGACATAATGACGTCACACACTACACCATTACGTCATGAGTTAAAGCAGATGGGTGGAATAAGACGCTTCTGTTGACTCCAATATATTGTGAGTTGAGCTGGCTGCTGCTATTTCATAAGACCCAAAGAAGGGAAAGCAGAAAGGTGGAAGGAGCATATAGAGGGTCTATACAAGGGCGATGTACTTGACGACAATATTATGGAAATGGAAGAGGATGTAGATGAAGATGAAATGGGAGATACGATACTGCGTGAAGAGTTTGACAGAGCACTGAAAGACCTAAGACGAAATAATGCCCCGGGAGTAGACAACATTCCATTAGAACTACTGGCAGCCTTGGGAGAGCCAGTCCTGACGAAACTCTATCATCTGATAAGCAAGATGTATGAGACAGGCGAAATACCCTCAGACTTCAAGAAGAATATAATAATTCAAATCCCAAAGAAAGCAGGTGTTGGCAGATGTGAAAATTACCGAACTATCAGTTTAATAAGCCACAACCTGCAAAATACTAACACGAATTCTTTACAGATGAATGGAAAAACTGGTAGAAGCCTACCTCAGGGAAGATCAGTTTGGATTCTGTAGAAATGTTGGTACACGTGAGGCAATACTGACCCTACGACTTATCTTAGAAGAAAGATTAACGAAAGGCAAACCTACGTTTCAAGCATTTGTAGACTTAGAAAAAGCTTTTGACAATGTTGACTGGAATACTCTCTTTCAAATTCTAAAGGTGGCAGGGATAAAATACAGGGAGCAAAAGGTTATTTACAATTTGTACAGAATCCAGATGGCAGTTATGAGTCGAGGGGCATGAAAGGGAGGGAGTGAGACAGGGTTGTAACCTCTCCCCGATGTTATTCCATCTGTATATTGAGCAAGCAGTAAAGGAAACAAAAGAAAAATTCGGAGTAGGTATTAAAAGACATGGAGAAGAAATAAAAACTTTGAGGTTCGCCGATGACATTGTAATTCTGTCAGAGACAGCAAAGGACTTGGAAGAGCAGTTGAACGGAATGGACAGTGTCATGAAAGGAGGGTATAAGATGAACATCAACAAAAGCAAAACAAGGATAATGGAATGTAGTCGAATTAAGTCAGGTGATGCTGAGGGAATTCAATTAGGAAATGAGACACTTAGAGTAGTAAAGGAGTTTTGCTATTTGGGGAGCAAAATAACTGATGATGGTCGAAGTAGAGAGGATATAAAATGTAGACTGGCAATGGTAAGGAAAGCGTTTCTGAAGAAGAGAAATTCGTTAACATCGAGTATAGATTTAAGTGTCAGGAAGTCGTTTCTGAAAGTATTTGCGTGGAGTGTAACCATGTATGGAAGTGAAATATGGACGATAAATAGTTTGGACAAGAACAGAATAGAAGCTTTCGAAATGTGGTGCTACAGAAGAATGCTGAAGATTATATGGGTAGATCACATAACTAATGAGGAGGTATTGAACAGAATTGGGGAAAAGAGGAGTTTGTGGCACAACTTGACAAGAAGGAGGGACCGGTTGGTAGGACATGTTCTGAGGCATCAAGGGATCACAAATTTAGCATTGGAGGGCAGAGTGGAGGGTAAAAATCGTAGAGGGAGACAAAGAGATGAATACACTTAACAGATACAGAAGGATGTAGGTTGCAGTAGCTACTGGGAGATGAAGCAGCTTGTACAGGATAGAGTAGCATGGAGAGCTGCATCAAACCAGTCTCTGGACTGGAGACCACCACCACCACAACAACAACAACATATCATAAGACTGTTTTAAATCTTTAGACGGATTGTCGAACCTTTAAAGCATTTTTTCTTAGTCAGTTGAGGTGGATTATTTGGGATGTCAGTGTGTTTCTGTGTTCATGAATTGGTTTGTTTCAAAGTGTAGCGAACAAAACTTATTATACAGGTAAACTGGGACTTTTTCCATAAGATCTTTTCGTCTGCTATTGACTAGCCATTTTCTGCACCTAAAGCGAAACATTAATCATTAATACACATGTAGTTGCAAGCGACTTCTGATGATAGTTTAGTAACACGATGGTATAGAGGTACTGAAGGTACCCTCCGCCACACACCGTCAGGTGGCTTGCGGAGTATGGATGTAGATGTAGATGTAGATATATACCTCTGTGTCCTTAGGAAACCTAAAAAAAAGACAGACGTGGTGTCTTCTTGTTGTTGCTGCAATTTATCACGTGCTCCCATTTGTAAAAAACATTGTACAAACCAAATAAACTACTACTATTCGGTTCCAAAAAATTTCTGGTTGGAACTGCATAAATTCGACTTTGATTTAATTTTTGATTTATTGAGCACCCATTTTATCTTGTACAATGATATGGGATTTGTCATATGTTACATACAGAAAAAATATGAATAACAACATATTATCTGAATTAAATATATGGGCAAAACAATTATAGCTTACAAGATATAAATTTGTAACAATATAGGACAAAAATAAGTTACATATATTCTGTGTATAATGGACAGCAACAAGAAACAATGATTATAACACTCTATATTGAGAAATTAATTTATTTTTGTGTGTACATAAGAGTCTACGCCACGACACAAGTTTGTATATGAGTGACTTATAAGATAGGTGAAGGGACGCTATCTTTCTGAAGAATTCATGTATTCACTAACTCCGTAAAAACTATTACTAATTAACATTCTTTTGAGTTCACTTTCAAAACCGCTCAGCTTCTGAATCCTTTTAATTTTTAAGGGAAGAGAACTATAAAGAAATTTTGGGTGGTATATTGCACTCTTGTTGTACTGGGCTTTCTTATGCACTTATCTGTGAAATTCATTACTCTGTCTTGTTGTGTCGTCATGGAACTTTTTGAGCATTCGAAATACATAGCAACATTTACTTAACTTTTTATTGAGCACATCTATATGCTTGGCCCACTTGAGATGCTCATCTAAACAAATTCCTAAGAACTTCTTATATTTCGGCTGAATGCCCTCCAGCTCACTCTGAAGATGGCTAATCGGTATTCAGACGAAATATTAAAATCGAATTTATATGGCTGCACGCCCGAAATTTTGCGCCGGAAAAATATGAAGATGCATATACTACTTTACGCTTTCACGATCGCACCAAACTCCACAGTTTCTCATACTGGCCACTTGGCGCGCTGCTGGCACAGTAGGCATGGGCAACAAAATCGAGGGCCTCGGAGCAGCACCCCCTATAGAGGAAAGCCTGCGCGCCCGCTCAGTGACGTCACGCACGTAGTCTGGTGCCGGTGCTCGCAGTCCGTTTGGCGACAGCAATAGACTGTTAAGGGAACCGCACGAGGAAAATTCGTAAAGAAATCTGACATACCTCTCTCATGAATTACAAGATTTCCTTTCTTAAATGACCCAGTTTTTTTGTCTGTAACTTATTTCTGCATACCTTTTAGCCCCGACGTAAAAGGTGGATGTAATAACTTTCACTATCTGAGGCATCAAAACTCCCAAATGAATGGACCAATTTCATTTTAGTTTATTTTAAAGTTGCTTTAATGGGGATTGTCACGACTTGTTTGATGACAGTCTGGTTAGCCGTTCAAAGATCGTCAGCTACACAAAGTGCAAGTGTTTGCCACCAATGTGCTCTTTTCCAAACTGTAAGTGCTGTAGTATAAATTGTAAATCTCGGAAAGGCCAATCTAAAAGTCTGCAACGGTATACATTTATCTTTTATGGCTGACCACCATTCACCATTCTTCCGTTTTTGCAGTTCCTGTGTAAGACTATTTTTAATGACAAAAATTTTGATTGAAAGCCACCCGCGAAAGATTCTCGTATGCTCTCGCGGACTTTCAATTAGGGTTTTTTTTTTTTTTTTTAAGTTAAATATTGCATCACTTTGACGCAGGTCTAATAATGTGGACGGCATTTTGCAAAGTAGCACACTTGCAGCTAACATTTTACGGGCACTGTTATTGCCGCTGTTTATTCCTTATGTAGCAAAATCCATTTTAAAACCTCATTGGATGATATACCTGTGAATTAAAAAAAGAAACACGAAAATTGGGAAATAGTGTTCGAATTATAACAGCGCCCCCTATAGAGAGGCACTGGTAATAAGCAATTCTATGAGTCGTTTCAAAAACTAACACTGCCCTGAAAGACATGTTCTACATATGTTTTAGTTACTTTGAAACAAACTGTTTGCATGAATTGCACATAAATAAATTTCAACTACGAAGTAAACTTTCATTTCATCTGCTGAGAACTTTTATGACGTGATGTGATTTGTGATGAAATAATTGTGAAAAATGAACCCTTACCTTCATTTGGGCTGCACTCACCAGTGGCTTAGATACTTCATCCTTCCATAAGTTGGGGGAAAGGGGTGGGGGTGGTGGTTCAGCTCTATTTAGTTGCAATACTTTAACAGATCATCATTCCAAAATATATATACTGGTAATTGTTTAGAAGTGGAACACAAGTTTCATCTACTGACCATGCTGATATGAATGAATGCAAATGAAGTAAAAAAATTCTGTGTATGAATGAATTTATTTATTTCTTTTATTCATCTTCCATACACTCTTGTCAATAATCACCAATACATGGAATGAGAAAAATTTTAGATTATAGTGGTTCACAATAGAAAATTATAGATGTAAAGCATGAATACTATGTAGGGACAAAATAATTAAGACTTATGGACACAAAGTCCAAACATTAACAATAAGCACATTCTTGAGACTTAAGTTTCATAATTTTAGGAATAATAATGATAAATTTTGAACAACATTAATTATTAAATTGCTTTCATAATCTCCAGGGTAGTAATGGAAGGTCTTTAAGTAAGTGGGACACTAAAAGAATGCAAATAAAACACTTCACGATAAAGTTTTGTGTAGGAAGAATGCATATGAAAGCACTGTAGTAGAAAAATGGCAATGCATATAGACATTATATTAGGTCACCCTGTAAATTGCAAGTAATCTGTAAGTGTATGTTATGTGGCAAAAATGTGTCGAGTGGTGTCGGAATATGATCTGGTTACATTAATTAGATTAGGTGAGTGAAAAGCAATTGTGACAGGCTTAAGCTTTTTGAATATTCTTTTATAAACAAATATAGTCAAAAAGCCAACAGAAGGGCGTACCTGAGAGTCCACCTCAGATATTTTCCTCCTCAGCAAAGATGAGCTAACAAGAAGGCACTTTACGGCACAGAGCAAGCATCTATTTAAAGAGCTCAGTAATTAGTCAACCTGAGGATTAGTGGCACTCAATAGTGCTTGTAACAGAAGTGAGAGCTGTTCCACAATTACATTACTATTAGATGAGGAGACCTGCCAATCATTATACACAAAGAAGGCCATGAAAGTACTGCAAAGCCCTCCCCTACCAGCTTCTCCCTTTGTAATGGTAGTAAAATATATACGAACATGATCTACATAAGAAAATGTTGAGAGAACAACAGTTATAACAGCTGCAGAGAAAGTAGTAAACTCAGAAAAAAAGAGAGGCAATTGTCACAGCATGCACATCTGCACTCATAACAGTGACAGTAGTAGAAGACAGAGGAACACCACAAACACTACGTGAAATTGAAGTTTGTCTACCTAAAGAATGCATAAATACTATAGTAGCTTTTTCAACAGTAACAATTAATGAATCATTACAAATTGGCAGATTTCTCAGACGTATCACAAGCTAAAGCAATAACTTCAGTATACAGAGAAAAGTGTTGCTGAGAATGTAGAGAACTATAGAGCAATTTTGCTCTTGTCTTCCATTTATCACCAAAACAAACTAACCTTGTTTTCAAAAAAAGTGAAGTCTGCTATAGCACAGTTTGTGTAAGTTTTTCTCAAAATAATAAAGGAAGGTGATCAAAATGGCATTGTCTTGTCTTTGTCAACGGCATGTGCCATGTTGGGCCACATAACTCTATTACACAAATCAGAAATACTATGAATAAGGCGTGCAGCAAAGAAGTGGTTTAAGTCATACTCGGAAAACCAAGTTAATTGATTTTTAGGTTTCGCATACTATAAAAAGAATACTATTGGTCCTCTCTGCCTGCCACACCCCCTCCCCTCCCTCCTCTATGTATCATTCACCACCCAACTTCACCTGAGAAAGAATTAGTGTAAGATTCTTTAATGTAAAGATTAATTTCTTTGATAAAAATTTCAAGTTAGGCTATTAGTGTTTATAGCTGTTAGCAGCTGTATATTAAAATATTTATATAAACTCTCAGCCATAAGTTGCAATTTGGTAAGTTTGACTAGTTTCAGATTAACCTAATTAGTTCAGCTTAAGAGGCATTTGTTGATGTGGCAATATTACTGATGACAGGTTTTGTATTAATGATTTAAAAAGAATCTAAGATAAAGATTTCAAAATTATGTTGTAAGAGTTTGCAGTTTTCGCCGAGTGTTTTTTTTTTTTTAATTTTTTTTTTCCATTAACCTTTTTACAGTAGTTGTTTAAAAATATATTGACACCAACCCAAACAACACTTTTCATTATTGCCTGGGATGAATGTCCATTGCATCATACCCCATCAAATAATAAAAAGTCATTTTCTTGAAGAGTAGCAAGTGCTACTGCACAGGCAATAGCACGTCGATTCGTACAGGCAGCTAACTGCTCATTTTCAAGCCTTTGCTTTTTCTCCTCTGGCCCTTCATGTCTACTTTCTTCCTTTGAAAGGTAGGAAGGACAGTTTGGGAGTAGTGATGGAAGTGCATCTGGTCTCAAACGTGGTTTGAGAAGGGGGCTCTTAATAACTGACCAGTCCTTTCATCCACAATTTGTGTTTCCCAAATAACATCATCCTTGTGAAAGTGAACATGACATACCTGTAATTAAAAATGAATAAAAAATGAAAAAAGGTGCTTACAATTGAATGTGATGACAATATTAATAGTGTGAAAACAATTTATGTTTATAAAGTTAGTTTATAGTTCTAAAATACAAATAGACTCACAACTAAAATGCAGAAGAATACTCAAGTGATAAATGTGGCCATGGCACAGGACCTATAAAACAGTAACACTACAATATCAAAACACATGCAGTTACATGTCATGGCAACAAGCTCTTGAAGAGATGGTGAAATGAAAAAAGTACTTGCCCCATCAATAATTACAAACATTGACTAATGTTTGTAGCATAATTCAATAACAGTGATAATTTTTTTTATAATTTACCCTTGTAGCTCATATATTCACTAGAGGGGGTGGGATTTTTGCTTAATGTCTTGCTCTATTGCCCCCCCCCCCCCCCCCCCACTCACACACACACATACCTCGGACACAAGAAAGCACGATGACACCAAACTCACACAGGTATAATCCATAGAAGCAACTGTGAAACAGTAACAGAATAATACAAAGTAATTGTCACACTGTGTAACCTTTAGAACTATGAAATACTTAAAGGTAGTGCTTTTTATCAGATAGACACTGTTTTACTTTTGTATTTCAGCTGCTATTTCCTAATCAATATATCAGTTCATAACTTACATAACAACTGACAATATGATGAACTAATACATTGCCACTTATGTGCTACCTATTAGGCTAAACATGAGCACACAATTGCTTTCAAGTACTTTAGCTGTGTATCTATAAGACAGCTGTGTAGGCCACTGGCATGTATCTGAAATTCCAGACCCAGAAAGTAAGAATTTGTAAAATCCACAAGTATTTTTTATTTTTTGTTTTCACAGTTTCTCCCTTTGCATTTTGTGATGGCCTGTTAATCCAATCATGTACTCATTCATTTTTCCTGTCTATGGTTCACTGTAAAGTCGAAAGCCTACTATATTCCCTAATAGTAACATTCCTTGCATTGACTTCAAATTCCCACCAATAATTTATTAAAAACAAGCGACTGAGACACTGTTTTTACTTCATTTTCAATTTCTGGGTACACCACATTCCTTGTTTTTGAACAGGCAACTTCCTAAAGACTTTTACAGCAAAAAGAAACACTAAATACAGAAGCAGAATACATCGAAAGTCGCCTGTATCTTAAGTGCATGTACTTAATTATAAACAGACTTTTATTCCTAACCACAGACAGCATAAACAGTAAGTATAAAGATATACTGAGATATTTAACTACGTAAGTATGACTGTGCTTAGGCTATACTGGTTGAACTTGCAGAATACAGAATTCATTTAACCTATACCAGTTAAACTGTAGAATTGCCAGGGCAAGAAAACAAAACACTATTTTCTTCGGCACTTATGCAGTTAAGATCTAATATATTGGTCACAATGTCTCTGACCTTCCTTACTGCTAGAGGTGGCAAAAAATAACGTAACTGATAGAAATAACTGGTTACTGAAAAGTAACGGTTACTGCGATAACCGTTCCTCTGATACAGGCAGTTATTTCAATAATTGTCTAATGTCAACAGTGCCTCGTGCCATCTGTTGACCGAAGATCGTACTACACTTTCCCGTCAACTCATCGGAGATCTGGCTAGGAGTAGGAACTAAGGAGAGGGTAGACCATTTGGAAGGCGTTCTATAGGCCATGGGAATAACTGTGAGACTGCGCGCCATCTGTTGATAATAACTGTGTACTATATCGTGCGCCTTCGTTACTTTTAGCACAAACAATTAAATAAAGCTAATGTCCAAGCGGTGGCTGATAGGAGATGCAGTACAGGCATTAACAAGTACGGTCGTTCCCTTAAGCCACCGCCTCATATGTCAATACAGGTAACCTGGAAGTTGATAACGGAATAACTGTGTCTGTGTTCCTGATACAGTGACTCCAGTCTTAGACCCCGGTGATATTACAGAGACGATACTTACTGGAGCGAACAAATATTTACGTACTTCTTCGGAAACAGCCGCTGGCCATCACGAATGACAAATAACATGTCAGAAAGAATAACATAACACAGTTGAATATAATAATTATTATCGTCATCATTTGTCAGGAGATTGTCAAAATACGTGAATATATCACAGTAACTGCTAATATTTACAAAATTGATACACTGTCAGAATAAAACACAGTTACGCACTTTTAATAAATTTATCATACACAGAATACCCGATCTTGACTGTTGCAACCAAGTGCTGTCAAAACTGAAATATAGCAGAATTTTTACCTAAGCTGGTCCATCAGTCTCTGTTACGATATTCATTTACAGAGTAGAAGGAGGGGTCAATGGAAGCGTCTGCTTCGACGTAAAGGTGTTGTGGTGTGTGAATGTCATTACGGTGTGTGTGTGTGTGTGTGTGTGTGTGTGTGTGTGTGTGTGTGTGTGTGTGTGTGTGTGTGTATTCCCATTTTCATAGTTGTATGTGTTGATGTTTAACTATCGTCAACTGAGGTCGACCTATGTAGGTCAAGGTCAAGGGAACTGTCCGATTCCAATTTTCGTACTTTTAGTTGTGGGTATTGGTGTTTTGGTATGGTCACCTGTGGTTGACCTATATTGTTCAAGGGAAGTGTCCGATTCCTGCAGATTTTTGTTGGTGTAGCAGAATGCTGTATTTTTTCCTTTTTGTTCTTCATTCTGTGTTTTGGGATCATGGTGTGTTTTTTTTTACTAGCTTATCCTCACCCTAAAACCCCCAACTTCCCGCAGTTGTCCTGTTGGTTTGATTGTATTTTTGGTGGGAGATGTTGTTGTATTATTTATATGTATCTTCGTGTTTGTTGCTATGTGTATGTAGTGACGTTATAGACACACTTAAAATAGCCATTTCCGGCATACTGATGACGGGTGGAATCAGACACTTCTGTATCAAATAGTCTTTAAAACACACAGTAAACCGTGCTTTATCTGAAACCAAGATTTTAATGGTTGCTGACTTGCTGGCAGTTTATTGAAAATGCATGTTCCTGAATATTGGACCTCTTTTGGACCAAGGTAAGTGATTTTAGGTCTTTATGTAGATTGCTGTTCCCATTTCTAGTACTGATATTATGTATTGAGCTGTTGGTTGGAAATACTTGTAACAAATTTCATTAAGCAATAAATATACTAGGAAGCAGTGGTTAGAATAGAAAGTTCCTTGAACAGGTTCCTACATGATGTTCTTGAATTTATACCACAGACGATTTTTAGTACACGCTTTTACATGCGAAAAACTTTTGCTTTGCTCCCTTATGAAATGATAGTGAAAAAATGTGGTATGCCCTTCCCAACTGAATTTATTATCGAGTTGTAGTCCCAGAAATGTAACACTGTCAACCTTTTCGATCTGCATGCCTTCATATGTTATAAACACGCTACAGCTGGAGAAATCGAGCAGTTTCCAAATCTGGCATAAAACTTGGATTAGCGTACTCACACTTTCCCCAATAGGACTAGCTTTTACAGCACAGGAGTAAACGAATCTGTCACATTAGGTATATTTTTTGTTGTATTACAAGGCTGTACACTTTATTCTATTATGTGAGAAGCACAAGAAATTAAGCTTCGAATTTAACCTACTGTACTCAGTTTACATATTACTTCATACTTAAAAACGCACGTTGTTAACATTTTACTTAAACAGTGCTGTGGCGAAGTTCCGTGTACTTTCTGTCGCAGCTGCGAAGATAATATTTCTAATAGCGACTGATAACCTACAAACATATAATATGAAACACTAATAATCATTCTAACATCAACTAAAATGTACGGAGTTAATAAGGGTTATGACACGATTCATACGACATTCCTGTTATTTCACACTACTCGCAGTTATACTGATAACTAAACTGATGGATTCCAATTATATCGTTATTTAACTGTAGCCCCTCGGAGTATTCGGTATTCGCTAGCGAAAAATAACTTGGCAGTTATTAATAACCGTTAACGATAACGGTTAGGCCGGTATTACACTATCAAATTTCTTTGTTAAAGATTTGATCAAAGATGTGATCAAATATCCGTCAAATATATTTGACAAAGATCTTTGACATAGCGCTAGAAGGGGTATTACACTGTCATCAAATTTTTCGTCAAAGTTCAAGATGGCTGACAACAACTTGTTATTAACCATAGCAGTTGCACGTACCACAATTGCATTGTGTGCACATGCGGGAAAGAAGTGGAGAAAAAAAAGGAACCATACATACCAGGTTGACAGTCTTAAATTCCTGCGATTACAACTTGATAATAAATTCAGTTGGGAGGAGCACACCACAGAACTGTAGAAACGCCTTAACAAATCTGTATTTGCAATTCGAGTGTTAGCAGACATGGACAACATAAAAATGAAACAGGGTGGCACACTTTGCCTACTTTCATTCCATAATGTCATATGGTATAGTATTTCGGGGTAAATCTTCAAGTCAGACAAAAGTTTTCAGAGTCCAAAAGCATGTAGTATGTATTATTTGTCCTGCAGAAACCTCTTCAAAGAACTGGGTATACTAACTATTGCCTCTCAGTATACTGGTTAATGAAATTTGTCCTAAACAATATTTCCCAACAAACAACACAGTTCATACATACAATACCAAGAACAAAACTGATCTGCACAAGGACTTAAAAGCACTTACTTTAGTTCAGAAAGGGGTCCACTACTCAGGAAAACTCATCTTCAATCATTTGCCAGCAAACATAAAAAATTTAGTTACAAATAAAGATCAGTTTAAAAGGGGCCTGAAAGACTTACTAGTGGCCAACTCCTCCTACTCCATGGACGAAATTTTTAATACAAACAAATGATGTATTTATTCATACTATTAGTATTGTTATTTCAGCTTAAAAAAATTGACATGTTCCACATCCACGAGGATCACCTCAGCACGGATCTATTGAACGAAAAACTAATCTAATCTTGGTGAAGCCGTGGGTTTTACGATGACACGATAAAAGCATTCGACAAAACTTGTTACGTGCGTTTACAGTGGAAGACGTCAAGTCGTACATCAAATACTTAGTAATGGATGAGCATACATTACTGTATGTGCTCAGTGATGTGTATCCTCATATCACAATGCACAATATTCACTTAAGAACTGCTACATCTACAGAAGACAGGCTCATTGTAACACTCCGATGCCTTGCTACAGGAGAGGGTTAGGTTAGGTTAGGTTAGGTCAGGTCAGGTCTCCAAGTCTCTTAATCCATTTTTGTATTCAGGGTGCCTCACGTTGTAAAGTGCCTCATCAGCGTCATACATCTCTATTAATTTTGTAGTTGTCAGCATACACCAATTGTATTTACCAGCAATGTTTATAAAAACACTACAGACAACAGAACGCTGCAGCGATGCTAGCGCTCCATGTGGTAACATGTCACATTGCAGTGAACAGAAGACAAGCAATTTCTTTGATCAAATCTACAGCGAGGCCCTAGATTTGACAAATATTGGATGACATTTGACAAAGTTCCTATTACACTATCAAATTTCTTTGTCAAAGATGTGATCCAATATTCCGTCCAATATATTTGACAAAGATCTTTGAAGTAGCGCTAGACGGGGTATTGCACTGTCATCAAAGTTTTCGTCAAAGTTCAAGATGGCTGACAAAAACAAATTGTTATTAACCGCAGCAGCTGCTGCTTGTGCCACAATTGCTGTGTGTGCACATGCGATACAGAAGCGGGGAAAAAAAAGGAAACGTACCGGGGTGAAGCCGTGGGTTTCACGACGAGACGAAAAAAGCATTCAGCAAAACTTGTTACGTGACCTAATAGTGGAAGACGTCAAGTCATACATCAATTTCTTGCGAATGGATGAGCATACTTTTCAGTATGTTCTCAGTGAAGTGATTCCTCATATCTCGAAACACAATACTCACCTAAGAACTGCTATATCTGCAGAAGACAGGCTCACTGTAACACTATGATTCCTTGCTACAGGAGAAAGTTACTCTAGCTTACAGTACAGCACTCGAATTCCACAATGCACATTAAGTAAAATAATACCTGAAACGTGTGAAGCAATTTATAAAGCACTAAAGGACCATTGTCTGAAGGTAAATAAATGTTCGATACACTTTATGTTCATGAAGATAAATTGTTATTTTATTTACATGGCAAATTGCAATTGATGTGTGATACCACAAAATTAATAGAGATGTATGAAGCGGATGAGACACTTTACAATGTGAGGCATCCTGATTATAAAAATAGATTAAGAAGATTGGAGAGATACAAAAATTATACACACATATATTTATAGAATGGAATCCTCATCCTCTATTCCAGCCTGCTGCAAGGCAGCCTGGATATATCCAGAGGTGGACGGTTGTGCACGGGCTGTTGCATGCAGCAAATCCCACCTGTCCATTAATGTCCGCTGCAGACTGTGCACAGTGGCAGTGGTGTATTCACTGTCGCCCGCCTTTTCCATTTCACGCAGTTCTGCTGCGATGTGGGCGCCAAGGGTACTGTAGCGGTCTTCATGGACAGGCATGGTTCTGGCAGCATCAGCCATAGCCTGAAGTGTCCTGCTGGCCTCCACCATGATGTTAGTTGCCACGTCTGGCGTGACTTTCCTCCTTTTAGTGGGAGGCCACTCTTGACGCAGGGGCTGTGGCTGCGCCTCGCTACATGCGACAGGCTCTTGCATCTCATGCTATAAAATGAAAGATAAAAGCCATTAGTTACATACTTCCTTGCACATACATAAATCTTATTTATTTACAGGTACCCACAAGCAGAGGAGAGTGGGAGCAAATTGCAGAGGATTTCGAGAAGAAGTGGAACTGTTATAACACTATAGGAGCAATGGATGGAAAGCACATTCGTATTAAATGTCCACAAGCTAGTGGATCTCACTTTTTTAATTATAAATCCTTCAACAGTATCATTTTATTTGCAATGGTAGATGCTTCCTACAAATTTTTGTATGTAGATGTAGGAACTAATGGGCGTGTTGGTGATGCTGGAGTGTTTTCAAAAAGCAAACTACGTGAGTGTCTCATTGACCGATCTATGCTCAACATTCCTGAAGGCAGGAAGCTTGGGAACACAAAAAACATTACAACTCCAATGGTAGTACTGGCAGATGACGCTTTTCCTCTGAGTTATAACATTATGAAGCCATACCCCTTAAAAGGAATCACAAAAGAAGAAAAGGTTTTCAATTACTGACTGTCACGAGGAAGATGATTAGTGGAGAGCAGCTTTGGCATTCTTGCAAGTCGTTTCAGGATTTTTCTTACTACCATTAATCTGCCTCCTGAAAAAGTTACCACAATAACACTGGCTGCCTGCACATTGCACAACTTGTTAACTGAGAGAAGAAAACACTTATACACACGTCAGGAAACAGTGTCTGCCGTAGTAGGAGACTGCACTTATCTTGAGACACAAAGCACAGAGGAC
Source organism: Schistocerca cancellata (assembly GCF_023864275.1). NCBI lineage: Eukaryota > Metazoa > Arthropoda > Insecta > Orthoptera > Acrididae > Schistocerca > Schistocerca cancellata. Next base: position 588,538,742 of record NC_064632.1, on the reverse strand, counting down.
CTACAGCAAATGGAACCAATAGCTTACCAAGCTGCTTCTGGACGTACAGTACACGGGAGAGCAGTTAGGGAATACTTTAAGACATTTTACAATGGCGCTGGGAAAGTGCCCTGGCAAGATAATCACATTTAGTAACGTAAAATGTAAACAAATGTACATACCGCAAACATTTCCTCAAACGTCGGTGTGGCACGTTCACTTCCAGTTTCACTTTCCGTGCTCTCCATATTGCACACACTCTCGTCGGCCTCTGTTGACTGGTCGAGAAATTTCAGCATTTGGAACCAGTACACTTGTGGTGTATACGCCGCCTGCGCACTGGCTCCACTTTTGCTTTTATGCATCTGCAATATTAATAATGAAAATAATTTAAACTACTTGTAGGTTACGTAAACATTATTGTATGCTTCAAGTCGCTGCAGTGAACAAATTAATGCTAATCATTTGTATGACATGTAAACTTTACTTGCATAAATAAATATAAATGAATATGTCAATACGTACTTTAGCTTTCTCGTACGAGTAGCTAGTACCACAGTCTAATGTTAGACTGTGCTAGTACGGAGGGCGGAGGCCATTTATCTTCCTCTTTATATCCTCGGCCGTACATCCAGGCCGTATGTCACGGCTAATAATCTCTGCTATATTTTTATAACTCTCCAATCTTCTTAATCTATTTTTATAATCAGGGTGCCTCACATTGTAAAGCGCCTCATCCGCTTCATACATTTCAATTAATTTTGTGGTAGACGCCACACAGCAATTGTATTTAGCAGCCATGTTTACAAACACAAAAGATGACAGAACGCTCCAGCGATGCTGGCGCTCCGCGTGGTAACATATCGCATTGCAGTGAAGTCGCGACTATTACAGTAACATTGCCCCACTTAGCAGAAGAATGTTGAAAATTAGGTGGACTGATACGAACGGATGAGGTCCTCTGCAGAATCAGCGAAGAAGGAATATTCTGACAAGAACAACTACATTCTACCATTAACGCAGAAGAATGTTAATAATTAGGTGGACTGATAGGGACGGAGGAGGTACTCTCCTGAATCACCGAAAAAAGGAATATTCTGACAAGAAGAAGGAAATAAGTCGAATACATCCAAAAAATAAGCGAGGACTTAAGTTCAAAGTTCGAGGCAGCGCGCATGAAACCAGTCTGAAGACAGGTGATTAAAAAAAACAAGTTTTTCTTAATTGTGAATGTTGGGATACAACACAAGTACATATTTGAGACAGTGTGTAAAGTATTCACCGTATAGTTTACTTTCCCCATAAAATGTAATTACGTTTTTCTTACGTCATCTTACATAGGCTGTTGCATTGTTAGCAGCAAGAGGCAGAAGGGCTTTATTGGTGCTCCAGTTTTAGCGATTTTGATCGAGAACGTATGGTGTAGTGTGTTTCGTCACACCAGTATAAAAGTACTCGTATATTTATTGATCAACTTAATCATTAAGTGTACAGAAGCGTACAATATGATATGGACCAAATCAAACAAATAATATGAGAACATGTATAGACATAGCATTATTTCTTATAGTTTACATCTCACTGGAGATGTATCACGTATGTATTCATAAGAATAAGTTCAAATAATAATGCTGCTCATAATCAGACAGCAAATTTAATTAATGGACAATTGGTTATTTCTAATGGAAAAGTTTGATTTTGAAACTTAAAATCTAAAATTTAATTTATGATTAGATAACATTGAAGAAAGTCTTGTATGCTGTAAAGGCAGTGCTTTCTTAGGCATGCTCTTAATGTTTTTAAATTTTTTTTTTTGATTCTTGAATACTTTCTACTGCTTTTGGGAGATGGTTGTATCGTTGATTCCCATATATTTAATGCTGTTCGTTTACAGTTTAGTAGAATGGAGAACTAGTCTTTTTTTTTTTTTTTTTTTTTTACGTGTCATGATGGTGACTGTCTGGATTCCTGTGCAGTCATTGATGATTCGCTTAATAAAACAGAAATTAAAATGTATACTGGCTAGAGAGAGGCAGTATGTTTAGTTTTTAAAGAGTGGTTAACATGTTTCTCTTTGATTTTTGTACAGGATTATTCTGATTGTTTTTTTTTCATTGTAAATAAGTTGATTTAGTACTGTAACCCCAAAAAGCAATTCCATAGCATAGTACTGAATGGAAAAGAGCATAATACCATAATACATATGTGTCAATGTGCTGGCACTATTTAACTTGTCCCTCAGTGAGTGGATCACAAAACCAAGTTTGCTTGGCCTGGCATTAATTGTGTCAACCTGTTTGTTCCATGTGAATGTATCAGTGACACCAGTCCCTAAGAATTTTGATTCATTGACAAATTCTACATTGCTGCCACTTAGTGTTACTGTTTGAACCTGAGCAGTTCTGTTCTGAATGGTATGGAAATTAGGCATAGTGCCTTTTTTTGCATGTAGGAGTAGTCTATTTGTTGCAAGCTATGAGTCTAGTTGGATTGTATTTCTATTAACTGCTGACTGAAGAGATTCATCTGCATTTGATATAAGGATATTAGTATCAGCAAAGAGAGATGTCTTATTAGTGGGTAAGGTGGAAGGGAGCACATTTATATCAAGTAGAAATAATGAGCGACCTAGAACAGAGCACTGTTTTATGACTCGTGTAGATGACTGCAGCCCATTTAGAATTTGTGATCAATTGACTTTATGTATTTGAACATACTGTGCTCAGTCTTTGCTGCTGAGCCAGCCATGGGTACCAGTAGTTCTCCTTACCCCCATAATAATCCAACTTTTGCTAAAGTGGTGTGTGATTTTCCAAGTCAAAAGCCCCTGTGATGTCAAGAAAGACACCTATGGTTGGGTATTTCTTGTCAACTAGATGTAGAGTTGTATCAAGAAATTAATCTATTGCATCAGTAGCGGTTTTAGTTTCTTGGAAACCATACTGAGCAGAAGAAAGAATGTTGTATTTTCCAATAAATGATTTTAGTCTGTCAGCCATTGCATATTCAAATATTTCGCTGAATACAGACAGCACTGCAACTGGACAGTAGATGCTAGGATCTTCTTTAGATCACTTTTTATGTATGGGTATGTCTTTTGCTATTTTAAGTCTCCTTGGGAATATTGCATCTGAAAATGAAGCATTTATTACAAGAAAAAGTGGCTTATTAATAAGTTTGCTGCAATGGTGTAGAAAGAACAAAGGGATCATATCTTCTCCTGCTGATGATTTTTTTGTTTATTTTATTATGAATTATATTTTCTCTCTGTGCTCCCGATGTTGGTGATAAGAACATTGTCTTGGTGAAGATATTAAGAAACGGTTGAGGGGGTAATTACTTTTTAGATGTTCTGTTAATTTTTCTACAGTTTCAATAAAGTAGGAGTTACATTCCTAAGCTACTTCCTCTTGGTCAGTAATCTATGTTGCATTAATGTCACTAACACTATTCCTATCACTACCCATTTTTGCATTAATTATTTGGCACATGCATTTGCTTTTATTGTGTGAAGACATTAGAACGGTGTCATTGTGTAGTTTTTTTAGCAGCATTCACCACATTTCTAAATATTTTTTTGTATGCAGTGAAGCACTTTGCCTAGTTTCCTCTCTGCATTTGACACAAAAAATTAAGGACATTGCTGTGACGAAAATTTGTGCTTTGTAATTCTCTTGTTTTTTTTTTACTTCCTAGAAAGACTGGCTGTATACTCGTGCATTATGGTCAGAAAATCCTAGATTTACAGAACAATCTATGTTGCTAGCTACTTGGTCAAGAGCATTTACACTTTGGTTGGTTACCCTAGTTGGGGATGTACACTTCATATTAGGGTTGTAACAGTTCATGAAATGTTTAAAATTACGCTGGTCGTCACCTTCTATAAGGAAATTGATATTAAAATCGCCACAGATTATGACTCTGCAAGGGTTCCTCTGTACCACTTTTTGTAATACTGGTATGAAATTTCTATAAAAGGAGCACAAGCTGCCTGAAGGAGATGTATAAACTGATATTACGTAACAGTGATATCTTTGATTTCAACACCTGACAATTCCGTGTCTTTCTCTGTAGAGTGAGAGTTGCATATTTCAAGTGGTGATGGTGTAACACTGTATTTTACAAATATACAGCTTCCTCCACCACTGGAGACTTTCCTTCAGAAGTGGTGCACTAGTTTGAATTGTGGTAGCACAAATGATTGTCCGGAGAGGTGTCCTGTAATGTTCCAAAATACCCAGTATTGTGGCATCTAACAGTTCACTGTTCATGCTCGTTAAAAGTTCTAGCTCATTCAGCTTACTCTTAAAACGCTGTACAGTAGGAAAATAGTGTTTTGGGGCAGAGTCATGTTTCTCGCCAAACACTGAATTTCCACGAGAGAATTCTGGCACTGTCTCATTAATTAAAACTGTATGTTTGGATTTATTTATAACATTACTGTATGTCTGAACTTCAACTTACGTTGTCAAGTCTGATCTTTTTTAGGGGCATAGCAAAAATCCTCCTCTGTTGCAGGCCCTCATGGCCTTAAGTTAGCACTTACTGTGGCTGATGCTCCTGTGTGCCATTGCTATAGTTGGCACATATACTGGTGATTGAGCTGTTGGAGTCATTGCTGTTGCTGCAGTAATTGTAGGAAACTTCACTCTTGCTGTCCTTCCTGGTTTGTTTTGTGGTACTAAATTAGCTAAGTGAAAAATCTGCGCAATACGCATGTTTGTTTGTATATAAAAGCCAATATAGAAATTTTCCCTTGTGAAAGACCACTTGTACAAGATCGTGTCTGGATTTAAAGTTCTGTATATGCATATTTTACTGTTCGTGTCACTTCTTCTGCGTATTCTGTCATTGATTGAATCAATATCCGTTTGAATTGCAATTTATTTGAAATCTCGAACATTCGCAAGTGTCACACTAAATTAGTATTGTTATCATAAACTGTAGGATTAAACTAAATTGTGCTCTCCTAAATTTTAAGGACAGAAGGCCTCTATCCTTGTTCAGAACAATAATCTAATTTAATTGTACAATTATGTGAAAAATATGTTAGTTTCAGAATTTTTGGGCACTTACAAAAATATATTTTCATAAGTTAATGGTAAGAGTGTTTTGGATAGGAATTTAAATTCATTGCAAATCAGCTTTTGTGGTTCACAGTTAAACCAAAGTATACATCACACCTGAATTTCATAATGTAATAATGCAATTAAACATGGGCTTTTGAGAATTTTCAGAAGCTAACATTGTCCTTTGTATAATCTATGAGCAATTTCCTACCCCCATGAACCATGGACCTTGCCGTTGGTGGGGAGGCTTGCGTGCCTCAGCGATACAGATAGTCATACCGTAGGTGCAACCACAACGGAGGGGTATCTGTTGAGAGGCCAGACAAACGTGTGGTTCCTGAACAGGGGCAGCAGCCTTTTCAGTAGTTGCAGGGGCAACAGTCTGGATGTTTGACTGATCTGGCCATCTAACACTAACCAAAACATCCTTGCTGTGCTGGTACTGCGAACGGCTGAAAGCAAGGGGAAACTACAGCTGTAATTTTTCCCGAGGGCATGCAGCTTTACTGTATGGTTAAATGATGATGGCGTCCTCTTGGGTAAAATATTCTGGAGGTAAAATAGTCCCCCATTCGGATCTCCGGGCGGGGACTACTCAAGAGGACGTCGTTATCAGGAGAAAGAAAACTGGCGTTCTACGGATCGGAGCGTGGAATGTCAGATACCTTAATCAGGCAGGTAGGTTAGAAAATTTAAAAAGGGAAATGGATAGGTTGAAGTTAGATATAGTGGGAATTAGTGAAGTTTGGTGGCAGGAGGAACAAGACTTTTGGTCAGGTGAATACAGGGTCATAAATACAAAATCAAATAGGGGTAATGCAGGAGTAGGTTTAATAATGAATAGGAAAATAGGAATGCGGGTAAGCTACTACAAACAACATAGTGAACGCATTATTGTGGCCAAGATAGATATGAAGCCCACACCTACTACAGTAGTACAAGTTTATATGCCAACTAGCTCTGCAGATGACGAAGAAATTGAAGAAATGTATGATGAAATAAAAGAAATTATTCAGATAGTGAAGGGAGACAAAAATTTAATAGTCATGGGTGACTGGAATTAGAGTGTAGGAAAAGGGAGAGAAGGAAACATAGTAAGTGAATATCGATTGGGGGACAGAAATGAAAGAGGAAGCCATGTGTTAGAATTTTGCACAGAGCATAACTTAATCATAGCTAACACTTGGTTCAAGAATCATAAAAGAAGGTTTTATACATGGAAGAATCCCGGAGATACTAAAAGGTATCAGATAGATTATATAATGCTAAGACAGAGATTTAGGAACCAGGTTTTAAATTTTAAGATATTTCCAGGGGCAGATGTGGACTCTGACCACAATCTATTGGTTATGAACTGTAGATTAAAACTGAAGAAACTGCAAAAAGGTGGCAATATAAGAAGATGGGACCTGGATAAACTGACTAAACCAGAGGTTGTACAGAGTTTCAGGGAGAGCATAAGGGAACAATTGACAGGAATGGGGGAAAGAAATACAGTAGAAGAAGAATGGGTAGCTCTGAGGGATGAAGTAGTGAAGGCAGCAGATCAAGTAGGTAAAAAGACGAGGGCTAGTAGAAATGCTTGGGTAACAGAAGAAATATTGAATTTAACTGATGAAAGGAGAAAACATAAAAACACAGTAAATGAAGCAGGCAAAAAGGAATACAAACGTCTCAAAAATGAGATCGACAGGAAGTGCAAAATGGCTAAGCAGGGATGGCTAGAGGACAAATGTAAGGATGTAGAGGCTTATCTCACTAGGGGTAAGATAGATACTGCCTACAGGAAAATTAGAGACCTTCGGAGAGACGAGAAACACTTGCATGAATATCCAGAGCTCAGATGGAAACCCAGTTCTAAACAAAGAAGGGAATGCAGAAAGGTGGAAGGAGTATATAGACGGTCTATACAAGGGCGATGTACTTGACGACAATATTCTGGAAATGGAAGAGGATGTAGAACAAGATGAAATGGGAGATATGATACTGCGTGAAGAGTTTGACAGAGCACTGAAAGACCCGAGTCGAAACAAGGCCCCGGGAGTAGACAACATTCCATTGGAACTACTGACGGCCTTGGCAGAGCAAGTACTGACAAAATTCTATCATCTGATAAGCAAGATGTATGAGACAGGCGAAATACCCTCAGACTTCAAGAAGAATATAATAATTCCAATCCCAAAGAAAGCAGGTGTTGACAGATGTGAAAATTACCGAACTGTCAGTTTAATAAGTCACAGCTGCAAAATACTAACGCGAATTCTTTACAGACAAATGGAAAAACTGGTAGAAGCCGACCTCGGCAAAGATCAGTTTGGATTCCGCAGAAATGTTGGAACACGTGAGGCAATACTGACCCTACAACTTATCTTAGAAGAACGATTAAGGAAAGGCAAACCTACATTTCTAGCATTTGTAATCTTAGAGAAAGCTTTTGACAATGTTGACCGGAATACTCCCTTTCAAATTCTAAAGGTGGCAGGGGTAAAATACAGGGAGCGAATGGCTATTTATAATTTGTACAGAAACCAAATGGCAGTTATAAGAGTCGAGGGACATGAAAGGGAAGCAGTGGTTGGGAAGGGAGTGAGACAAGGTTGTAGCCTATCCCTGATGTTATTCTATCTGTATATTGAGCAAGCAGTAAAGGAAACAAAAGAAAAATTCGGAGTAGGTATTAAAATCCATGGAGAAGAAATAAAAACCTTGAGGTTTGCCGATGACATTGTAATTCTGTCAGAGACAGCAAAGGACTTGGAAGAGCAGTTGAACGGAATGGATAGCGTCTTGAAAGGAGCTTATAAGATGAACATCAACAAAAGCAAAACGAGGATAATGGAATGTAGTCGAATTAAGTCGGGTGATGCTTAGGGAATTAGATTAGGAAATGAGACACTTAAAGTAGTAAAGGAGTTTTGCTATTTGGGGAGCAAAATAACTGATGATGGTCGAAGTAGAGAGGATATAAAATGTAGACTGGCACTGGCAAGGAAAGCATTTCTGAAGAAGAGAAATTTATTAACATCGAGTATAGATTTAAGTGTCAGGAAGTCATTTCTGAAAGTATTTGTATGGAGTGTAGCCATGTATGGAAGTGAAACATGGACGGTAAATAGTTTGGACAAGAAGAGAATAGAAGCTTTCGAAATGTGGTGCTACATAAGAATGCTGAAGATTAGATGGGTTGATCACATAACTAATGAGGAGGTATTTAATTGAATGAGGGAGAAGAGGAGTTTGTGGCACAACTTGACAAGAAGAAGGGACCGGTTGGTAAGACATGTTCTGAGGCATCAAGGGATCACAAATTTAGCATTGGAGGGCAGCGTGGAGGGTAAAAATCGTAAAGGGAGACCAAGGGATGAATACACTAAGCAGATTCATAAGGATGTAGGTTGCAGTAAGTACTGGGAGATGAAGCAGCTTGCACAGGATAGGGTAGCATGGAGAGCTGCATCAAACCAGTCTCAGGACTGAAGACAACAACAACATGAGCAATTTGTAACAAATCGGGATTTGTGATTTAGCTTCTGTAGCAGATTTAGTAACTAACATTTTGTGTTAAATCTACTTTTATCTTAGGAGGAGTAGCCTTATGTTATCTGCATTTATTGTAAATTAACACGGTTTTCAAGTTTGCTAACAACTACAGTTAACATCAAGAATTTTCTCCAGAACTGATTGTGGCCCTTTTGATTCTGAGTTGAGTAGAAGTACTGAATGAGAGACTTTGAAAGTTATGTGACAAGCTAGGCTGCGACTTGCCGGATTTGTGCCATAGGGGCTTGACAACTGTAGGGTCCCCCTAAATAGGTCAGGTGTGCACTGCACATCAGAGGCTGCTATTCGTGGTAGGTGTAAATGCGTCAAAACAGGTGAGAGCATTAAAATCCTAATGGTAAACTGCTGAAGCATTCGCAATGGTGTGCCAAGAGTTGAAGCACTCATGAAAAGCAGTGAAGGCTGTGTAGTACTAGGTACAGAAAGCTAGTTGAAACCCGAAATTGATTGCAGTGAGATTTTTGGTGAAAATTTAAGTGTGTATCAAAATGATTATTGCAGCAGGGGGAAAAAAACTCAAATCCACAAAAATTGGAACTGTCTGTTGTCCACCAGACTCACCTCTTGATGTAACCGAAAACTTTAGAGGAAACCTTAGTTCATTTGTACATAAGTTCCCCAATCATACTGTAATCATTGGTGGATGCTTTTAATTAATTGAGAAAATTACATCTTAGTTGTGATGACAACATATCCTGTGAAACTCTACTAAATGGCTTCTCAGAAAACTGCCGAGAACAGATAGTTAGGAGTCCATCTCATGATGGAAATGTATTGGATGTAATGGCAACAAATAGACCTGACCTCTTTGAGGATGTCCACATTGAAATCTGTATCAATGACCATGATGTGGTTGTGACAACAATGATTACCGAAGTACAAAGGGCAACTAAAACAAGCAGTAATGTGTATATATGTTCAGTAAATTAGATAAAAAAAATCGATCGTATATCTCGATGAGGAACTTGCAACTTTCTGCACAGGCCAGGAGCGTGTAGAGTTAAAGAATATACAAATATGGATATGGTGGATATACATTTACGGATATGGATGTGTCTGTTCTTTCGGACATGTCTGAAAGAACACACACTATTGATGACCTGCAGCCGTCTAGAACGAAATTAGCAGCTGCAGGTATTAATATAATTCTAACGGGCGTTGATATATACCAAAATGTGAAAATGTGTGCCCCGACCGGGACTTGAACCTGGGATCTCCTGCTTACATAGCAGATGCTCTATCCATCTGAGCCACCTAGGGCACACAGGAGAGAGCGACTGCAGGGACTATTTTGCGCACACTTCCCACGAGACCTACATTCTCACCTTGTATGTCCACACACTACATTCGTAGTGTCCCACCCAAACACACTCATTACTCGTAGAAGACATTCTTACCAAGTCCCAGAAGAGTTCGAGGAATATGTGTGCATCTGCACAGGAGGAGGTCATGGCCGGTGTTGCTAGAACTATATACATATATGGATATGGTGTCTGTTCTTTCGGACATGTCCGACCTGCAGCCGTCTTCTGTGCGGATGCACATATATTCCCCGAACTCTTACGGACTTGGTAAGAATGTTTTCCACGAGTAATGAGTGTGTTGGGGTGGAGCACTGTGAATGTAATGTGTGGACATACAAGGTGAGAATGTAAGTCTCGTGGGAGGCGTGCATGAGATAGTCCCTGCAGCCACTCTATCCTCTGTGCCCTCGGTGGCTCAGATGGATAGTGTGTCTGCCATGTAAGCAGGCGATCCCAGGTTTGAGGCCCGGTCGGGGCACACATTTTCACCTATCCTCATTGATATATATCATCACCCATTAGCAGCTGAAGGTATTAATATAATACTAATTTAAAGAATAGTTTAAAACGATAGTTGGCCACACACTGGATAGATACATACCCAGTAGAAGAGTTCATTATGGGAGGGAACCTCCATGGTATACTTTAACTCTTAAAGAGACAGAGTACTGCTTAATAGGTGTAAGGCAAAGTGCAGGGCTATAGATAGAGATGCTGGAAGAAATTTGTTTGGCTGTCAAGAGAGCAATACTTGATACCTTCAATGGCTACCATAGTAGAATATTGTAAAGTGATCTTTCACAGAACCCAAAGAAATTCTGGTCATATGTAAAAGCTGTTAGTGGCACCAAAGTTAGTGTCCAGTCCCTAATGAGTAAGACAGGAGCTGAAATTGAGAGGAGCAAAGCAAAAGCTGAAATGCTTAACTCTGTTTTCAAATGTTCCTTTACAAAGGACCCCCCCCCCCCCCTGGAGAATTTCCCCAGTTTAATCCTTGTACCATTGAAAAGACGAATGAAAGAAGTATTAGTGTCAGTGGTGTTGAGAAACACCTGAAATCATTAAAAATTGAGCAAAGCTCCAGTCCCCAGTGGAATACCTGTCAGATTTTATACTGAATTTGCGGCTGAGTTAGCCCTCTTTCACTAGGTTCTGTTGTAGATCCCTTGAACAAAATACTGTGCCCAATTAAAAAAAAAGGCACAGGTCACATCCATGTACAAGAAGGTAGTAGAAGTGATCGACAAAACTACCATCAGATATCCTTGATGTTGATTTGTTGAAGACTCTTAAAACATATTCTGAGCTCAAACATAATGAGATGTCTTGAACAGAATGACTACCTCAATGCCAACCATCATGGTTTTTGGAAAGCTGAAAGCTTTGGATCAAGCCAACCAGATAGGTGCAGTGTTTCTTGATTTCCGAAAAGCATTTGACTCAGTACTGCACCTACACATATTGTCAAAAGTACAATCGTATGGAGTATCAAGTGAAATATGTGAATGGATTGAGGACTTTTTGGCAGAGAGGACAAAGCATGTTATCTAGGATGAAGAGTCACCAGATGGAGGAGTAACTTCAAGTCTACCCCAGGAGAGTGTATTGGGGCACTTGGTGTTCATGTATATTAATGACCTTGCAAACAATATTAAGAGTAAAATCAGACTTTTTGTAGATGATGGGGTAATCTGAAGTACTATCTGTGAGAAGCTGCATAAATATTCAGTCAAATCTTGATAAGATTGCAAAGTGGTGCAGAGATTGGCAGCTTGTTCTAAATGTTCAGAAATGTAAAATTTTGCACTTCACGAAATGGAAAATGTACTATCCTACGACTAAAATATCAATGAATCACTGTTGGAATTGGCCAACTCATACAAATACCTCGGTGTAACACTTCGTAGGGATATGAAATGGAATCATCAAGTAGATTGTCATGTGTAAAGCTGGTGTTAGACTCCGGTTTATTGGTAGAATACTGGGAAAGTGCTATCAGTCTACCAAAGAGACTGCTTACAAATAACTTGTGCAACACATCCTGGAATATTGTTGAAGTTTGTGGGACCTGTACTGGATACAACTAAAGGGGGATACTGAATGTATAGGAGAAGGGCAGCACAAATGGTCACAGGTTTGTTTAATCCATGGGAGAGTGTCAGAGAAACAATAACAAATTTGCATTTTTCAAGAGAAACAATTTAAAGTCAAGTGTAAAGATCTATATATACCATAATAAACTACCACATTTTTGTGGGTAAGTTGTATTTTTTTCAGATTTTTAAACTGAATGCAGCACGATATATGATAATTTAAAGAGGATTCTGTAGAACTGTATAAAACTGTGTGACTTTTTGTTACTCATCACTGTATAACGACAGACTTCGGCTAATGAAACACTGTTCACACAAGTAAATTTTGATGCCTCTATGAGGGTGATACTTCTGACTTCAACCACTCCTCCGCTTCACCCCAAAACCAAAATCCTGGATTTGCCCCTGTACAGTCATTATGGTTTGCAATAAAAATCTAGATCTACACTCTGCAAGCTACATTATTTTCATGACTAAAAGTTATATCTCTGAGAATGACGAGCTGTGTTCGGTTTGCTGCAAACTCTTTAGCCCAATCTCACAACGGATCTGATATTCCATACACTCATATTTTGTTGATTAGATGGCACAGTGGAACTGTATTGAATGCCGCCCAGAAATCAAGGGAGGACATGGCACCAGCCTAGGTGCCAGTATCTACTGTTTTCTGGGTGTTGGAGACAGAGTGAGCTGGGTGTCACATGATCGTTGTTTCCAGAACCCGTGCTGATTCCAACAGAGATGATTTTTAGCTTCCAGAAATGTCATAGTATGTCAACATAAAATATGTTTCAAAATTCTACACCAGACAGATGTCACAGATAGTTTGTGCCTCTGTTCGATGACTCTTGTTGAAAACAGAAGCGACCTACCAGTATGCTTTCTTCTGCTTAGCACTTTGCTCCTCCAGTGATACACAGTACACTGCTGCAAGAAGAGAAGTGGATTCTGCTGCATACTGTGTGTATAATCATTTTGGTATCCAGTCAGATTCTGTGACCTTTCTTCTGCTCAGTGGTTGCAGTTTATTTTTTTATCCTATAGTCACTTACTTTGATATGTCATTTTGATGTTCGTGCAACAGTTTAAAGGAGGGACTACAGAGTGAATTTCCTCAGTGAAATAGTTTTGGAAAAATACATCCAACATTCAGCCTTTCTTGTGTCATCCTCCGCTTCGATGCCATTACAGTCACACTGATTTAATATGAGACCTAAAATTCTTAGAATTTGGCAGATAGAATTAGACTTTTGCATTCATTAAGAACTAAATGTATGATTCTCATCATGCTAATTGTGGTTTAATTGAGTTTGTCTGTGGGGCTTCTGCTACATTTAAATTCACAGTGAACCTCTTTGCTTTTGTAGCAGCTTTTTAATGTGACTGACAAATCAGTATCTTATCTATCCTGTACAATTGCACTAAGCATGTAATTGTTTGAAGTGTATTGTGCAATACTCTAAAAGTTTCTCCACTCATATTCGAGATTGTTAGTGTAGGAGATAAGTTTTCATGTTGACTGCTTACATAATCTGAAATCTATTATTCTTTGTAAGCAGAAAGATCCACATCATCATCAGGACCACCATGGAGTGGTAAGAAAATAGATGCCTACAATTCCTGGACTTTTTAATAATGAAAGACCCTGATTGCATATTAGGACGTTCCATATCCACAAATCTGTACCTAAACGGCAATAGCTGCCTCCATCTGACACAATGAAAAATCTATGCTCCCAACTGTGATATACAGAACATAAGAAATATATGACAGGGAAAGTCTGCCTACTGAGTTGCAGCAGGTGTGCCAAACCTTTCACAAGGAAACAAATAAGAGGGACTCTCCAGCCAAGCAAGACGAAGAAGAAGCAGCAAAGCACCTTGCATACCTTCCATACATAGGACAGCCAAGAGCCAAGATTGCCTGGATAATTGAGAAACACAACATAAAAACCATTTGAATAGTTACAATTGATATGGTAGTCAAAGAGCAGCTAAGGCTAAGGGCTATGGCAGCTGCAGCATCAGTTGTTACTGTGGCCAAACCGACGAGTCTGCAATGGCAGAGCACAGCATCAGCGAAGGACGTGTTTGTTTCTGAGCAGACAGTGTTGCTGTGTTGTGCCAATAGATTTTGGGATATGGTCATCAAAGAAGCAGTGGAAATAAGAGTACATTAAAAACTTGTCAATCAAGACAAAACAACAGGAAAGTGTGACAGACACTCTGCAGAAATACCCTTGCGAGACTCAGATTGACTCACAACTTGCAGTCAACAACTTCTGCTTGTGCACAGTTACTTAAGGATGCATCCCTCTTCCTGGTGGTGGTGGTGGTGGTGGTGGTGGTGGTGGTGGTGGTGGTGGTGCCCCTCCAGGAGGCAATGTTCCTGCTGTGGGCTGATGTTTACGGTACATCAAGTACCAGCTGTCACAAACTTGCCCTTTTTGATATCTCAGTACAGCACAAACAGACTAATTGTTTCCGTTATATTGACAGTTTTTTCACGACTGGCCCAGTCTCCTTAAAGTACTAACAGGAGCTCAAAAATGCTCATATCCATAATATTTATAGAAGCTAAAGCACCATTCAGAGCCCCATGCATTTCTGTGAGTAATGAACATTCATCAAGTGAGACTGTTGGCATGTTTGGGGGTTGAATATCTTGATACAGGTGTTTCCTCTCATTAAAAAGGTCTTGGCCACTTCCTACAGATCTTTACAAATATGAAACACACACTCAAAAGTTTTCTATTTTCTTTTGAAAACAGTTACACATTTTGGACAAACATGTTTTTTTGTTGTTAGTTGTGACTTTCACTGCAAACTTACCATATCCTTTCAGAATGTAGCTCCTGTTAATGTTCACTTTCTTCCACAAGAGGTTGTCCCTTTGTCGTGAACTGCACGGTTAACAAACCTTCGTATTTGTAACGTACAAAATTCTAGCACCACACGAGAGTTCCGTTCCAGCATCCAAAGAATTTAAAGTTACAGAGGGCTGGTGATACTAATGTGGAATGATCCAGGAGGCACACATGACAGGTGGGTTGCCATAGACGTGAGTGATCTGCCAATGCTGTGTTTTTCTACTTGTGTAGAGTAGTGTATTCATTCCTTCCAGATGCTCAGTCTTGAGTTTCAGCTCCATACGGCCATCACACGATTTCTGAGAGTGCCGTCAGTGAAACTGTGTTCTTATTGTTACGAAAATGAATCTGTGGAGTTTAGAGTGACATTATGCCATCAAATTTTGTGGTAAACTTGGGGAAATCTCTGAAAAGTTGAAACAGGCCTATGGGAACATTCCTTATCAAGAACAGAAGTTTTTTGCAGGCACAAATCATTTTTGGAAGGCAGAGAACATTTTGATGATGAACCTCGCTCAGGGAGACTTTAAATTTCAAGAGAAAATAAAAATGTCGAACATATGTGTGCTCTTGTGAGATCGTATCAAAGTTAAACAATAAGGATGATGGGTCACCGGTTAAACGCTTTCACTACACATCAAATATTGACCGAAGATTTGCACAAGCAAAAGGTTCGGCTAAAATGATGCCGCAAAACCTCACAATTGAGCAGAAGGACAATTGAAGACAGGTGTGCATTGATAATCTTCAGAGGATTGCAAGTGACCGTGAGTGGTTAGATTGTGTCATCACAGGTGGTGAATCATAAATTTATGAATATGATCCTGAGACAGAATGGCAAAGGCCCCACCATCTCAAGCCTTTCAGCACTGCTTCCAAGAATCGGAATAGTGACTCCGCCAATGTATAGCTGCTGAAGGGGACGATATCATTATTTGAAAAAAAAGTTTGGAGATGAAATCAATGACATTACTTTTTACACACACTAAGTAAAATGTACGAGGCCTGTCTAAAAATTATCCGACCTTTGGTCAGAAAAAATATTTCAAATACCTGACGAGGTTGGGACCATAATCCCCTTCAAAGTAGGCCCCTTGTGGTGGTGGTGGTGGTGGTGGTGATGGTGGTGGTGGTGGTGATGGTGGTGGTGGTGGTGCCACTGCAGGAGGCAATGGTCCTGCTGTGGACTGATGTCCATGATACATCTGGTACCTGCTGTCACAAACTCGTCCTCTTTGTTATCTCAGTACACCTCCCCCTGCGGGTCTGGGGATCAGAATAGGCCTGAGGTATTCCTGCCTGTCATAAGAGGCAACTAAAAGGAGTATCACACGTTTCAGCCTTGTGTGATGGTCCCCTGTAGGGTTTGACCTCTATTCTTCAAAATTTTCCCAAAGAGCGAGCCAGTTGGTGAATGGCGCCTCCCGTGGTGCATTGTCTCTATCGTGCATTCAGATCTTTAGACCACTTTCTCATCGTCGCATTGCAGTCCCATCCATTCTCCATCTCTTGGGTGAGGACACCTTCCTGGGTGCGTTTTCCACCAAGCGCTATGCAGTGTTGCTTTCTGCGTCGACGATGACCGTGGACATCTTTGCACCTGATATCCGTCATGGTAGCCAGACAGTTGTGATGGGGTCGCCATGTACCCTGTTGGTTGTAGCACCCTGACCACACAGGGATCGCTCTGCTGATGCCTGCATCGTTAACTCCCCACGTATGCCAAGGGGTAGATGCCCACCCCTCTGGGGCATCGGTACTCCGGCCAATGGCCATCCTGCCAGGTGGCCTTTGCTGCAGCTGGGTGGCGCCGGTGGGAGGGCGCCTGGTTTGGAGTGGGTGGCTTCAGGGCGGATGACACGCAATGAAACATAGTCCATCACCTCTTGCTGGTGGTGAAACACCAGCAGTCTCTAAGTGTTCAAGAGCTCAATTCAGTGCACAGGCATACAACCCCAAATCGTTCCCCTCCCTGGCCACACGGTGGGAGGAACGTCAGGCTAAGGATGGCAGCGGATCATATTCACCCCGGTAACTTGTATGTTCAAAAGCTGATGGGGAATCTTTCATGACAACGAAGCCTCAGCTTTTTGTTGAGCATTTAGAGGAAAAGTTTGGGGAGGTGGAGGGCTTGTCCAAAATGAGATCTGGGTCAGTCTTGATCAAAACAGCATCCTGTGCCCAGTCACAGGCATTACTCGCTTGGGACAAGCTGGGGGTGTTTCTGTAATCATCATGCCCCATAAGAGCTTAAATATGGTCCAGGGTACCATATTTCACAGAGACCTTCTTTTGCAGTCCGGCGATGAGCTGCACACCAGTTTAGAGCAGTAAGGTGTACATTTTGTCCGGCGTGTCAACCGGGATCCGAGGTATAATCAGATAGCCACTGGTCCCTTTATCTTGGCCTTAGAGGGTGATACATTGCCCGAGCAGGTCAACATGATGATCTACCACTTTTATGTAAAGCCCTATATCCTCCCCCTGTGCAGTGCTTTAAGTGCTGGAAGTTCGGCCATTGTCTTCCCGCTGTACTTCCAGCATCACATGTCGAGATTGCAAATGCCCGTCACATCCCAATACTCCATGTGCCCCGCCTCCCATCTGTGTCATCTGCGGAGAGCACCATTTGCCTCACTCGCCAGACTGCAATATTCTCCAGAAAGGAAGGAAAATCATGAAGTACAAGACCCTGGACTGACTGACCTACACTGAGGCTAAGAGAAAATTTGAACGCCTGCATCCTGTGTGTATGACATTGTCTTATGCTGCCGCTTCAACAGTTCCGGCACAATCAGCCCCACCAAACTCAGTCACCTCTCAGAGCTGGAAGACTACACCTGCTCCCATGATGGTGGGGGGGCATTTCCCTCCCTGTTGCTCCTGCACCACCTACTTCGGGAGAAACAACCCCCCATCCATCGGGGACGTCCGTCCCCACTTCTAAGCTGGAGAAGTGAAGTCGTCTTCAGCTTTTCTTGTTAGGAAGGGGTCCCTTGGGTCACTCCATTCCCAGGTTTCTGCTAGTGGAAAAAATGACGCCCGTCAGTGGCTGAAGAGCCCAAAAGCAGCTGGTCGTAGGGCTTCACACTCATCCTCAGTCCCGGAGACTGAGCCAGTGAAGTCCTCCCAGCCAGGGAAACCAAAGCAGCAGTGAGAGAAATCCAAAAAGAAGTTCCCTAAGACCAAGGTAATTGCAGTGGCTCCCACACCACTGCTACCGACAAGCTCTGCGTCTGCAGATGAGGTGGAGATTCGGGCATCCACTGAGGACCTAGATCTCACCGGATATAGACTGCTGAGGCAGTAAGTCAGTGGCAGCAGATGACTCTGAGGCGTAAACTATTTCATTGAATGTTCCATGCCTCCCAGTCTCACGTCATCCTCCAGTGGAATTGCAGCGGTTTTTTCTGCAGCCTGGCTGACCTACGGCAACTGTTCAGCTTTACACCTGCTATCTGCGTTGCCCTAAAGGAAACCTGTTTCCTGTCAATGCGGTCCCCTGCCCTCCATGGCTGTAAGTGACATTACAGGAACCGTAGCTACTATAATTGTCAGGTGGACTCTGCATTTTTGTCTTAAACTCAGTCTGCAGTGACACTGTGCCACTTCAAATCCCTCTTAAAGCTATGGCTGTCAGAATAAGGACCACACAGGAAGTAACCGTCTGCAATGTATATCTTCCTCCAGATGGTGCAGTACCATTCCTACTGCTGGGAGATTTTAACGCCCATAACCCCTTGTGGGGTGGCACTGTGCTTACTGGCTAAGGCAGAGATGTCTAAACTTTACTATCTCAGTTCGACCTCTGCGTCTTACATATTGGAGACGCTATGCATTTCAGTGTGGCTCATGGTAGCTACTCGGCCATTGATTTAGCAATCTGCAGCCCAGGACTCCTCCTATCTATCCACTGGAGAGCACGTGACGCCCTGTGTGGTAGTGACCACTTCCCATCTTCCGGTCACTGCCCCAGCGTCAGGCCCACGGACGCCTACCCAGATGGGCTTT
The DNA here is from genome assembly GCF_023864275.1 of Schistocerca cancellata. Classification (NCBI taxonomy): domain Eukaryota; kingdom Metazoa; phylum Arthropoda; class Insecta; order Orthoptera; family Acrididae; genus Schistocerca; species Schistocerca cancellata. The sequence continues at coordinate 588,519,856 of NC_064632.1, read as the reverse complement.
AAACAAGGCGGACTGGGAAACTTTCACCTCTGAAGTCACCGTTGAATCTCCCCCACATGGTAACATCGATGTGGTGGTTGAGCAGGTGACTACCACAATTGTTTCTGCGGCAGAAAACGCGATCCCTCGCTCTTTAGGGTGCCTGAGGCGTCACACAGTCCCTTGGTCGTCGCTGAAGCAATTAAAGAATGTGGGCGAGTTCTGCAGTGGCATAAGCGGCACCCTTCTGTGGAACACCTCATAGCCTTTAAACGGCTCCGTGCTCGCGTTCGCCATCTTATAAAACGACGGAAGGAGGAGTGTTGGGAGAGATACATCTCAATCATTGGGTGCCGTACATCACCTTTCCAAGCCTGGGCAAAGATCAAACGTCCTTTCAGGTACCAGACCCCAACAGGTGTTCCTGGTGTTACCCTAAATGGCGCGTTATCTACCGACACAAACACAAGCAATTCTCAGAGCACTTCGCTCAAGCCTCAGCGTCAGAGAATTACCCCCAACCTGTCGCACTCTGAAACGGCCGCTGCAAGGTAATGTCCTCTCATTCACTACATGTCACAGTACATCCTAAATGCCCAATTTACAGAGTGGGAGCTCCTCAGTGCCCTCGCACATTGTCCCAACGCAGCTCCTGTGTCTGATCAGATCTACAGCCAGATGATTAAACATCTCTTGTATGGCTGTGTGTGTCGCCGTATAGGTGCATGACCTTGAAGCGGACTTAGCCGCTGAGCGAGCCTGGGGAGGAAGTGGAGTTGCTCAATTGTGTGAGAGAGAGCGCAACATAGGCCCTAGTATTACTAGGCCCGTGTTGCTGGAAAATCAAAAGTCACGTGACCGCGCTATCTTATCGGGACTTCCGGCACTTGGCGCTGGGGTCTCGGTGCACAGGCAGCAGCATGCTCAGTCGACTCGAGGCAGCCGCACGGAACACACAGCCATGCCGTACCGACGTAGAAGATATTCAAGGAGGACCAGAATGCCAGTGTACAAGACTGTTATCAGTTTTGATGAGACACCAAACCCAGTGTCCCAACAGGAGATATTGAGTGGGCCAATTACATTTGTTGGTTGTAAGATTAATTTCTCTTGTACAACAAGTGAAGTAGTACCAGGGAATTCATGGTTGACTGTTGCTGTCGTAAGGGGTAATGAAAAGCCTCTAGCAGGATTGGAGGCATACTATGACAGAGACCTTATCTGTTATAGAACATTTGCAATTGGAGTTGTTGCAGACAGGAATTATGGTACTTGTGTTGTGACAACGGACAAGCCTTTCTCATTGTATACAAGGAACAGAAGAAGAATTAATGCATCTTCAACCGTATCTGGTGCGATGGCGTCTTTATATTTCAATCCCGGTGCTCAAACCCGGTAAAAACCCGCTTGATGTGGATAGCTATCGGCCCATATAGGCCTCACCAATGTTCTGTGTAAGCCGCTGGAACATATGGTATGTCGGTGGTTGGGTTGGGTCTTGGAGTGACCTGGCCTACTGTATTCATGTCAGAGCGGCTTCCACCAGGGTCGTTCTACCACTGATAATCTTGTGTCCCTCTAGTCTGCTATCCGAACATCCTTTTGCAGATGGCAACACCTGATTTCCAGCTTTTTTGACTTACGTAAAGAATACGACATGACCTGGGGACGTCCTATCCTTGCCACATTATATGAGTGGAGTCTCTAGTGCCCACTCCAGATTTTTATCCAAAACTTCCTATCGCCCCATACTTTCCGTGTCCAAGTTGGTGCCTCCCGTAGTTCCATCCATATCCAGGAGAATGGAGTCCCACAGGTCTTTGTATTGAGTGTCTCCCTATTTTAGGTGTTTGTGAGCATGGACTACAGGGAGCCATCCACCAGGCACTTTGTTTTCAGCCGCAAAGTCATGTGGTCATGCACTTCTGTTGGCATTGTACCGTTCATTCGGACACAGAACTTCGTTGTTGATGATCCATTCACTATAGTGGAGACATATCGATTCTTAGGACTGGTTTTCGACGCTCTATTGACTTGGCTTCCTCATCTTCGTCAGCTTAAGCAGAAGTGCTGGCTGCACCTCAATGCCCTCCATTGCCTGAGCAACTCCAAATTGGGGTGCAGATTGCTCTACACTGCTGCGGCTCTACAGAGCCCTTGTCCAATCCCAATTTGACTATGGGAGTGTTGTTTATGGTTCGACAGTGCCCTCAGGTTTGCATTTACTTGACCTTGTGCACCACTGCGGGGTTCGACCAGCGACAGGAGCTTTTAGGACAAGTCTGGTGACCAGCATACTGGTGGAGGCTGGAATCCCTCCATTGCACAGACAGACTTGCACAACTGCTTGCCTGTTACGTTCAACACATTCATAGTTCTCCTGAGCATCCGAATCACTGTCTCCTTTTCCTGCCTGCGGCAATCCATTTCCTGCAGCAGTGGCCCAGGTCGGGGCTAAAGATAGTGGCTCACCTGCAGTCCCTTCTCTCCGAACTGGAGTCCTTCCCTTTACCACCTGTACTTGCTGGCCGATCACGTACGCTTCCTTGGTGTATGCTTTGGCCACAGCTTTGTCTGGACCTTTCACGTGGCCCTAAGGACTCCGTTAACCCTACAGCTTTCCGCTGTCACTTCCTCTAGATTCTTGACGTGTTCCGGGGCTCTGAAGTGGTTTACACCAATGGCTTGATGTCTGATGGTCATGTAGGCTTTGCGTATGTTCATGAAGGTCATATTGAAGAGCACTCCTTGCCAGATGGCTGCAGTGTTTTGCTGCTGAGCTGGCGGCCATATCTGGTGCTCTTGAGCACATCCGCTCATGCCCTGGCTCTACTGTGTACTGACTCATTGAGCAGCCTACAAGCTATCGACCAGTGCTACCCTTGCCATCCTCTGGTAGCATCTATCCAGGAGTCCGTCTAGGCCCTGGAACAGTCCTGTCGTTCAGTGGTGTGTGTTTAGACCCCTGGACAAGTCAGAATCCCAGGCAATGAACTTGCCGACATGCTTGCCAAACAGGCGACACAGAAACAGCTTCTGGAGATGGGCATTACGAAGCTGACCTGCGTTCTGTCTTACACCACAGGGTTTTCAGGCTTTGGGAGACAGAGTGGCATAACAGCCTGCACAACAAGAAGACGAATAATGTGTGGAAGTCTTCCATGCGGTCCTCTCGCTGGGAATCAGTTGTCCCCTGATGGCTCTGCATTGACCATACATGGTTAACACATGGTCACCTACTTCATCGCGAGGGCCCACCTCTGTGTCGCTGTGACTCCCAAATTACAGTTGCCCATCTCTTGCTGGACTGACCACTTTTAGCCGCTCTTCGGTGGACTTTTAACATTCCCAGCTCCCTACCTTCGGTGTTGGGTGATGATGCCCTTGCAGAAGCTTTAGTTTTAAATTTTATCCGTGAGAGAGGGTTTTATACTTCCATGTAGGTTTTATACTTCAATGTAGGTTTTAGCGCATATCCTTTGTCCCTGTGTGTCCTCCACCCTAATGCTTTTAGGGTGGAAGTTTTAATGTGTTGCAGAGGGGCTAGCTTCTCCTTTTTATTCTCGTGGCCGGCCAGCCACTTTCTTGTTTTACTCTCTTCTGTTTCTAGCGTCTGTTTTCTTGTTCTGTTTTGTTCCTTTTTAGGGTTCGTTGCCTCTCCTCCATTCTTGTCGTTCTTTCTTTCTTTCCGTTTTGTGTTATATGTCTCGTCCATTTTATTCTCACACTTGTGGCATTGTTTTATTAGGAACAAGGGACCGAAGACCTCGTAGTTTGGTCCCTTCACCCCTCTTTTAAACCAACCAATCATTATCTCAGTACACCACAAACAGACTAATTGTTTCCATTACATTCACAATTTTTGCACGACAGGCCCAGTCTCATTAAATTACTAAGAGTTGTGATACAGTGTACATGCTGTCTGGACTCCAACCAGTCTGGTTAGCCTAGGCAGTCAGCACACAAGTCATCAAAATATTGGGGAAAACATGGGAACAACAACAACTTGGCTGAACACACTCAAGCGCACCATTAGTGCTCCACTTGATAATAGTGACAGCCAACTGATTTGTGTGAATGAGACAGTTTTAAATACTGGAACAACCATGATTGGAAAAAATAAATGTAATATTATGTAGAAGTAAAAGTCTGCAGCAAGAGTTTTAAGAGTGATTCTGAGTAAAAGTATTTTAGAGATGACTTAGGGTTGAATAATATGGATGTGAGACGTTTGTGGAGTTGTGTGGTCAATTTCATGAGTGTAAATGAACATCGAGAATTTTTCTTCCATACTGTTAGTTACAATAAGATATGAGCCACCTCAAGTGTGAAATGAAGTGTTCCTGTTCCTCTGCAGGTGCAGTAGTGGCAGCAAGGGCCCGAAGCTGAGCTACTGGCATGAGGCCAGCGAGATTCCTCTTGTCAACCTGACAGTAGGTCAACTGCTGGACAAGAGTGCACAGCTTTGGGGAGACCGTGAAGCCATCGTCTCTGTGCACCAGGGCCACCGCCTCACCTTTCAGGAAGTCAAGGAAAAGGCAAGTCACAGTCAGTGTGTGCAGTTTTAACAACAAAAACATTGTCTCCTCCTGTTCCTCCTTCCTCTTCTGTCTTCTTCCTCCACCTCCTTCCTCTACCTTGTAAATTCATTATAGGTAATGCATGCTATGATCTATGGCAGCTGGATTTAGTAAAACTAAACTTCTAATTGTTGTTGTTTATAGGTCCCCTAACTCCGACTTCAGAGTATTTCTGCTAAAGCTAGAGAGGGTTCTTGATTCACTTTGTAGGAAGTACCAGAAATTAGTTATATGTAGTGACTTCAATTATGGATGTTGGTAGATCTCCGAAATTCATATGATCTGATGCAGACTGTGTTTTTTTCCAACCAGGGTGCAGAGGAACATTAGCACAGCCATAGACAATATTTTTATTTATTCTTCATTACTAGGTGCTGAGGGGTAGGAAATGAGACACTTAAAGTAGTAAAGGAGTTTTGCTATTTGGGGAGCAAAATAACTGATGATTGTCGAATTAGAGGGGATATAAAATGTAGACTGGCAATGGCAAGCGATTCTGAAGAAGAGAAATTTGTTAACATCGAGTATAGATTTAAGTGTCAGGAAGTCATTTCTGAAAGTGTTTGTATGGAGCGTAGCCATGTATGGAAGTGAAACATGGACGATAACTAGTTTGGACAAGAAGAGAATAGAAGCTTTCAAAATGTGGTGCTACAGAAGAATGCTGAAGATTAGATGGGTAGATCATATAACTAATGAGGAGGTATTGAATAGGATTGAGGAGAAGAGAAGTTTGTGGCACAACTTGACTAGAAGAAGGGATCGGTTGGCAGGACATGTTCTGAGGCATCAAGGGATCACCAATTTAGTATTGGAGGGCAGAGTGGATGGTAAAAATCATAGAGGGAGACCAAGAGATGAATACACTAAACAGATTCAGAAGGATGTAGGTTGCAGTAGGTACTGGGAGATGAAGAAGCTTGCACAGGATAGAGTAGCATGGAGAGTTGCATCAAACCAGGCTCAGGACTGAAGACCACAACAACAACAACAACAACAACAACTAGATGTGCATTCTGTTAGTAAAAGCATGAATGGCCTTTCAGACTATGATGCACTAATTTCAACACTAAAAGGGTTTTGTACTCAAACCAATGTCATATGTAATTACAAACTATGTAGGAAAGTTAATCCAACAGCAATAGAGTTCTGTAAACCTTGTCAGGGAATAATAGTGGCATGATGTTTATAGTGCCAATAACATAGTTGATAAATACAGTGCTTTCCTTAACACATTTCTCATGCTCTTGGAGAGTTGCTTTCCATTAGAATGTTCTAAACAGGGTACTAGCAGTAATAGGCAGCCTGGGTGGCTGACTAGTGGGATAAGGATATCTTATAGAACAAAGCGGGAATTATATCAAAATGTCAGCAGTAGTCATAACCAAGCTACAGTAGCCCATGACAAACAGTGTTATAAGGTGCTTAAAAATGTTGTTAGGAAGGCAAGGAGTATGTGGTATGCAAATAGAACAGCTAATTGACAAGATAAAATTAAAACCATGTGGTCAGGAGTCAAGGAAGTGTTTCATCAGCAGCACAGGGTCGATGATATAAAGGCAGTTTGCAGTAAAAATATTTCTTTTACTGATAAATCAGATGTATGTACAGTATTTAACAATCATTTTCTGAGCATTGCTGCTGAATTAAATAAAAATTTAGTTTCTACAGGGAATCATATAACTGTCTTGGCAAATGCTTTTCCGAGATTGATTGTCTGAAATACTCCTCTGTGATACAGACAAGAGGGAGATGGAGTGAATAATTAAATCACTGAAGACTAAAGACTCCCATGGTTATGATGGAGTGTCTAGCAGAATATTTAAGTACTGTGCTGCACATGTTAGCCCTGTATTTAGCCATATTTGTAATTTTTCCTTTAGGAATGGTCAGTTTCCTGAACGATTTAAGTACTCGGTAGTAAAGCCGCTTTATAAAAAGGGAGAAAGGGATAATGTAGATAATTTTAGACCTATTTCAATGCCATCAGTGTTTGCAAAAGTTATTGGAAAGGCTGTTGTGTAAGGATAATTGATCATTTTATATCACACAATTTGCTATCAAATGTACAGTTCGGCTTTAGAAGTTGTTTAACAACTGAAAATGCTATATTCTCTTTTCTCTGTGAGGTACTGGATGGGCGAAACAAAGCATTTTGAATGCTTGGCATATTTTTTGATTTAACTAAGGCATTTGATTGTGTTGATCACAAAATATTGCTCCAGAAGTTGGACCATTACGGAATAGGGGGAGTGGCTCACAATTGGTTCACCTCTTACTTTAGCAACAGGCAGCAAAAGGTCATTGTTAACAATGTTGATAATGGTTGAGATGAGTCTGAGTGGGGTACAGTCAAGTGGTGGGGGGGGGGGGGGGGGAGGAGTAGTGAGTCGTGAGTCTTTGGGCCACTCCTGTTCCTTATTTATATAAATGATATGCCCTCTAGTATTATGGGCAACTCTAAAACATTTCTGTTTTTGCTGATGACACTGGCTTGGTAGTGAAGGATGTTGTGTGAAACATGGGCTCAGTTTCAAATAGTGCAGTACATAAGTTCATGGCTTGTAGAAAATAAACTAACACTAAATCACAGTAAGACTCAGTTTTCACAGTTTCTAACACGCAATTCAACAAAACCCTTTTGTTTTAATTTCACAAAACGGGCATATGATTAGTGAAACTGAACAGTTAACATTTCTAGGTGTTCAGATAGATAGTAAGCTGTTGTGGAAAGCCCACGTTCAGGATCTTGTTCAAAGACTTAGTGAATACTGTCATTTTTACTATTCGAACGGTATTAGAAGTGAGTGATCGTTCAACATGAAAATTAGTCTACATTGCTTATTTTCATTTGCTTATGTTGTATGGTATATTTTGGGGAAACTCTTCCCATTCTAAAAGGATATTTTTGACTCGGAAATGGGCAGTTTGGGCAATAAGTGGTGTAAGTTCCCAAACCTCTTGTTGACCCCCGTTCACGAGTCTGGGTATTTTGACACTGGCCTCTCAATATATATATATTCTTTGCTGTCATTTCTTGTTAACAATATTAGCTTATGCCCAAGAACAAGCAGCTTTCACTCAGTTAATACTCAGCAGAAATCAAATTTGCATTTGGATCGGATTTCCTTAACTCTTGTGAAAAAAGATGTGCATTATACTGCTGCGTCCATTTTTAATAAGCTACCACTCGAATTCAAAAATCTTAGCAGTAATCCACGCACTTCCAAATTGAAACTGAAGAGTTTCCTCATGGGTCACTACTTGTGTTCTGTTGAGGAGTTCCTTGAAAAATTAAGCTGATTCTTATTGTATTGTTGATTGTGTTTACTTAAACTTATGGACTGAATTTTTTTCAGGTAAATAACATTTAGTTTTATCTGTTATTATCTTTGTGTTGTAATTTCTTGTACTGACGCATTCCATGACCTCGGAGATTTGCTCCTCATTTGGTCCTACAGAGCTTGACGTGTAAAAAAAAAAAAAAAAAAAAAAAAAAAAGTATAAATAAGGTCATGTGTCCCTGCTAGATCATTCCACATTGGTGTCATCAATCCTTTGTAACTTAAATTTCTTTGGATACTGGAACAAGTCGTGTGTGATGCTAGAATTTTGTATGTTACAAATATGAAGCTGGGTTCACGTCATGACAAAGGGACAACCTCTATTTAAAAAAGTGAACATTAACAGGAGCTACTTTCTGACAGGACGTATTAAGTTGAAAGCAGAAGTCACGACTAGCAACAAAAAAACATGTTTGTCCAAAATTTTAACTGTTTTCAAAAGAAAATAGAACTTTTGAGTGTTTTTGTGTTCGCCAAGGTATGGGGGGACAGAGCACAACTGCGAAACATCATGTGAGAGGTGTAGCATGGTAGTATGTGTATATTCCCAGAAAAATGTGTTAAGTGCTTAGGAGACCATTCTGCATGGAACTAAAAAAATTCCCAGTCTTCATACAGGAGAGTAAAATATGTATATAACACATGCCCCATGTTGGTATAAAGACGCGGGTCAACTCGACCTCACACTTTCAAAACAGCTTTTGCCGCAGCACTGAAATCTAATTCCTAGCTTTTGTGTTATCACTGATGCAAAGTCTAATGTTTCAAGAATGACAAATATCTATCAAAACCCACAAAATCTGCAAAGGCTGTATCATTAGTGGCATCCAATTTGTCATTTCCCCCAAGAAAAAGTGAGAAAAATACGCAAATGTGATAGAAAGAAAGAGAGACACACATCCTTTTCTACGCACGACATTAGACATTCCATGTTGATGATTCTGTACTTGATGTTGAAGCAATGATGACTGAACGTACCTTGCTTCAAGCTTCTTTCCCACTTGTGATGGAGGAATGAAGGAGGGAGGGGGAGCGGAACAGAAATCGTTAACTTTCTTCCTCATACATGTGAATATAAATGACTTCAGAACATGCAGAGCAGCTATACCTTCACTAAGAACTTCAGTGTGTCTCTAAATGACTCGGTTTAAACCTTCCCAAGCATCTACACAATGGGGCTACAAACTTCACAGGGAAGGTCGTCCTGGTGGAGACAGGGTGAATGGTGCAGAGCTAGCACAGGTGGCTTATCCACAAAATTACAGCACTTCAAACTGATGCTGCTACTGTCCTCTCTCATTATACATACCAATATGCTTGCCATACTCATTGCCAAATGATACCATTGACAGTGAGCTTGGGGACCAAAGCCCAAACCACCATTTATCCTTTGAGGAGATTCCTGTGAACACAGCGAGCTATGAGGCTCTTGTAAAACATGCCCCAAGAATCAGGTAGTTGAAGCTGCCTGCTACCCTGAATGACATATTTCTTTTGATCACAGGGAAGATACAAATTCAGCTAAACACCATTCCTTGTTTTCAGCCACTGACTTTGCTTTATGCTCACCAACCATCACAAAAACAGTTTGATTGGAAATATTTAAAGACTTGCACAGCAGAGATGATTACTCAGACCAGCTGTTCTGCCAAAAAAGAGGAATATCTGAAATCAAAAAACCTAAATGGATCTTTCATAGGCAAACTGGACTCCTTACAGCCAACAGACTGTATTTGACCAGCAAAACGTGCAATCTCCAGAACTGACTAGAATGTATAACCATCCATAGAGCCATCAAGGCATCCAAACACCTTAGAAGAGACCGTGTCTCTCGTGGAATGAGAGATGTCATTCTGCAAAAAGTGTTAGGCGGGCAGCCCTGATGGTTACATAGTAGGCCATCTACAAAATAACTGGAGAACCTAAAGAAGCCATGAATAAGTTCCAGAATACCATTATCCACTGCACCTCAACCATAGAAGTGTTGTTAGTTAGTAAGGATGATGTCATGCAAAAGTAGGGCTGTTCACTTGACAACCATACTCAAAAATGGGGTGCTCACTAAGGCACTGCAACAGATATCCCATTTAAATGGCATGATACTTCCACAATATATCATTGAAGAATCAAAGCTCAAATTTTCGTGCAGATGGGAAATAAATGTGGAACAACAAACTCCATATTGACATTGTAAACATTCAGATACGCAACCAACCAGCCTCTTTGTGGGAACTTCATGCTACATTAGCTGCCTCTCAAACCACCACATAAGGATAAGATTCATTATAGCAGGCTGAAACAGCTATGTTTTGGTATCCAAGAAAATCATCCTCCATTTTTTTAAAATGTAATCTGAGGGACAACACAATGGATAAGTGAGAGAAACTGACATAACTGTCTTAGTTGGGGAAAAGATTGCTTACATCCAACAGTGCAGCCTCAGAAGGATCCTAGAGCACTTGGTTAATAATCATAGAATCAAAGTTTTTGAAAGAAAAACAAAAAGACTATACTAGCCACAATTTTGGTAAACATTTTTGGAAAGCAGTGATCAATTAATTGTTATATTTTGACTAAAGTTCAGTCTTGATCACTCATGTATGTTTTAATGATATAGGTAACCGGTTTCGGTTCTTTCTACAGAACCATCATCAGACCCATGGCTCCCTTAGGATGGTAGGCGGAGCTCTCCTCGCTGCAACGCAGTTGACTGCGTTGCAGCGAGGAGAGCTGCGCCTACCATCCTAAGGGAGCCATGGGTCTGATGATGGTTCTGTAGAAAGAACCGAAACCGGTTACCTATATCATTAAAACATACATGAGTGATCAAGACTGAACTTTAGTCAAAATATAACTATACTAGCCACTTAAAATGTAGATTTAGGAAGCATTGATCAGCTCTATACAATTAGTACTCCTGCAAGTGGATGTTCAAGATTCATTTCAGGGCACCTTCACTCACAGTATAACACTAGATATGGAGGCACTACATTGTACTTCAGTTGCATGAATGGTGCTTATGTGGTTGCCTGCCCTATTTAGAGGTGTCTTTTATTAAAAACTGTCATTTTAGAAATGAATGGGAATAAGATTTGTCTTAAACTTCCCTATGGGCAACATTTTGTGTACAGTCAAAAGTCAAATGCAGCATTCCCTTTTGTGGGAAGACTTTTCATTTCTTTAATGCTCTAGTCTCACAATTACAGCTTTACACTTCATTTGCTACATAAGAAGCTAGAGGAATGGAGAAGGAACAGGGTTTTGCTTTTCAACCAAAAACTTTTCTTGGTAATTTTTGTTATATGGGCATTAGGCCATGCTCTTGGGGGTGTTAGACCACAGCCTACAATGTCAATATGATAAAAATGATTAAGGATGCAAACATCAGCTGTGAATGTGTGCATTGTGTAATCAGTGTGTTTTGTTTTACTCATTATCCTATTTCAAACTTGACCATACGTATTAACAACACACATTGTCAACTTTAAACAGTCATTGAGACTCCTCGGTCATAAAGTTAATAAGAACTTACATGATTGAATCACCTGAAGCTAAGGGTGTTCAGAAGTATATGAACAATAAGAACTGCAGGAACAGATTGTACCTCTTGCAATCTTTCTGGTGTTTCATATGATTATATTCACCTTATGGCAGGATTGTGTGTGTATAAATTTCAGTCTGGCACAGTGCACGTAAGATCAGACTGTTAATCCAAAGAGGTATTGGATTATATCAGCTTTTCAACCAAGTATTTTTGTTCTATTACTTCTTGCACCTTTCACCTCTGGCAGTGAATTGTATATGTGAAAAATGCCAAGCTGGACTCCATGTCAAAGGGTACGTTCCTCTGCAACTGGCTTAATCAATTTACAAGTCAAAGGAAGATGATGGCATAGCATTGCCAGTAGGATCAAACCTAATAAAATATGGTGTTTGCATCAACTGTCAGGTCAAGCCACTGCTTTAACAAATTTATTGAACAATACAGTCTCCCTTCCATAAACTACCAGTGCCAGGAGGGCTCCATGTGAGTGAGTAGAGCTTACAGCATCATCTCCGTACCCAATCTGCAGAGGCATGGAAGCAGCTTAGTCATTATGTGGCAGTTATGAACCATGGACCTTGCCATTGGTGGGGAGGCTTTCGTGCCTCAGCGATACAGATGGCCATACCGTAGGTGCAACCACAATGGAGGGGTATCTGTTGAGAGGCCAGACAAACGTGTGGTTCCTGAACAGGGGCAGCAGCCTTTTCAGTAGTTGCAGGGGCAACAGTCTGGATGATTGACTGATCTGGCCTTCTAACACTAACCAAAACGGCCTTGCTGTGCTGGTACTGCAAACGGCTGAAAGCAAGGGGAAACTACAGCCGTAATTTTTCCCGAGGGCATGCAGCATGATGGCGTCCTCTTGGGTAAAATATTGTTGTTGTTGTTGTCTTCAGTCCTGAGACTGGTTTGATGCAGCTCTCCATGCTACTCTATCCTGTGCAAGCTTCTTCATCTCCCAGTACCTACTGCAACCTACATCCTTCTGAATCTGCTTAGTGTATTCATCTCTTGGTCTCCCCCTATGATTTTTACCCTCCACACTGCCCTCCAATGCTAAATTGGTGATCCCTTGATGCCTCAGAACATGTCCTACCAACCAATCCCTTCTTCTGGTCAAGTTGTGCCACAAACTTCTCTTCTCCCCAATCCTATTCAATACTTCCTCATTAGTTATGTGATCTACCCATCTAATCTTCAGCATTCTTCTGTAGCACCACATTTCAAAAGCTTCTATTCTCTTCTTGTCCAAACTATTTACCGTCCATGTTTCACTTCCATACATGGCTACACTCCATACAAATACTTTCAGAAATGACTTCCTGACACTTAAATCTATACTCGATGTTAACAAATTTCTCTTCTTCAGAAACGCTTTCCTTGCCATTGCCAGTCTACATTTTATATCCTCTCTACTTCGTCCATCATCAGTTATTTTGCTCCCCAAATAGCAAAACTCCTTTACTACTTTAAGTGTCTCATTTCCTAATCTAATACCCTCAGCATCACCCGACTTAATTCGACTACATTCCATTATCCTCGTTTTGCTTTTGTTGATGTTCATCCTATATCCTCCCTTCAAGACACCATCCATTCCGTTCAACTGCTCTTCCAAGTCCTTTGCTGTCTCTGACAGAATTACAATGTCATCGGCGAACCACAAAGTTTTTATTTCTTCTCCATGGATTTTAATACCTACTCCACATTTTTCTTTTGTTTCCTTTACTGCTTGCTCAATATAGAGATTGAATAACATCGGGGAGAGGCTACAACCCTGTCTTACTCCCTTCCCAACCACTGCTTCCCTTTCATGTCCCTCAACTCTTATAACTGCCATCTGGTTTCTGTACAAGTTGTAAATAGCCTTTCGCTCCCTGTATTTTACCCCTGCCACCTTTAGAATTTGAAAGAGAGTATTCCACTCAACATTATCAAAAGCTTTCTCTAAGTCTACAAATGCTATAAACGTAGGTTTGCTTTTCCTTAATCTTTCTTCTAAGATAAGTCGTAAGGTAAATATTCCGGAGGTAAAATAGTCCCCCATTCGGATCTCCGGGCGGGGACACTCAAGAGGACGTCGTTATCAGGAGAAAGAAAACTGGCGTTCTACGGATCGGAGCATGGAATGTCAGATCCCTTAATCGGGCAGGTAGGTTAGAAAATTTAAAAAGGGAAATGGATAGGTTGAAGTTAGATATATTGGGAATTAGTGAAGTTTGGTGGCAGGAGGAACAAGACTTTTGGTCATGTGAATACAGGGTCATAAATACAAAATCAAATAGGGGTAATGCAGGAGTAGGTTTAATAATGAATAGGAAAATAGGAATGCGGGTAAGCTACTACAAACAGCATAGTGAACACATTATTGTGGCCAAGATAGATACGAAGCCCACACCTACTACAGTAGTACAAGTTTATATGCCAACTATCTCTGCAGATGACAAAGAAATTGAAGAAATGTATGATGAAATAAAAGAAATTATCAGATAGTGAAGGGTGACGAAAATTTAATAGTCATGGGTGACTGGAATTAGTGTAGGAAAAGGGAGAGAAGGAAACGTAGTAGGTGAATATGGATTGGGGCTAAGAAATGAAAGAGGAAGCCGCCTGGTAGAATTTTGCACAGAGCACAATTTCATCATAGGTAACACTTGGTTTAAGAATCATGAAAGAAGGTTGTATACATGGAAGAACCCTGGAGATACGAAAAGGTATCAGATAGATTATATAATGCTAAGACAGAGATTTAGGAACGAGGTTTTAAATTTTAAGACATTTCCAGGGGCAGATGTGGACTCTGACCACAATCTATTGGTTATGACCTGTAGATTAAAACTGAAGAAACTGCAAAAAGGTGGCAATTTAAGGAGATGGGACCTGGATAAACTGACTAAACCAGAGGTTGTACAGAGTTTCAGGGAGAGCATAAGGGAACAATTGACAGGAATGGGGGAAAGAAATACAGTAGAAGAAGAATGGGTAGCTCTGAGGGATGAAGTAGTGAAGGCAGCAGATCAAGTAGGTAAAAAGACAAGGGCTAGTAGAAATCCTTGGGTAACAGAAGAAATATTGAATTTAATTGATGAAAGGAGAAAACATAAAAACACAGTAAATGAAGCAGGCAAAAGGGAATACAAACGTCTCAAAAATGAGATTGACAGGAAGTGCAAAATGGCTAAGCAGGGATGGCTAGAGGACAAATGTAAGGATGTAGAGGCTTATCTCACTAGGGGTAAGATAGATACTGCCTACAGGAAAATTAGAGACCTTTGGAGAGACGAGAAACACTTGTATGAATATCAAGAGCTCAGATGGAAACGCAGTTCTAAGCAAAGAAGGGAATGCAGAAAGGTGGAAGGAGTATATAGAGGGTCTATACAAGGGCGATGTACTTGAGGACAATATTCTGGAAATGGAAGAGGATGTAGAAGAAGATGAAATGGGAGATATGATGCTGCATGAAGAGTTTGACAGAGCACTGAAAGACCTGAGTCGAAACAAGGCCCCGGGAGTAGACAACATTCCATTGGAACTACTGACGGCCTTGGCAGAGCAAGTCCTGACAAAACTCTACCATCTGGTGAGCAAGATGTATGAGACGGGCGAAATATCTTCAGACTTCAAGAAGAATATAATAATTCCAATCCCAAAGAAAGCAGGTGTTGACAGATGTGAAAATTACCGAACTGTCAGTTTAATAAGTCACAGCTGCAAAATACTAATGCCTATTCTTTACAGACAAATGGAAAAACTGGTAGTAGACGACCTCGGTGAAGATCAGTTTGGATTCCGCAGAAATGTTGGAACACGTGAGGCAATATTGATCCTACGACTTATCTTAGAAGAAAGATTAAGGAAAGACAAACCTACATTTCTAGCATTTGTAGACTTAGAGAAAGCTTTTGACAATGTTGACTAGAATACTCCCTTTCAAATTCTAAAGGTGGCAGGGGTAAAATACAGGGAGCGAAAGGCTGTTTACAATTTGTACAGAAACCAGATGGCAGTTATAAGAGTCGAGGGACATGAAAGGGAAGCAGTGGTTGGGAAGGGAGTGAGACAAGGTTGTAGCCTATCCCCGATGTTATTCAATCTGTATATTGAGCAAGCAGTAAAGGAAACAGAAGAAAAATTCGGAGTCGGTATTAAAATCCATGGAGAAGAAATAAAAACTTTGAGGTCCGCCGATGACATTGTAATTCTGTCAGAGACAGCGAAGGACTTGGAAGAGCAGTTGAACGGAATGGATGGTGTCTTGAAGGGAGGATATAAGATGAACATCAACAAAAGCAAAACGAGGATAACGGAATGTAGTCGAATTAAGTCGGGTGATGCTGAGGGTATTAGATTAGGAAATGAGACACTTAAAGTAGTAAAGGAGTTTTGCTGTTTGGGGAGCAAAATAACTGACGATGGTCGAAGTAGAGAGGATATAAAATGTAGACTGGCAATGGCAAGGAAAGTGTTTCTGAAAAAGAGAAATTTGTTAACATGGAGTATAGATTTAAGTGTCAGGAAGTCATTTCTGAAAGTATTTGTATGGAGTGTAGCCATGTATGGAAGTGAAACATGGACGGTAAATAGTTTGGACAAGAAGAGAATAGAAGCTTTCGAAATGTGGTGCTACAGAAGAATGCTGAAGATTAGATGGGT
Source organism: Schistocerca cancellata (assembly GCF_023864275.1). Lineage (NCBI taxonomy): Eukaryota > Metazoa > Arthropoda > Insecta > Orthoptera > Acrididae > Schistocerca > Schistocerca cancellata. The sequence continues at coordinate 588,503,753 of NC_064632.1, read as the reverse complement.
AGATCACATAACTAATGAGGAAGTATTGAATAGAATTGGGGAAAAGAGGAGTTTGTGGCACAACTTGACCAGAAGAAGGGATCAGTTGGTAGGACATGTTCTGAGGCATCAAGGGATCACCAATTTAGCATTGGAGGGCAGCGTGGAGGGTAAAAATCATAGGGGGAGACCAAGAGATGAATACACTAAGCAGATTCAGAAGGATGTAGGTTGCAGTAGGTACTGGGAGATGAAGAAGCTTGCACAGGATAGAGTAGCATGGAGAGCTGCATCAGACCAGTCTCAGGACTGAAGACCACAACAACATACTTTTGGTGCAGTAGCTATGCAGTATCAGAGCAGTCTATAGTAAGCTGTAGTTATTAATGAGCACAACCACTTGGAACCCAGGTGGAGTGGCATTTGACTGAACTGAGGTTGAGGGACATGAATGACTTGACACAGTTATTGCCCTTACAACATTGTGACCTGTATATGAATACAAAGTATACCAGAAAACCAGGCATGAGCACACTTACTAGGTACAATGGTGTCTGGTGATTTAGGATTTAATGGTCTCACAATATAGAATCCACAATGGCTCCAGATGCTGTGGATAAGACTCTTAGCATTAAAATAACACCTCCCATTACTGGATCAGCATCCTCTGAAAGCCAGCAGTGGTCTATGATGTGTCAAGGCTGTTGTTTTTCAGTCTGGAGCATCTTGTGTATGTTCAGATTTCAGAGCAATAAGTGAGCTAATCACTCTTAACACACAATATCCCCATATTGCAAGTACTTACTAACCAGCTTCACATTGTAGTTCTTTGTTACTCATCAGATTGACTGCATGTCCATAAGTACTACTAGAAAATCGAGCTTGCATAACATTGCAGTATGTCGTGCCTGTAGACTGATCTTTGGGTTATTAAGTGGAAAATGCAAAGATACGCCTTCAAATGAAATGGAGGTTGAGGAAGAGGGCCTGTTTCAAACTACTGTAAATACTGGCATTAGCAAGC